>NC_065412.1:14908151-15242030 GCF_024362695.1 Pectinophora gossypiella
TCGGGTTATTGACTGATGTAAAATTTTTTGACGGTTGGTTTAGATTTGTGCTTAAAATTGACGTGTGTTCCATAAATTTTATGCTTGTCGATTACCCGTTCCTTTCCTTTTCGGCGGATAAGAAAATGACAGATATAACTTAAAATAAAATTAGATGGTATTTACAGGAATAAGCACCACTATCTAGCTAAAATTCATGATAAATTGTTATAAAATGTCGAGCAACTTGAAGTGTAGTGGAGTTACGAAAAAGGGAAGCCACCATCAGTTGGAAAAGGCAGTTTTGATCGAAAATACATTTTCTTAGAAAACTTTCCGACCTTTCGAGAATAAATATAACACTATGATTTTGTAGTTGAACACTGCACAAAAGGTTATAATGTATACATTGTTACTCGAATAGTATGGGGAAATGTATCAAAATTTAAGAACACTCAACAGTTGCGACACCTGGGGGGTTAAAAGGGCCACATCGAAGGAATTCCTCTAAAACGCAACATTTCAATTTGACATTTGCGCATATAAGTAAGCGAGCAATGTCATTAAATGTCAAATTGCAATTCTGCTCGATTGTATGCTCGTTTTATATGCGCAAATGTCAAATTGCTGAACTAATCGTAGTATGATTTTTGACAACTGTTATTATGTAATTATTAAAGGAGAGTGCCAAAAGGTTCTTGTCGACCCATGTCCTAAATTTACACGTCAGACAACCCAAAACGGTAACTCCAGAGATAACGCCGGAGTTTATTTTGGTAATAATTAAATAAAACGGAAATAAATTGCCATTTTTTCCGCCATTCTGAGTTGTTATGAAATGTTGGAAATTTCCGTGGACGAGTTGCTATGTAATTCAAAGTATGATTTAATTATGAAGGTACCTACAAACATTCTGTAAAAAGGATTCGCCTCTTATAAGACCACCAAAAAACTGGAATAGTCTACCACAGTCTGTGTTTTGACTACATTACAATCTTAGAACCAAGATATTTCGATTGTAGATAATAAGTTCTAGGTAAGCATGCTCCACCACAAGCCAAATCGTCATTTGTTTATTAATGGTAAACATTCATACATGTACATTAACACACGCCTATTTTCCACCGGGGTAAGGAGAGACTATTGAATTCTATTTGCATTGCGTTTTGTTTTGCATTGTGTTAGTGACATAGTAACGAAAACTTTAAGCGGTGATTTAGATCACGATTCTTAATTGATATCGAATAGAATTTTCCGTCAAAAAGTATGGGAATGCAAATTATCAAAAAAAAACCCAAAAATTTTCATGAATTTTCTGACTGAAAATTACGCTTGATATCAACTCAGGATCATGGTCTGAATCATTCTTCTCAATATTCGTCACGATGTAACACACATTAGGTAGTACAGTAGCCAATTAAGTATTCATCAAAAAATAATGTAAGTACCTAAGTATTCTATTAAGTATTCAGGTGAGGCAGTGGTCAAAAACGAATCTATTTGATTTCCT
Source organism: Pectinophora gossypiella (assembly GCF_024362695.1). Classification (NCBI taxonomy): domain Eukaryota; kingdom Metazoa; phylum Arthropoda; class Insecta; order Lepidoptera; family Gelechiidae; genus Pectinophora; species Pectinophora gossypiella. The sequence goes on from NC_065412.1 coordinate 14,909,641, forward strand.
GTTTTGAGGTTTAGTTGGAAACTATTCTATTGATAACACGTGGCTTCCTGGATTGTACCTGGTTAATGGTAATAGGTTCGCCCTCTATCAATGGGATTTCAACATAGCTGGCGAGAAGTAGGTGTGTACCTATACCATACACCTCTGCCCATTTCGGGGTTTCAGGCTTGATGCTATGTTATGTTTTTTTTTATTACACCAACAGGCAAGTTAAATTGTTAACGGCCTCCATGGTCAAGTGGTTAAGCGATGTGCTAACGACCCGGAAGTCCCGGGTTCAAACCCAGGTGGGGACAAATCACAAAAATCACTTTGTGATCCCTAGTTTGGTTAGGACATTACAGGCTGCTCACCTGATTGTCCAAAAAGTAAGATGAAGCCGTTGGTCCCGGTTATTACTTACTGATGTAAGTACGTAGTCGTTACATGAGTCATGTCAGGGGCCTATGGTGGCTCAGTAAGAACCCTGACACCAGGGTTGATGGGATTGGTAATTCACCTCACAATCCACACGATAGAAGAAGAGAAGAAGAGTTAAATTGTCGCCTTACTCGATATTTCTGTTAAAACAACGTCTGTATCGCCGTTATGATATGACCCCTCATTCTTCCCGAGTCCTTAAACTTAAAACTCTTTACAACAATCCCAAAAATATTCAGACAAAGAACAACCGTTTTATAAAGATCCCTTTTGGAATCACAATTAAGTACGCGATTGACACTGTGGCTTAATATATATTCGCAGTGTGGTAACTAAATGTAGGATCATCAGAGAACACCTTATTTTATTTTAGTTCTTTATTAATAGTCCTACTATCTACCACCCTTTCGGAACGTGTTATGGCTAAGAAGTATAAGTGGTCTAAGAATTCACATTAAAACAGTCTAATCTAATTTGTCCTATGTGATCCCACTGCTGGGCAAAGGCCTCCCCTTCATCTTTCCATTTCTCGCGATGTTATACGTACTTCGGGAAGTCCCTTCGGTAAACGTCAAAATTGTCATTCCATCTCTTTCGAGGTATATGCCACGACGCTTGCACCCGTCCTACTAATTCGATTTTAGAATTTGTAGTTTGCTTCTACTTTATAAGACCCTGTAAAATATAAGTACCTATTAAGATTTATTGAGGTCATATGTGGAGATCCTTGGGGGAGGCCTATGCCCAGCAGTGGGCGTCGTACGGCTGATGATGATGAAAGATTTATTTTCTATTCTAAAATTGGAATTCATCATTATGTGTATAGTATGTGTGTGTTTTGTAAGTACATTTTTCACTAAGTAACTAATTTGGTTATATACATACATAAACTCACGCCTATTTCCCTTTGGGGTAAGGAGAGACTATGGAATTCCATTTGCTTCGACTGACTAATGATGGTCGAGCCAACTGTGTAACGGCGATACGGATCACCTGCCACTTTGGTCTAACAGAAAGTTAGGTGATGTTGTACTTCTGCCTACCCCAATTGGGATATAGTCGTGAGCTCCTGTTAAGTGTATCGTATGCCGAAACATTTCAACAGCATATTAATTTATCTTTTAAAACTTAAGCCTTTATATGCAACTGAAGGAAGCTACTTAACTGCTGTAGTTTACACAATACAGCCTGAGTATCATTGTATTCAAGTCACAGTTTGGCCCAGAGGGGGAGGGGGAGGAGGGGTTTATTTGATAGGGCACTTGTTGCTTACTTGCACTTAAGTGGGGGTCGTCCGCCAAATAGGCCCCTGATACGTGTAAACTCCGGTCTATTATAGTGAGGGTATGGATTTCCTAAGTTCAGGTTTCATTTGGTTTTGTGTTCTTGCGTTATGTGGTCTATATATTTATACAGGGTGTTAGTGACATTATAACGGGGGCTGATTCAGACCATGATTCTGAGTTAATATCAAATGGAATAATCAAATTATTTTTTTAGTTTTTTTTTTAATTATTTTATGCTGTGGAAAATTCCACTTGATATTAACTCAGAATCAAAAAAAAATATACAAAATACTTTATTTGTAGAAAACCAATACACTATTATATGTGATTGGAGCCTCCTTTTAAGCGTAGCGCCTGTATTTATTCAACTTTTAAAATAATGAGATACCTGACAACTGACAACATTAGACATAAAGAATTCACGTCATTCTTCCCGCCCGACTAACGAATCAGTAGCACATAATCCTGGAGGATCATGGTCAAAGTTTTCGTTACACTGTATAGTGGTTTCGTTAATGTCGTATGTTGCTTCTATCCTCTTCTGAGAGCGAATAAAAAACATAGAACACGTATATTGCTCAAACATACGAACATAGTAATCTGCCTCCCTACTTTCAAATACAGTGCTTCTTCAAAAATATTCAATTGGAGAGTAGAATACTTCAATAATTTATTATGCAAAGAAAATAAGAATCATGAGTTTGTTTTTATATTGGATTCAAATCTCAACTTAGAGTGTAACCGCCGCATGTTCTGGTCGAATGGATCGGTAAATAACCGGGGGATGGAAATCGTATTTAGAGATTTGGAAATTTTAATCAAGAATATAAGAGAATGGAACTTTGCCCCTTCTGGAACAAATGAAAACAATATGCCTTCGGTTAACCAAAAAAACTCATCAAAAAACGGTTAAACAAAATCAGTGGTCCATTCAGGGATGAACAAAATGACAGTGACTGTTTTGGGTTATTGCATTTAAATATTGCGGGAGTACTAAACAAACAAAATGAACTGATATGCATCCTGAATGAATTTTCTGAAAAAGGGCAGAGAATTGACGCCGTCTGCCTATGTGAAACAAATTTAAAGAAAGGAACTGAGACGAATCTTAAATTAAATGGATTTAATACAGTAGCATCATATTCTAGAAAAAACTCGAATAGAGGTGGTGTAGCAATAATTTTGCGCGAAAACATAGAGTACAAAATTATTCGAAATATAGAAATATTGGCTCAGGCTTGTATATTTGAGTGCTGTGGCGTTGAACTATCCGACTACAACATAACTATTTTGTGTGTATATACAAACAGAACTCCAACTTCTACTCATTCAGTTTTCTATCATAAGCTGATTGAATTGTTAAACATGGCATGTTCAAACAAGCGAAGAAAAGTTTTTATGTGTGGAGATCTTAACATTAACATCCTAAATAAAAATAAATTAACCGTAGAACTGGAACGAGTACTGGAAATGTATAATCTGAAACCTACAATATATCAGCCTACAAGAATTACTGATGGATCGGCAACATGCATAGATCAAATCGCAACAAATGTATCCGGGGGTACGGCCTTGGTACATAATGTTGGGTTATCTGATCACACAGCACAATCTTACCATATGACTCTGGAAAAAATCCTACCTAGAAGACTAAAATGGTGGTATGTTTATAGAAGAGACTTTTCAGAAGAAAACAAGAAGAAATTTCTAGATAGTATTGGTAGATTAAGCTTTCGGGATGTTTTTGACAATAGTGATACAGACTTAGCATTTAGACAATTCCATGAAACACTCTGTTTATTTTACAATTTATGCTTTCCGATCAACAAAGTCAAGTTATTTGCTAATAATCATAGACCTAAATGGTTAACAAAGGGACTCAGGTTGAGTTGCAAAAGGAAAAGATCTTTGTACTTGGAATATAGAAAAAATAGGCAATATGAAACAATTTATAGTACTTACTCTCGTCTGTTGAAGAGATGCCTGTCTTTATCTCAAAGAAATTGTAACTCTCATAAAATACGATGTAGTAAAAATAAATGTAGAGCGACGTGGTCCGTTGTTAAAGATAGTTTGAATTTGAACACATGTACGAAAGGTATTGATAAACTTGTTATTGGAAGTACTACAGTGACGGATCCGAAGGATATTTCAAATGAGTTTAATGATTTTTTCATATATAATATAGTGCAGAATTGCAATAAAGTTGTAAACAGTTCGGACACATTTACTGGCGATATTCCAGCCCAAGAAAACAGTATTTATATAACCCCAGCTTCTATCAAGGAATTAAAAACTGTTATATTATCATTGAACAACTCTAGATCTGTAGGTTATGATGAACTATCCACAGAAATAATAAAGCAAAGTGTAAATATATTGTCGAATCCTTTACTTCATATTATTAATCTGTCCCTTGTTCAGGGTGTCTTTCCAGAGGACCTTAAAAAATCTGTTGTTCGCCCCTTATACAAAAAAGGCGACAGAAGCTCATTGGAAAACTACCGCCCTGTAACACTGATACCAGTGCTTTCAAAGATATTTGAAAGGATAATGTTTCGTCGATTAAATAACTTTTTTGAGAAAAATAATGTCGTGGTTGACGAACAGAATGGTTTTCGTAAAAATAGAAACACGACACTGGCCACATTTAACTTAATCTCTACAGTATTAAATTGCTTGGATAAGAAAACACCAATATCGGTTTTGTTTTTGGATATGAGCAAGGCATTTGATTGTGTTTGTCATAATCGTTTGCTCGCTAAATTGAATCGGTACGGCATAAGAGGTCCCGCTTTTAAATGGATCAAATCGTATCTAACAAACCGTGTGCAATGTGTAGAAACCACAAGATATTGTCCTGAAAGTCAATGCATGCAAACATACCGCTCTTCTTACAAACTGAACAAATGTGGGGTGCCCCAGGGTAGCATTCTGGGGCCACTACTGTTCCTTTTGTATATTAATGACTTGCCAAAGACGTTACCATATAAATCAGTCTTATTTGCGGACGATGTAACTGTTTTAATTGAAGGCACAGTTCCAAAGTTCTACAATTACCATATTAATAATGCCCTAAAACTTATCATAAAGTGGCTAGACAATAACAATCTAAAAATAAATATCAGTAAGACTAAGATAATGCAATTTCGCACAATTAGATCTGATACACAGAGGCTTAGTATTAAGTTTAATGGTGAAACTGTTGAAGAAGTAAGGGAAACATTGTTTTTAGGTATACATTTGGATGATCTGTGTAATTGGAAGAATCATATCGAAAATATATGTGACAAAGTGAATCGGTTTGTGTATGCACTTAAGAGGCTTGCTCAAACCGTTTCAAAAGAGGTGGCTATAATCGCTTATAATACACTTCTCATCAAAAAAATCGAAACACCTTGCAAGTTTACGTTTTGTCAGGATTATCAGAAAAATGTGTACATTTAGGAATAAATGTTAAATGTCGTTTAATAGTGAGTAATATGAGCTTATCAAATCTTAATGTTAATGTTCTAAATTTAAATGAATTTTTCATAGGTTTCGTATTTTGTTAAATGAGTCATTTTTATTCCGTATGGAGTATAAAGGAAATGGATAAAACAACACACGTAAATGAAAAAAAAAGCTAAAAAACGTTTATTTAATAACTTGTATTCCCTCCCCGAGCTCTAATTACTGCTTCCATACGGTTCTTCATCGATCGGATGAGAGTCACGATCACATGCTGTGGTATATTGTCCCATTCCTCTTGGATTGCATCTTGCATCTGGCTAAGTGTTTCTGGGGCAGGATCTCTTGCTCGAATTCGTCTCTTTAATTCATCCCACAGATGTTCAATGGGATTCATGTCCGGGCTTCTTGCTGGCCATTCCATAATAGAGATATCGACTTCGTTAAGATAATCTCGTACGACGCCCGCGGTGTGAGCCCTAGCATTGTCGTGCATGAATATGAAGCCGTTGCCAATAAAATGTGCATAGGGCATCACATGAGGCTCGAGACACTCTTCGACGTACCGATGACAGTTTAGTGCAGGCAGACGTGGCCCAGACACGAAAGCAAGCTCTGTCTTACCGTCGGCGCTGATTCCTCCCCAAACCGTCCACGAACCGCCACCATAGCTGACCTTTTCTTCAATGCAGCATTGTGCATAGCGTTCTCCGTCTCTTCTGTAGACCTTGTTCCTTCCGTCGTTACCATACAGCATAATTTTACACTAATCAGAAAAGAGAACTTTGCTCCACTGTAGGTATGACCAATTTAGGTGCTCACGTGCAAAGTTAAGGCGCGCTCTTCGATGGTCTGCAGTTAATTTCGGCCCATTTGCTGGCTTATGCGGTACCAGTCCACGATCCTTCAACCTTCTTCTAATTGTAGAGTCACTTACAGCCACCTTTCGTACAACACGAAGCCGCTGCTGCAGTTGAAAAGCGTTAAGGCGTCGATTTCTTAAAGAAGTTGTTACAATAAATCGATCATCTCGCTCAGAAGTGACCCGATTCCTGCCAGATCCTGAACGGCGCGTGAACAAACCAGTCTCCCGATAACGTTTATAGACTCTATGAACAGATGACAGGCTTAGATGCAGTCTTGCAGCCACAACACGCTGACTAAGGCCAGAATCCAGCAATGCCACAACTTGGGCGGCTTCTGTGGGCGAAGTATCCATACGTTTTAGAAAAAAAACCTTTTTTCAGACGTCCCAAAGTCACAGTATTGAAATAAAAAACAAAAAGTTTAAGGATAGGCGCCAATTTTTAGTTTTTAAACGCTAAATGTACTCCAACCCTAAACACACATTTGTCTCAAAACAGTGATTCATTTCGTTTATAAGATAAACAAATGAAATTCTAATTTTGAATTTAGAATTTTCGCTTATTACTGTAATGGCCAAACTGCCAGCTATACATTTATGTATTTTTTTTCATCGTATGAATTCTTTTTTGTGTTAAATTCGGACAGAAACAATGAAAACGGAAGTGTTTCGATTTTTTTGATGAGAAGTGTAGTTATGTCTGCTCGCGGCTAAGATATGGAATTGTTGTCTGGGGAAATTCTACGGATTTTCAACGTTTGTTTATAATTCAGAAACGATGTTTAAGAGCTATATTTGGAATTTCACAACGTACTACTTGTAAAACAATATTTAAGCAACATAAGCTCCTTACGTTACCCAGTCTGTACATTATGGAGGTATGTAGTTTTGTTCACAAGAATAAAAGTTTATTTAAGAAAATGACAAATGAATCTACAAGATCATTGAGGTCACAGTATAAATACACCTTGTCACAGCCACCTAAAAGACTTGCCTTATGTTCAAATAATTGTTATCTCATGTGTATTAAAATATATAATAAATTACCCGATAAATTTAAAGATATGAATATTATTGAATTTAAAAAAATAATTTGTAATTGGTTAATAGAAAAATGTTATTATGATATCAATGAATTTTTAAATAATTAAGGTATGCATTGTAATCTATCTATTTGTGAATGTTATTTTTCCTGTATTGTAAATAATGTTTGTATATGTCTGCAAAGATAGAGTTTGGTGGGACCTAGCCATAAGTATAATTTTAAGACCAAATTATGTACCCAAATTCATACAATAAATTATTTGATTTTGATTTTGATTTTGATTTTTGTCTTCTCGGGTATCTCGTAAAATCCGACACAGAGACAATTGGGTCGTGTACTAGGTTGAAGATAAATTATGAAATTCTGATTTCTACATAAAGACAGATCTAAAACTAACGGAAAACATTTTCTTTATACATTGTTTTAGGTTTACACGGTTATTATCATAATTAAAACACATAATAAACGAGTTCTTACCGCGTTTAAATCAGGGATATGAGACTCCCGATATTTCGACACTGTTGCAAGTGCCATGATCACGGGATGACTGAATACCGGGACTGAATATAGAGAGTCTCATATCCCTGATTTAAAAGCGGTAAGAACCCGTTATTATTTTAACATTTTCTTTTTCACTTAACTTACTTATTTATTTTTAACTTATTTATGAATTTTAAACAAAAAAAAAACGTAATCTTCTTCTTTGCGAGTCGATGGCGATCGAAGCTAAATTTTTGCTGACCAATAATTGGCCACGCTTACGGCATTGTCAGTGGCTTCGTACAGGTCTGGCCGATCCTTTCACCACGATGGCGATCCAATGTGATCGGACCTGTCCTAAGTGCCCTAACACCTGCACTATTGAAGACCTTGAAAAACGTAATAATAAGTCCGACTTTTCATCACTTTTTTCTATGACGTCACAATGTGCTTTTTGTATGACTATTTCATAAGAGAATTTCGTATATAATTATTATGAACGCACGCAACTATTTACTTGAACAGAGATATATTTGCACTTGACCATACAAATATCGATAGTCATCATCCGACATATTAAACCTTACGTCAATATACATTGGCCTAATGTTTATTTAGGACGGTATATTTATTTTTTCAACTTTCATTACGCGAGTGGAAACCGATTATGTTTTGTTCCATTTTCAATTAAAATATATAACGGATTTCCGAGCAGTTTGGCCGTTATTTCATGGTTATGGCACTCTGTGGTTCGCATATAATGTAAATACTAACACAAAACTAGTTACGTAAATAATATCGTTAAAGATTGGAGCAAATGGGATAGCAGCGTGCTGCCAAATCATGCACTGTCAAATCTCCTGACAGCTACACTAGCGCCACCTACAACTCCATTCGGGATGACCCGTCCAAAATCGATATTAAACACTTGATCAACTCGATTTGCAATCTAAACTCAAAATATAAAATGCGAGTAATCGGAAGTGAACCTAATTAACATCTTAGGATAAGGAATAATACTACGTATTAGAACGGCAACTACGACACGACTTGGACGCTTGTCAGTGGGACTGGCCGGAGTACGCCAAGACCGCGAAAAATGGAAAGAGGAAGGGGAGGCCTTTGCTCAGCAGTGGGATATTGAAGGCTAGATTAGATTAGATAGAACGGCAACTCTCCACTCCCCACAAACGTTTGAGCTACGTTTACCTCACAATCGAACATAGTTTAGTTTTGAATCGTACGGCGTCAGACGTCACACAGGCGATGCGCGTGTACGATAACGTCAATGTGTGGTGTCTGTGTAAAACTAGGTTGTTTCTGTGAAGTGTCCGGGGTTATCTTAGCGAACAACAATTAGTGGTTAATTTGATATGCCCCGTTACATAGGTATGTTGATACGTTTGGCGGGACTCGCGATCGTTTTGTCGATAATTGGTATCGCGTGCCAAAATTTTGGATATACTTAGTGTGCTATCAAAATTCAAGCACCATTTATTTAATTTTACTGACGGGTAATACTGGCAGATGAAGTAATGGATGGACACTTGAACACCAAACCGTTGTCATAGCAACAAACATGGAAATTAGCATTCCTTTGTATTCGGATATGCGGTGATTGTTGAGGGTAATTACGATAACATAATCATTGTACATATGTGTTAGTGACATCGTAACGAAAACTGAGGGAGCATTCTGACCATGATTCTGAATTGACATCAAGTCGAATGTTCCGTCATAAAAGTATAGAACTGAAAATACCTAATTAAAAATACACTAATATTTTCATGAATTTTCTGTGGCAATTCCACTTGAAATCAACTCAGAAATTTATGGCCTGAATCACCCTCAGCATTTGTAACGGTGTCAGTAACACCCATAAGAACTTGTAGGGTTACATGTCAGTATATATTTGCACGGGATATAAGTGACTGAGGGGAATGATTCAGATTATTATTCTGAGTTAGTATCAAGTGGAATTTTCAATCGCAAAATTATAGAATTGAAAACAATTTATAAAAACAAAAAAAAACTTGAATTTAGCAACGGAAAATTCCACTTGATATTAACTCAGAATCATGATCTGAGTCATCTCCCTGAGTATTCTTTACGATGTCAGTAACACCGTGTATAAACAAATCTTTATATATTTAATATAATTGATGCTGCCCACTTCCCTAATATAAAACACCCGATACATATATTGACCGAAACCTTCATAATATTATTATATTATTACGCCGACACGATATCAAACACGTAACGTAACCGGGGCACAGCACTTGGGGTGATTTTCCACATGATCGGTAAGACTGGGGCGAATGACGTCACACTGGCGACCCTTGTTTATACGCTCTATTAGTAAATAAACCGATAAATAGGAGACTTTCAGTGTTTTGTGCCGTTTTGAAAGGTTTAGCTTGTATGTTAATATTAAATCTTATCTAGTCTAAAGTGTCCCACTGCTGAGTAAAGGCCTCCCTCCATTTCTTCCAGGACTCTCTCCAGTGCTTCCTCCGGCCAAATATTAAATAGGTACTTTAAATTAGTCACTTGATTTTCATTTTGTATATGTTATTAGGGCATTTCTACGGGAAGAACCGATTGAGTGATTCCAGTGAAAAAAGTACCAGTAGCATCTAATTACGTACTTGAAAAAATACTCACGTATTTATAGGAATATACGTATACTTCAATATTTGTTATTAAAATATTCATAAAAGCCTAATTTCAATTTCGGCACCGAATTGAGAAAAAATAGACCCTTCCGTAGAAATGCCCATTAGTATTGTTTGTATACACGGTGTTATTGACATCGTAACGAATACTGAGGGTGTCGATTCAGTTCATGACTCTGAGTAGATATCAAGTGAAATTTTCCGTCGCAAAGGGTAGGAAAAGAAAATAATTATAGAAAACACAACAAAATCATGAATTTTGCGACGGAAAATTTCACATCATATTCAGACCTCAGAATCATTAACTGAATCAATCAGTATTCGTTGATGCCTGTATATTATTTAAAATTAGATGGTGTCTACAGGAATTAGCACCAATGCACGTATAAATATTTTATCTTTGAGCAGCAATACCAAAAGTGTCGACAGATTGTCTGTCAGTTTGTGGCTGAGCCTACGTTTTTTGATTACGATGGTGAGCGATTGAGTATTGTCATCGTCTATACAGCCAAGTAGACGCCTAATGTTTACTTCTTCTTTTCCGTAGCATTTCACATAGAGTTAATTTCTGATTGGCTCAATCTAGATTCAGGAGGTTTATTCAAGTTCTCAATTATTTTGAAAAGCAACAAAGGCACTGATTAAAATATGGATTGAAATGTGAATCCCATATTCCTCCCATATATCTGGCTGGTTCAACAAGTATGAGTAAGTATAATGGGCACTTTCGTACCAGGTACAAGAGAGGGTGTTATAACATAAGAACGAATATTGTTTGTGCAATAAGTACCGAGTTTATACTTTTGATATTAGGCTATTTTGTAATTGTATGTATTATCATCCCACATATATTTTTGTGACTTTCGTGTTTCGTAATCGTCCCCAGAATAGGTCGCAAAGTCATTTAAGCGGTCATGATTGGTCGAACATTGTCGGGTGGCATCTTCTATCTGACCTATTTGTCAGATGCGTTGACAGAACTCGTTCGTATGTTTCTAAGCTAGGTAAGGTACACTGCATAATCTCCGAAACCATTATATTATTATAAAAATCATTATATTTCCCACCATGCTCTGGTAGCTGGAAGAGATCTCTTTTAGAGATAAGTCCACCCTTTGTTATACGTTTTCATTGTTTTGTTTTTCCTTGGTTTGTGTGCATAAAAAATATATTATGAGTCTAGAGGTTGTATCGCCGATGTGTATAGGAGTATGTATGTACGTTTTCATCGTACTGTGTGCAAAGATAACGTACCCTTCGCGGTTAATAAAGGGATGCGGTCTAACAAAGGAAAGTACGCTTTTATTTGAGTTTTCTCATTAATCGAAGTTTGGGGCTTAAGGAAATTAGCTCTTTATTCTGAAAAAAGATGAATGGACTTCAACTATATGCCTCAGATGAGCAGCTTTTTTTTTAATTTCTGACTTAGAACGTGTTGCGAACTCCTCGCAAAACATTTTATGGGCTTTTTATATGTTTTTAAATTTCCTTGTTTTGACAACGCTTTGAATTTTATTTATTTATTTATTTGTACACAATGAAACAGACACAAGAAACATACAAAGAAAACAGATAGTACAGGCAAGCTTATCTCTAAACAAAGAGATTTCTTCCAGCTGACCTACGTGACAAGAGAGACTTTCAACGTATAATATTATATAGATAGACATACATACGCGTACAAATTATTTAGAAATTACTTATACTAATATAAGACACAATATTAACCTAAACCTACAAACCACATTTAAATAAATTATATTATAATATATGTGGGGTGATGATCGAAATTAAACAGTCTTTTCAATATCTTCTTTTATTTTTCTCCAAATGACCTTTACACCGTATAACGTCTTATCGCCATCTTCAAAATTACCCTACTCCAATATCCTCTGTCTCTTTCATACTTCACGCTTTTATCCTCTTACTCTTTCGCACATGCTCATACTTCGTTCTGATGTCGTTCCGTTCCTACACATTCGGCCATCCTCTCCATGACTGACCCCAGTCATGCTACTCTTATATACTCTTATATACTGAGATTACATACAAACAAAATCTTTAATCTATTCTAAATTATCCTAGATACCAATAACATTACCAACTTCTTAATTCTATTCTTTTCTTTTTTATTTTTAACATTTTAAACTTTTCAACAATACAAACAAAACCTTTATAGCAGCTTAAGTTGAAACATGAACATGGGAAAACTTAACACCTAAATTATTCATTTTAACCTTACATAAACAATTAGAATGAAACAAATATGAAAAACTAACGCTTAAATTCTTAATCATGACACTACTTAAGACGAATTAGAATAAAACAAAAAATCTTTAACACTTAGATTCTTAATTATAGCATTAAGTACCTAAAACACTTACAGTGAAACCAATATGAAAACTAACACTTTTCTTAATTTTAACAGTACCTTGAGCACTTATTTACGTTGGAAAAACTAACTTCATTCTATGCGAGTTCGCACGACAGTCAATAAAATACACACAAATGTAAAACACTGCAATAAAAAATAATTATATTTGATAATAAGATCAGTCACGGTTGAGGCCACGGTTTCATGAAATCTGCTGAGCTACAAGTCTTGTTAGGACCATCCCCCATATTGTCTACCTTTGCCACATCATAACGGTTTCTACCTTTAACACTTACGATTCGATAGGGTCCTAGAAACTTCGGCTTCAATTTAGAATTTGCAGCAAATTGAGTTTTCTTTATAGAAACCAAATCACCTACCTCATACTCCCGCGCTGGCTTTCTCTTTCTATTATAAGTACGACAGTTTTCTTCTTGCACCTTTAAAATTTGTATTTTTGCAGCCTCTCTCAATTGCTCTCTCTCTGCCATGTAGTCTTCACTGCTTTCTCTCTCTAGTAGTTCCAGGATGTGTGCTTCCTCCTTCATATTCATCCTTGTTCCTATTAATAGTTCAAATGGACTTGTTGCAATACTCCTCTGGTAAGTGGAATTTATAGCCCTTTGTAGCTTGTTTACATGTTTGTACCAGTTCCCTGGTTCTTCAATACACATCTTTGTAAGTACTGATATAATGATCCTGTGTACCCTTTCCACCTGGCCGTTTCCTCGTGGAACACCTGTTGTTATTGTCACATGTTCTATATTTTCATTCTTACAGTACTCCTTGAAGTCGTTGCTTGTGAAAGCGGTACCTCTGTCGGTTATAAATCTTGAAGGATTACCAAAACATTGCTGATGAAGTTTAAGTTTGTCTAAAGTTTCCTTTGTAGTCGTGCTCTTAGTTGGATAAATCCATACAAACTTCGTAAAACCATCAATAACAGTTAGAATGTGATTGTAGAGCTTCTTTGTTTCAGTGAGCGGCCCAACATGGTCTAGATGTAGTGTTGATAATGGCACTCCCTTCTTATCAATGGGGTTTAGGAAACCTTCCTGTTTCCCCTCCTTCTTGGTAGCAAGTATACATGGTATACATGTTAGAATGAAGTCTTCTATTTTCTTAAGTAAATCTTTTATATAATAGTCTTTGGTTATCAGGTCTATCATTTTCCTTTTCCCGAAATGTCCAATGCTGTGAGTTCTAAGTATAATTTCAGTTTCCATCCCTTTTGGTATTACCAGTAGCTTCTGGGGGGTTTTGTATAGCAGCCCATTTTCCACAAAATAGTCTAAATAAGTTTTTTCCTGGAGTAATTCCATAATAGCTTTCAGTTCTTCATCGTTTTCCTGAGCTCTTTTGACTCTTTCATGCAGCTGTCTCGTTATGAGTCCTGTGAAATACTGAACTCTACTTAAAGCGTCTACGTGCCTCATCTTTGATCCTGATCGGTGCTCTACAGTGTAGTCAAAGTCTTGCAAAAGTAATACCCATCGTGCCACTCTTGTACTAATTTCTTTTTTCCGTAGAGTCATCTCAAAGGCCGCACAATCAGTCACAATCTTGAATGGTATTCCATACAAATATTTACGGAATTTCTTCACACCTGAAATGACTGCTAACGCTTCCAATTCGTAGCTGGTATACTTTTTCTCGCTCTCAGTCGTCTTACAGCTGGAGTAATACACTGGATGCATCTCACCGTCGTCGGGACTTCGTTGCATGAGGATAGCAGCGTATGCATGCATTGACGCGTCCGTATGCAGCTCTGTAGGTAAGTCTGGATTATAAATCTTCAGAACCGGTTTCTCACATAGTTTTTGTTTCAGAATCTGGAATGCATTTCGTTCGTCTTCGTTGAACTGGAAATTCTGGTTTTTCCGCAATAATTTTGTCAGTGGTCCAGCGATTGATGCAAAGTCCTCGATGTACTTCCTGAAATAAGATGTAAGTCCTATGAACGAATGAAGTTGTTTAAGCGTCTTTGGTTCAGGGAAGTTTGCTACGGCTTTAATTTTATCATCGGAAGGCGTTATAGTTCCATTCTCAATCACATGGCCCAGATATTCCACCTTTGTAGTTAATAACTCGCATTTCTTCCAGTTGATTTCCAGACCGTACTCACTAGCGGTCCTTAAAACCTCTTGTAAACGTTCCAGTCCTTCATTATAGTCTTTAGATAAAATTAATAAGTCATCTATAAAAATTAAAAGAATACCCTTCTCAACTAAGTTTCTAAAAATTATATTGATGTAACGAGTGAAGTATTTGGGGCAAATTGACAAGCCAAATGGGGCTTTTAAAAATTCATACTGCCCCGAGGGTGTCACAAAAGAAGTATATTTAATGGACTCCTCGCTCACATTCAGGTGAAAAAATGCATTTTTCAAGTCTAATTTACTAAAAACCTTAACCTGAGTCAACTTATCTATGTGATCCTCTATAACGGGGAGAGGGAACTCATCTTTCACCATTTTACAATTTATCTTACGATAATCCACGCATACTCGTATACCACCGTCTTTCTTTTTCACCAGAACTAGTGGGCTGGAATACTCCGAAAAGCTAGGCCTTATAATACCACTGTTCAACCACTCACCTATTTGGTTTTTAACTTCTTTCTCCTCAACTAGTGATAACCTCCTTGGCCGTTGGGAAACTGGGATCTCGTCAGTCAAGACAATCTTCATCTCGATGGGAGCCTCCTTAGTCCTCTCAGGAACGTAGTTACTCACCAATTCTTCTACCTTTCGCTTAATCTGTGGGTCAGACACACAACATGGGGTCTCCTCACTAACAACACAACAAACTTTTTGTAACCAACAATTATTCTGTGGAATTACCATGACTGACCCTTTATCAATAACTACCACAACATTTTTCAAAAATTCGTGACCTAAAATTAGTTCACAGGGTATTACATCGTCTGATACTATGTGAAAAGTGCTTTCCAAAACTTGATTGTCGATCTGAATTGAGGTTATAAACTTTCCGAGTGAACTTACTTGTTTTTCTCCTAGTCCAGTCAGTGTAATACTTTCCTTCACAAAACTAGTTATATTTAAACTAAAGAACAGCCCTGACGTAATTAAATTTAAATCACTACCACTATCCACTAAACATTTAACATTTTTTCCATTAATAATCACGTTCTTCAAGTTGTTTACGTTTTGTTTGACAGATTGATCCGATTGACCTCCAGCCGTCATCTGCGCCATGTTGAATTCTACGCTCTGTGATTGGTCGAATTCGTCAGCTTGCTTCTCGTCATTGGTTGTTACGTACATCTGCTTCGCTGATGGGTCATATTTGCTGTAGCCGCTATTGCCGCCGTTAGCGATATCTCCTTTCTCCGTTCTTGACAAACTTCGTGACGTTCCGTTTTTGCATTTCGCTCCGATATGGCCGAACTCGTTACAACGAAAACATTTCATGCCTTTATTTCGATGTGGACAATTATTCGATGTATGTTCCAGTTGTCCACAATTAAAGCACCGTACACTTTTTGTATGCATATTTCTCTGTTTATTCCGATCTTCGTTATGCATAAAAGTCGAACTTTTCTTTGTTTTTTCTTTGTAGGTTTCGTACAACTTCAGTTTTTCTTTTAACTCGGGATACGATGTGACGCCGTACAATAATATCTTGTTAGATTCACTATCCACAATACCGTCAATTATGTACTGGATTGCCACGTAATCCTTTAGCTTACCGCGTTTTGCCATAGCTTTCATCTCAAGCATATAATCATAACAGCTTTCATCCTTCCGTTTCTTACGATTACTCATAATTTCATGTACTTCTTTTGCGTCGACCCGGTCGGGGAATTCTTTAGATAATGCCGTCTTCAATTCTTCATAAGTCTTAAAGGTTTTTTCCGACCGAAGCCATGTCGCCGCTGTAGAAATTAAAGATCTTCGTGCTACAAGTAACTGCTGCGTTGGGGACAGGCCGAAAATTTCCGAGTTGTCTTCAATTTCTTGTGCCCACCTAGACACAGGGTAAATTTTGTCCGTGCCGGTGAACTTAGGTATAGCTTCTTGAACAAACATGAGATCGACGTGTTGTCGTGGACCTGTACATGACGTTCCCGTCGTGGGGCCTGCACCTGCATCGCCAGTCATCGTTGCGTCGTCGTAGTCGTCGTGGGACACGTCACCTCCTCCCTCACGTTGTTTGGAGCCGGTGTCCAAGTCGTGTTCTTCGTCGTCGTCGGTAACCTCCGTCGTATGTTGCCGGAGTAAAGATCCAAACACCTTATTCGCCACTTTCACAGCGTGACGGGACGCCACTGCACCACGTAGTCGTCGTGAAAAAAAAGATATGCACGCACAATGGCCTCGTGTGCGCACCGCGTGCTGTTACTGTTCGTCGTCGTGTATTCCGATCACACCCCGATGAATGTACTTGAAAAACTCGCACATTCGATCCCGGACGAGCCCCCAAAATTATTGTGGGGTGATGATCGAAATTAAACAGTCTTTTCAATATCTTCTTTTATTTTTCTCCAAATGACCTTTACACCGTATAACGTCTTATCGCCATCTTCAAAATTACCCTACTCCAATATCCTCTGTCTCTTTCATACTTCACGCTTTTATCCTCTTACTCTTTCGCACATGCTCATACTTCGTTCTGATGTCGTTCCGTTCCTACATATATATTTCATAAATATATAAACATAATATATACTTTCTATATTGGTTTATAAAAAATACACACTATATACAATATATATATATATATACCTAAATAAATAAGTAAACGCATACAAATACGACTAATGCAACTCAAGTTCAAGTTCAAACTTTAGTTCTTTTTATATGCTTAGGTACATCTTGTGGTCCATGTTGTATGTTGGGGAAAGTACAATAAAACTCTCTCTCGGAAGCTAAATATTTACTTATCATTTATACAACTACACTTATTGTAAAATAAGATGATTCCGTGCTTAGGAGGGCACGTTAAGCCATTGGTCCCCTTAAGAGAAGACCTCTTAATACTGCATACGAGATTGGTGGTGTGATGCTTCAGGAAGTCCAAGAGATCAAAGACTTAGGCGTCATTCTTGACAAGAAGCTCAGCTTCAATCCGCATATTGAGACCTCAGCTAAGAAAGGCGCTCGGATGCTGGGTTTCTTGAAAAGAAATACCAAGGACTTTCCAAAGACTTTTCTATCCAAACCGTCTTAAGAAGTTTGGTATGATTTCCTTATACGATCGTAGACGTCTACTTGATCTATGTTTCTTGCATAAAATTCTTAATGGTCATATACAGTGCGGTGGTCTTCCGGAGTGTTCCTCCCTTTCTGTTCCCTCAAGATATCCCCGGAATAAAATTAGTAGGTTATTTTATACGCCCTTTTGTAGAACAAATTTGGGCCAACAGTCACCAACTGTGAGGATGCTTAAGGAGTATAATAATATTAATGCTGGAATTGATGTGGACATATTTCATGACAAGTTACACAGTTTCAGGTCTAAAATTATTCGACACTTTTTGAGTTAATATTTTAAGTCTACCACCAAAGTTTATTTGTATGTTTTGATTTAGTTTAGTTTCATTAAGTTTAATTACCTTTCTGCTAATTAGTTTATAATTATATTAGTTTATGTAAATTAGTTTATACATTGTGAGTGCTATGTACACCGTTATTGTTACACATATCAGTCAGAATACCTAGTTAAGTTATGGAATAAGCTCAATATGTGTGATGTGGTTGTACTTTTTTAAATAAATAAAATAAAATAAATAAAATTGGTCCCGGCTATTAGGCTAGACAGGACTTGTCAATTACTACGAATCAAAATCCTTTGACGCCGATATTTTGGTTGTTATAGAAACTGGAGTTACAAAACTAAGCCTCAGGCCATTCTTTAGAACTATTTTATAGTAGGTTAGGATGACATTCTAAATGAGATACATTCTTGAAGCACCTTTTTTGACGTGACTTACTGTAGATTTACCGAAAATGGTATTATAACTACTTGGCCGGAGAAACGGGGAGCGCTGGGTACTCACCCGATACAAAATTTAAGACAACAGGCGTGAGGGTGCCCAGTCATGAAACACAAAACGGTTCATTTGTATGGCTTTACGAGAATACAAAACGGTGACGTCATCAATAAAACTAGGCTAGTTCTTAAATTCTTAAGTTCTTAAATACGGCCTCCGTGGTCAGTGGTTTGAGCGTCTCTGGTTAAAATCCCGGTGGGGACACATCACGAAAATCACTTTGTGATTCCTAGTTTGGTTATAAGACATAACAGACTGATCACATGATTGTCCGAAAGAAAGATGATCGGTGCTTCGGAAGGCACGTTAAGCCGTTGGTCCCAGTTAAGTTAGTAGTCATTACATGAGCTATGTCAGGGGCCTTTGTAGTAACTCTGACACCAGGGTTGATGGGATTGGTAATCCACCTCACAGCGCACATGATAGAAGAAAAAGAAGTTCTTAAATATATTAAATAAGTCATAACAAAAAATTAGGTTGATTTTAGATCGTCTTAGACCAGCTTCTATCTAGATTAGATTCTAGATCGTTCTAAAATGATTTTAGGTAACAACATTCAACCTCATAAAAGCCAAATTCAGTATAATATGAGGAAAGGAAACTATTCTATGAACATCGTAAATCCTAAAACTACCTACTAACTAGCTCATAAGTCCAAACAGAACTTTCTCGTGGATTAAGTAGGAAAAATCGACAAATTATCTTCTTTCTAACAAGTAAGGAGAAAGTTGGAAATATCCACCAAAGTGATTACAGCGGTAATCGCAAGAATAAATTAGAATGATGACATTTGCTTTTCTTATTCGATTCGATACTCTGATTTGTAAAAATATTACATGTCAATTTCAACTCGATATCTCTACACGTTTTCCAGAAAAAGGATTTTGATAGACAGAGGGACTAACAAAGACAACAAAGTGATCCTGTAAGGGTTCCGTTTTTCTTTTTGAGGTTCGGAACCCTAAAAAATTGTCGATACCAAGTCCAAACCAAATGACAGAAATTGTAATGCTTGTAATACTAGCTAGTATGATGCGATGCAATTTATTATTTCTTTGTAAGTTACAGCGTCTGGGTAGGAGACAGTTGCGTAAGAACTCTCTTCATAACCACATATGGTGCCTTTCAGTAAAATCCTGTTAGCTAAACGTGTCTGGAATAAACATGTATAACCTCATTTGACTCCACTTGTTCATACAAAAGTCGACCCATTTTCCTTTCAATCCCCAAAAAGGTCAACAAATAAAGACTTAATCGAAAAAATCTTTTGACGTCATAATATTATATATAATATGAATTTCTCATTTCGTTCATAATAAGTATCGAGGACTCCCCCTTTCAGTCACTTCATAAAGTAGATACAGGGACGTATTTAGAAGGCACTTGGGGCATTGAAATATACCGTTCAAATATTTGGTCATATAAATTTTTTGTATTACTAATTTCTTCTCAGGCTTTGTGCTAGTAGTCTGCCACCGTGTTACATTCGTCACAAATTTAAAGCCACGCTCTTGTCGGTGTAGCATTCTCCATTCTTGTCTATCAAAGGCCAATTCATTTACTTCTGTATAAGACACGACATTCACCTTCTCTTTAATCTGTTCCATGTAAGCTCTTCTTGGTCTTCGTGTTACCATTATCATTTGACGTGGTAATAAAACGTCAAGGAGTGGATGAAGGTGGCGACGGTCCAAGAGCTATTCCGCGTGGCCAGGGTCAGGCACTCCTTCCATGAGCTGATCGCGTCCAGTAATGGAGAGACACGACAAGAAGACAACGTAATTTGCTTGTTTTCCGGCGTGACGCCTGGTGAAACAATTCTGGTAGAAGAGTTTAAACAGTGGTTTTATTATCTACCTTTTCACTTTATGAAGCTTAAGTGCGCATGCTCCGTCTTAAACCTCTACTACACTGTCGGCGATTATAAGCGCTTATGGGCTAGCACGATAAACCTGGTCATAGAGGATGATGGCGTCTGTAGTCGCCGATAATGTAAAGTGGGTTTGAACTCCGGGACCGGACTTGCACCAATCAATACATCCAACTAACACAGTTGGCTCGACCATTATAGACGGCGATATGGCTCACCACCTGTCACGTTGCAAAGAAAGCTCTATTTCATCTTGCAATGAATGTACCTCTATCTACCCCAATTGGAATATAGTCGTAAGCTCATGTAATTTTATGTGTAGAGGGAGCATTAGGTAGCATTTTTACTTAAGTGCTATTAGTTAAAATTGCGCTCTAAAACATGCAACTCTTAGCGATAATAAAGGACTCCTGCAGGCTCTGCACGGTAACCGCGCCGTGCGCTGCGCGATTTATATCGAAACCTTCGACCAATAGCAGTTTGACGTTCACCTACGTAGATAGCATTCGTATCGTTTATTGGTCAAAGCGCTCAATATAATTCGCGCCACGCGCGGCGCGGTTGTCATGCAGAATTAAAACTAAAACCGTGCCTGAAATAGCAAACGGGCAAACAACAGATTCGGATTAAATCCATCTGAGTGTACCCCGCAGGCTACGGCTTAATTATATCTTTGGGGAACATATTTTGGGGACTTCTAAAGCCTTGCACCAAATATTTATGCGAGACAAATCGTGACTCCTTGTAATAATACCCTTTTATTTCGATACGGATGTGAACGAAATTATGTTTCTTTATCTATCGTGTGGGTTGTGAGGTGGAGTACCAACCTCATCCACCCTGGTGTCAGAGTTATTATTGAGCCGCTAAAGGCCCTTGACATGGCTCACGTAACGACTACATAATTACATCAGTAAGTAGTAACCGTGACCAACGGCTTAACGTGCCTTCCGAAGCACGGATCATCTTACTTTCGGATAATCTGGTGATCAGCCAGTAATGTCCTAACCAAACTAGCTTAGTTTTGCTTGTATTTACTCGACAGTCACGTTGAATTGATAATATTATATCTATAGGTATATAGTTATTATAGTTATATTATAGACATGTTCTGGATAGGTTTTATATCCGAATATTGCATAAAATTCGTATCTGAAGGACGTTATCTTAATAAATAAGACTTCAAAATAATATAAATTATAATAAAAGTTTAAAAACTATAAATATTGAAGCTGTTGTCACCTCTTACGTGGCAGTGCCCTTGCAGGACATATCATGTACTTTAGAACCCTGTCACACTATCATATTTCACATTTAATAAGACTTAAGGTTTAATTTGTCAAAAAAGTTAATGTGACATGGTTTCGAAGTGTATACATAATAATAATAATAATAAAGTTTATTTAGGTAAAATCTACGACACACATATACATATTAATACTCGTGACCGTACCTAATACCATCTAACACCTAAACTGCTTGTGACTTTGCAATGAATATGAACATGACCCGACTACTGCTCCAAACAGTATGAAACAAGAAAATACGTATGTTTTTTTAAATTCTTCCAAATAGTGAGGTCTAGGATACAGCTGTTGGTCGAATGCCAATCTGTCCTAAGAGTTTGCTTACCACGGCATACGACCACGGCTATCTCCTATACATCACTATTCGGCAACATTTCAGAAAATATACCTAATTTCTTTTCTCATACTGTTTAGTGTAATTTT
The DNA here is from genome assembly GCF_024362695.1 of Pectinophora gossypiella. Taxonomy (NCBI): domain Eukaryota; kingdom Metazoa; phylum Arthropoda; class Insecta; order Lepidoptera; family Gelechiidae; genus Pectinophora; species Pectinophora gossypiella. Next base: position 14,931,855 of record NC_065412.1, read on the forward strand.
TTCGTTGTCGGGTTTTTAATTGTTGGTCATATAATCAACTTGTTGCAGTTTTGTGTTGGTTTGTCAGCATATTATCTTCCGATTGTTTGTGTGGGGCTAACTTTTATGGGGTGTAAGTATGACAGGTATACTAAGTCGGGTAGCAAGCACACCTATTAAAAAATAAAATAAAGTAACAATTACCACGCTACATTGTTTTCCTCGGAGTACGTAAAAATGTAAATAATGGTAACTAGATGGCCTCTGTAGTCACGATCCTAAGGTCCTTGGTTTATTTCCCGGTGAGGACACGTCTAACAATACTTTGTGAATCTGTCCATTACAGGCTGAAATCACCTGATAATCCGAAAAATAAGATGATTCAGTGCTTCAGAAGGGTTGCTCAGGTAAGTTGTCTAGCTCACAACCTACACGAAAAAGAAAAAAAGAAACCAACAGTTGTAAATACCCACTCACGCCACGCCGCAACTTATGCTGAGCGAGGTCCTTTTATTCCGGACTCCACCGCAGATGATCGGGCCGTCAGTGCGTTGCATTTAGAATACTTAGTTTTATTATTATTGTTTTTATGATTTTGGTTTGTTTTTCTTTTTGTTTTGGTATATTTTTTTTGTCTATGTACTTATTGATTTCCGTGTGGTTTCTGTCCTGTGTTAAACGTAATGTAATGTTCTGTCTGTGTCTGTGGTGTCCGGAAGTAATAAATGTTTCTTTCTTTCTTTCTTTCTTTCTAAATATAAAAACATTTTTTGTGCAGAACGACCATTACTTCCGCTCGGCACGTTCAGCTTATCTCGGTATAAGCCAAAACTGGACGCGACTTTAAGCCACGCCGAAAGATAACTACAGAGCGTTAGTGAGACCATGACAAAAAATATTGAAACTTCTACGTGATTGTACTAAAAATTATGGTTGGTGTAATTAAGATTTTGAGTTTTTGCCGCGCCGCAAGTTAAATCAAACAACGCGAACAGTCGCTAGACTACATACGTACACGTGCAAAGATATTTTTATTTTATTATTTTTAATTTAGTTTCTAAGCAGCTTATAGCATAATTTGGGACTGAAAGTAATTACAAAAAACACTTTTTGTAATTATTTTCATTAATTTTCCGACAAGAAATTCCATTTGATATCAACTCAGATAAGCTGAACGTGCCGAACGGAAGTAATGGTCGTTCTGCACAAAAAAATGTTTTTATATTTACAACTGTTATTTTCTTTCTTTCTTATTCGTGTGGGTTGTCAGCTAGACAACTTACCTTAGCAATCCTAGTCAGGGTAAGATTTCGTTACGATGTCACTAACATCCTGTATACTTATCAATGATTTATTACACTCTCTTTCACAAATGGAAACAGATTAAGAAAAGCAATAAAAAGTCGAAGCCTAAAAGTTTCCCATTGTGATGTCGATGTAAATAAAAATACCGCTGAAAGTTTGGTACATTCATCGGCTGGATCGTAAATGGGTTATGGATTCCGTTTGTTTGTATTTTCTGGCTGTTTTTGTGTCAATGGCCGTACAGATATGGAACCGGGCTTAAAATAATTACGGTCTACATCAATTCCACTAATGGTGCAACCGGACCTTCTTCCGTAAAGTTCTTCTGAAAAGGGTTAAAGGTAAAAAGTTTTAGTAAGTGATTGGAACTGTTGTAAATAGATTTGGAGTGTTTTTTGCGTACCTCAAGTATGTACCTATACTCCCGTGGTGGACTGTGCTTCCGAAGGACGTAAGATACGATCCAGACGACCCAATTACTCTAGCCATAGAGGCGGCCAATCAGCTCGCGACACCAAACACTTCAGGACCCCGATACCGACCCCGCCGGCGTGGTCGACGATTTCCCTCAATCAGCGCTTATCGTTATCGACCCACTAGGGTCGATTAATTCTTTCAAATATTTTTTCCTCTCAGACGGCGCCGTGAGCCGAGGTTCGCGCCCGACTGGGCACCCTCAGGCCTGTTGTCTTAAACTTTGTACCGGGTGAGCCTTCAGCGCTCCCCATTCGTCCGGCCAAGTAGTTAATGCCATCTGCGGCAAATATACAATAAGTCGCGTTTAAAAAACAGGACCCCGACCCTAGCACGTTACTCACATACAGGGTGATGGTCTGAATCATCCCTCAGTGTTTTCGTTACGATGTCACTAAACACCCATACGTACTTGTATGACGCAAGTTGTATGGAGTGTCTGCGCTGTGCTATTTTATTAGTTAAACAACGCTTGCGGATTTTCGTAGCTTCACTATGTATGAATTGCCTATATCAGACAACAAACAAACAAACTCAGCCTTTAATACCCGGCTTTGACTACTTAAAGTTGCGAGTACAAACTTCATCCACATTGCAGCGTAGCTGCGGAAATAAATACTCGAGACACAGATGGAAATTGCTTTTTTTTTTAATTTCACGCTCCATCCGACGGCATTCCACACTCCACACCAGCAATCTAATACTGTATTGTGCATCTGTGATAGATTGTCTCTAACATTGATTTATAGTATTGTCACAGTAATCTGTTATCTTGACGTTGTACATAAACTTTTCCACGTTTTTTTTCTCGTTATAATTAATGTGTTTTCGCGAAATACAGGATTTATTTTCCTTTTTTTCCGACGATGTTCCCGATTGAATAACTTCTCACCTGATTTAGGGTGACGTGGGGGAAAGACATGGAATATGCTTTTTTATTTGACGTGACTTATTGTAGATGTGCCGCAGATGGCATTAACTACTTGGCTAGACAAATGGGGAGCGCTGAAGGCTCTCACCCGGTACTTTTTGTTTTGATTGTGCTGATTTCCAAAGAAAACTTAATTATTTAGTTAGTAATATTGAAGAAGGTTTTTGTTTTCTTTCAAAAAATATTTTGTTTTAATTAACCTCACTATCACAAACAAGCACTTTTCATCGTTTTCAGCCATCCTATCCTAACTTTACATTTTTTATGAACTAGACGAGATATCGGGATCTCGCGGGATTGATACGTCCAATCCCGCGGGATCTCGAATTCGCGATCTCGAGTCGGGATTGTATTCCCTACTATACACCTCTGCCTACACTTCGGGGATACGGGCATAATGATATCTTATGTGTTGAAAAAAAAAACATTTGCCTCGAAAGTTTTTGATTTTACATAGACACCAGCGCTGATTGCATCGGTCATTGATCTCTCAGAGTACACACAATAAAAAAAATAGTTTTGATCTATTAAATGTTCCGGGTGAGTCAAAGGTGTCCAGCCAAGTAGTTAATGCCATCTGCGGCCAATCTACAACAAGTTACTTACGTCAAAAAAAAGGTCTATTAAATATCTGCTAAGTTGTAACTTTGTTTGTTCGACCGCTTACTCAATTAATGCAGTTATATGCTACGTGCAAAAGTTACATAGCTTATCGCGGTTACACTTTGACAGATTTTGACCAGTTCTTGAAACCATGGTAAGTATAATACAATAAGGCATGCTCGATCCTATGAAGTCAGCCATGACATATCCCTAAGGGAAATCCAACTACTGCACAAAACCTACGCGATTTATATAATTAAACGAATACTCTAATTCATAAATACGTAAATTATTCCCCGGCGCAGCTCTATTTTCTTTTACCTTTACAAATTCCAAAATTCTTGCCGAGCACTGCAAATGTTTGTCAGGAGTTCGACATTTTTCGACGGGGCCGAATACTTTTATGAAATTCTTCTCTTGTTACAAACGATTAGTACAAAATTGAAATTTAAGAAGGGATTTGCTTGAACCCTAAAGATTATGCGCTTGGGTGTACTTTTTTGTTGAGGATTGGGTGAAGAGTGAGGTAACCTATTATGGCACCAAAGTGGTAAAGAGAAGACTCTCAATGTGATAATGAGACAACGTGCTATTAAAGTCACCTATGCAGAGTGAGGCTCCACCAACCCGCAGTGGAGCAGCGTGGTGGAACATGCTCCATACCCCCTCCGGTTGATTGAGGGGAGGCCTGTGCCAAGCATTGGGACGTATATAGGCAGTTTATGTTTATGTATGCAGAGTAAGGCATCGAGACAAAACTGTTTAGGTTTAGCGGTGTTCATAAACCAATGTAAGTATATGTAACTAGCTTTTGCCCGCGACTTCGTCCGCGTGGCGTGTTATAAAAGAGAGATCTTTGTGTGTATGGGAGTGCATATTAAATTTCAAGCATCTAACTTATGCAGTTTAGATTTCTTCATACAATTTTTTTCCCGCTTACTCCCATTTTTCAAAATACAGCCATAACTCAACTTTATATTTACTAAGGTATGCATGCATGCATTCATCTTACGCGGTTTCGATATTTTCATAGAAATGTTTCTTCCCGCTAACTCCCGTTTCCGTGGGAATTTTGCAATATCTTGTTGCAACTAAGCTTTAATTTAACTAAGGTACCTGCATGCCAAATTTCAAGCGTCTAACTTAAGCGGTTTAGATTTTTCATACAAAAGGATTTTCCTGCTAATTCCCGTTCCCGTGGGAATTCCGGGAATTCCTTTCTTAGTGCACCTCTACGGTACCTAAGCTACGTCCCTTCCAAATTTCAAGTGCCTACATTTAGCCGTTTAGGCTGTGCGTTGATATGTCAGTCATTCAGTCAGTCAGTTTCTCCTTTTATATATTTAGATCAAATCAAATCAAATATACTTTATTGCACACAAAATACAAAACAAATTCACACAGATGAAGATAGATACAGTACAATCTGAATTATGAAGATTCTAGATTTATGAAGTGTTATAAAATAAATGTAAGAACACTTCAATCTCAATTTTAGGTTGCACGTTCGAATCCCAGCAGGATCCTACCATGATTCTTCAAATTTGATTTTCAATTAATGTTTGCATTATAAACGGTTATCACAGGAAAACGTCGTGAAGAAACCGACATTTCCGAGAGATACCTAAATAAAAAAAATATGTGACCTAGTCTGTGGTTTTTCCTTCGCGGTTTGGAATGATAGTCTGACTGGTAGATGCTACTGGAGAAAACCGGACTTTTCAGATTAGGTGAGTAGTTTTTATTGTGTGGGTTATAAGGATTACCAACCTCATCAACCCCGGTGTCAGGGTTACGGTTATGACGTAGACTCTGTTAAAACGGCATAACGCTCCTTTTTTCGCCAAAAAAAAAGAAAAGTGTCATGAAAAATAACAAGGAGCCCTTCAGAAATAAATCCAGAGGGAAAGGATGTGTGGGTATACAGCCATGAGCAATATTATGTACCCACTTTAGAACCCTTTCGCACTATCATATTTGACATTTAATGAGACTTACGGTTTAAATTGTCAAAAAAGTTAATGTGACATGGTATCAAAGTGTATGTACATATTAGTACTCGTGACCGTACCTTCAACGATAAACATTTAATTATCAATAAAACTCCCTTTATGACGCATTAAAAGTGTGTTGTGGAGTAATGAGAAATAATAGAAGTGAAATATTGGTCGCTATAAAATGTCGTCTACCATGTTCCTTTATGGGTGTTGTTTGTTGTATGTTTCTTTATACATATAACATACATAAACTGCCTATATACGTCCCACTACTGGGCACAGGCCTCCCCTCAATCAACCGGAGGGGGTATGGAGCATACTCCACCACGCTGCTCCACTGCGGGTTGGTGGAGGTGTTTTTACGGCTAATAGCCGGGACCAACGGCTTAACGTGCCTTCCGAAGCACGGAATCATCTTACTTTTTCGGACAATCAGGTGATTCAAGCCTGAAAAGCCCTTACCAAACAAAGGACAGTCTCACAAAGTGATTTCGACAATGTCCCCATCGGGAATCGAACCCGGACCTCCAGATCTTGAGCCTAACGCTCTAACCACTAGACCACGAAGGCTGTTACTTTATACATATAAAAACAAAAAAATATATACAAATTCTATTAAATATATTAGTACACTTGTATGATATACATAAACTAACCGTCGCGCGCTTCAGCCGATGTTACAAATGTGGCTGTGGCGCGCGAAACGGCCTCTGTGGTCCAGTGGTTAAGCGTTGAGCTCACGATCAGGTCCTGGGTTCGAAGCCCGGTAAGGATAGTAAGAAGCTAGTTTGGGGCACTGCAGGCTGATCACCCGATTGTCCGAAAGTAAAACGATTCGTTGTAGGGCATGTTAAGTTGGTCCCGGCTACTATTTACTTATTTATTATGTAGTCGTTACATGAGCCATGTCAGGGACATTTGGTAGCTCAATAGTAACCAGGGTTGATGAGGTCACTACAGCCACCGGTGGCTGTAGTCGGCGGCTCGTTTGCACTGAGCCTTAACCTGTTAAAAACAAGAAACATCATGTTCGATAGTGAATGGGCATTCCAGTACTCGTTTCCTTGTTCAATTTGTAAAGGAATGTTCATTACATGCTATGTAGGCCAATCGACATATGTGCCGACCGGTCTACCTCGATATTTTCAATTGAAAATGAAACTATGTACAGATAGGTGTGTTTGAAATTTGTGTAACTTCGTTACTTTACTCGCAGACCAGTTACCTCACGACTTATCTACAGTAGCTACTTGTTCACTAATAGTGTAAATGCGAAAGTAACTCTAACTGATCGGCTGGACCGATTTGGATGAAAATTGGCACATGAATCAATTCCAAGTACGGCTGAACCGTACTTGCCACAGAGTATAATCGTCTTACCACGACTACGTAGATAAAGTCGCAAGCAGAAAGCCAGTGCTTTATAAAAGCGATAATATAGTGCAGTCAGTATCCTAACGGCTTCTGTAATTCAGTTGTTGAACGTTGGGCTCACGACCCGGAGGTACCGGGTTTAAATCCCGTTGCGGATATATCACAAAAATCTCCTTTTTTGGTTAAACAACACTGATCACCCAATACTATTTCCTTATGTAGTCGTTACATGAGCGTGGTCTGTCAGGGGCCTTTGGCGGCTCAATAGTAACCTAGTTAAAAATATAATTTTAAAAACTAAAATCCGACTATGGAAAAATTACGCTCTAAAAAGAATGAAACAAGAAAATATGCATACATACATAAACTCACGCCCGTAATCCCTAATGGGGTGAGCAGAGCCACAAGTAATCAAAGACAACTTGCAGCCACTGTTGATACGATGTCGTAACCTGTATATGATGAACCTTATGGTGATAAGGGATCAGCCTATCGCCCATAACATTACTCCATCATGTTAGAGGACACAAAATATGCATATTTCTCAGGAATTCTTCCGAATGATGATGTTTAGTAGATAACTGTGGTCGTATGCCGTGGTAAGCAAACTCTTAGGACTGGTTGCCATACGACCGCACTATACGGAAGAATTTCTTATAAATATTCATATTTTCTTGTTTCATACTTTTTGGGCCTGAGCAGTGGGACGTATATAGGCTGTTTATGTTATTTATGTTATGTCATACTTTTTAGAGCGTAATTTTTCCGTAGTCGGGTTTGAGTTTTGAAACTTATATTTTTATTTAAGTACAATTACTTTACCTCTCTGCTACTGTTGAATTTGTAAATTAGTTTATTGATTGCGAGTGCTATGTACACCGTTATTGTTACACATATCAGTCAGAATAGTACCTAGTTAAGTTGTGGAATAAGCTCAATATGTGTGATGTGGTTGTACTTTTTTTTAATAAATAAATAAATACACTAATTTGGAGTCTTATTTAATAAGATAACGTCCTTCCGATATGTGTTTTATGCAAGATTTGGAGATAAAACCTATCCGGAACATGTCTGAGCAGTCATGTTATCAATTCAACATCATTATCATCATCATTGGCCCTATATGTCTGTTTCAGACGATTTATGGCGTCATTGCCTCGAAGAAATGCACTTTCAACATAATTATCATAGTATACATGTGTCAAACCTATCTAAGTATCACGGTTCATGAGACAGCCTCGTGACAGACGGACGGACGGACTTCGGAGTCTTAGTAATAGGATAGAAGAGGTCCCGATTTTTACCCGTTGAGTACGGAACCCTAAAAACAAAATGGCCGATCAGAAACTTTATTTCTGTACAAATGGACAGATGTTCGGATGTGGCAACGTTATTAGTCGTAAACACTATGTCATAAACACACCGCGACTTGACTGATTGCTTCTGAGATCATCCACTGTGTGAACGTTAGGTGCCTACTGTGTTCTATTTCTACATACAGGGTGTTAGTGACATCGTAACGAAAAAAAAGGATGATTCAGACCATAATTCTGAGTTGATATCAAGTGAAATGGCAAAGTGATGGAAGTAAATGTTATGGTTCAGCACATTCAGTCATATTCTGACATACGTTCATAAAGTTCTTCTCAGTGGTTTAGAGCCTGAGGGATCCTAACCCGACAAATGTTCATAAACTCACCCCCATTCTTATTGGGGTAGGCAGAGCCACAAGATATTATCAGAAGATTGTAGGAACGGGAATATAAAAAAATAGGTAAGTAAGGAATAATGTGTTCTGTTTTTTGTTTAATGACAGTGTATCGAGCCTTCGTGGTCCACCAGTTGGTCCGGGATTCGAATCTTGGCGGGGATATAATTACAAAAATCACTTTGTGAACTCTAGTTTTGTTAGGACATTGCAGGCCGACAACCTGATTGTTCCAAAGTTAGATTACCTAACAAATATTTTAGAGTGCGTTACGCCAGCCAGATTTTGTCGAAAGTCACCTTTATGCTTTTTTTGTAATGCAAGATATAAACTACATAAAACACAAGCTGAATACTTTTGATTTCAGTTCACGGGTTTTGCTTTTTAACAAATGCATTTAGAAGTAAACGCTTTTTGGTGGAAGAGATAGCACAATGTTTTGTTTCACAACAACAATAGTAAAACGTGGTGAGTAGATTTGGGGACCGGCAGAATGGCCGGTCACGCGTATTCTGTCGGCGAATTTTAAGTTGAAATGCTGCTCAGTAATTGCTGCTCATTTAATGCTGCCTAGTGCCTATCACCAGATATTTGCTTTCAAAGTATTTTAGAAAAAAAAAAATAATTTAAAGGTGACCGGCGGTCTTGACGTCACGATGGCCATTTCGACTTAAAATACGCCGGCAGAATACGCGTGACCGGCTATTCTGACGCCCACGTAGAGTTGTGACTTTAAGTGAAATTAAATTGAAGTATTAAACAAATAATTCTCAGTTTATTTTATTGTGTTGTTTGATTTAATCAGTAGCTGAGGGCGCTGGGTCTTAATTCGGCCTCAAAATTGAATTCATTACAAGGTGCAATAATTAGTAAAATTATGAACCAACGCCGCGGAACACGACCGTCATGCATTGGCCAATCAAATTAGCCACCATTCCGCTAATGAAGCATAAATGAAGCCAACGCGAGAGATTTCCGACATACTTGTATGTTTCCACTGTACAAAGCACGGTCTGTAGAAAGAACATATTTCACAAAAATACTAGCTGTTACACGCGTCTTTGACTGTTCTGTAGAAATTTCATACAAACTTTGCCACCACTTTTTGTCCCGGGTAGAATTTCATGAAATGCCGTCTTAGTAAGCACCAATGTGCCAAAACGGCCATGCAAAATTTGAGATTCCTAGCACTTGTGGTTTCTGAGATTTCGAGATGAGTGAGTCAATAGAGTCAGTCAGTGAGTGATCTTTCCCTTTTATTTATGTAGATTATAGATATTGCAAAAAAGCTGGAACTCATTTCTGAAACAAAATGAAACGCTCAACTACTAGACTTCCAACGCAGTATTATTCCTTATTCTATGCCGTTACACAAGTCACAAGATAGTTATAATGAACCCTTATGACGGCAGTTTACAAGCCTATAAATAAATTAATCAAATGTATTTTTTGCTACTAAGTAATAAGTAGTAATACCATACGCGCGCACGATTTAAGTGTGTACCTTTTAAGTGTGTGTAAGCGTGTTTATGAAAACCTCATTCGTGATGTATAATAAATACTGTCTTTTTTGTGAGTTCGTAGGTATGTAAAAAAATACGCGGATTTACAACCGAAAGCATAAGATTTCAGAATATAAGCCCTACAAATTCCGATGATTTCTCACAATGTCACGTACCTCCGCGAAACCAACCCTTTTCTAGTAATCCGATCAAACGCCACGATTCAATAATGGGAGGATATCGAATAGAAACGTAAGTATCATTTTAAGGAAATGTGTGAACGAAATGTAGAAATGTGTGTACGAGAGCCGGGTTCGGGTTCTTACCGCATTTAAAGCAGGGATATGAGACTCCCGATATTTCGACACTGTTGCAAGTGCCATGAGTTTGGTGCGAATTCAGATGGTTCGGAAAATTCCCATATCAAATACGTAAACAAGCAGCAAAGAAAGAGGGTAGACAGATATGTCTGCCCGTAGAAAATTATGGATCTACCTACTCCACTCCAATCTCATCAGTCATCCTGTGATCATGGCACTTGCAACTGTGTCGAAATATCGGGAGTCTCATATCCCTGCTTTAAACGCGGTAAGAACCCGTTATTATGTGTTTTAATTATGATAATAACCGCGTAAACTTAAAACAATGTCTACTAGTCACTGAACAAACAGTGAGGGAAAAGAAGCGTGCGGGGATGAAGACGCTTTTTGTTATAGAATGACACAAATCTTAAATTTGTTAAGATATTCATTTATTTTTATGATTATCTGTGGTTCTGTAGTTCACCGGCTTGCTTCTCAAACGGAGAGCGTCGGTTCAAACCCCAGTACCGAACCTACACCAATGAGTTATTAAGTGCAGTTTTCACTAACACAGTTGACTCGACCATTATAGACAGCGATACCGCTCACCACCTATCACGTTAATCTAACAGAAAGCTCGTTGAGGTGTGGGTCCTTAATTCATCTTCTGATGGATGTACGATAAAAACAATTTGAAAACGAAAAAGAGCCAGTGTCCTTACTATTAAATAATTTTAACAAAAACATTCCCTCTCTGGAGACATTCCCAGGATAGAACATCATTACTCCCAGTCCAATATAAAAGAGAGAATTTATCTTCATTCCGTTACATTATATAACATCACTATCAAATCACATTATCTGTTCATCAAAACAAACTTTTCCGACCACAAAAACAACGTAAATCCTCAAGCAATGTTCCCTCACAAAGTTATATGACTGAAATAATTCTTTGACAACTAAAGTTGACTGTGCTATTTCACACACGCATGTGTTGTTGTGTGTGTGTTTTTTGTTTGTATTATTTTGTGTTCTGTTTGTAATTTCTCCTGTTTGTACGACGTACGTGGTACGTGTGCCTTGTTTGAATCAATGTTTTTTCTCTTTCTATTTTTTTCCGTTGGAGTTACTCTCGTAAGGGAAAATCATACATACACCTAATACCATAAAATTCTTCAAATGAGGTCATCTCCAATATGAAAGACTATGTGGATAAGTCGGTAACTGGATGGTAACTGGGGGGTTAAAATAGCCACATCGAAGCAGTTCATCTGAAAAAGCAATGTTGCAATTTACTTATTTTACTTAATTTTATACATTTTTAAGCACTTATTTTTAAATACATTTGCGCGTATAAAAATAAGTGCACAATGCAAATAAATGTCAAATTGCAATATATATTGCTTTTTTAGATGAGATGCTTCGATGTGGCCATTAAACCCCTCTGGTTGATCAGTGTAATGGCAGCAAGTTATCTTCTTTTCTTTTCTTTTTATCCTTTACTTATATAAGTGCAAAAACGAAATAGAGCTAGTGTTAGATCTGTCAGCTAAAATAAATTTGTATTTGCTAGAACTCTCAAAATTAACCTCAAAAATGTCTTTAGGTACCTATTGAGGTATCTATTTAGGTACATAGTCTTACACTTTGAAACGTCAATTTTTATATTTTACTAGCTTTTGCCCGCGACTTCGTCCGCGTGGCGTGTTATAAAAGAGAGATCTTTGTGTGTGAGGCAGTGCATATCAATTTTCAAGCATCTAACTTATGCAGTTTAGATTTTTTCATAGTCATAGTCATAGTCATTTATTGATAATAATAATTACACGTCACAGATATTACAAAATTCAATTAAATACAAATGTTACTTCCCGCTAACTCCCGTTTTCGTGGGAATTTTTGAAATATCCTGTTGCAACTAAGCTTTAAGTTAACTAAGGTACCTGCATGCCAAATTTTAAGCGTCTAACTTAAGCGGTTTAGATTTTTCATACAAAAGGATTTTCCCGCTAATTCCTGTTCCCGTGGGAGTTCCGGGAATTCCTTTCTTAGTGCACCTCTACGGTACCTAAGCTACGTCCCTTCCAAATTTAGCCGTTTAGGCTGTGCGTTGATATGTCAGTCAGTCAGTTTCTCCTTTTATATATTTAGATTTTTTTGTTTGATGAATGTCTCATCCGCGTAAAACTACTGCAGCTTTCCAACCTGTACAGCTGAAGGAAAGTAGCTGCAAGAAAAGTCTCGGCAAAATAACATTATTAAATACTTAAATAAATATCTCAACTGACACGCAAATGCTGCCAGACGTTGGGGAAGGCGCGACGAGTTAGACCGCTTTTCGAAAAGGTGGCACGAACAAGCTGGGGTCAGGGAGGAGTGGAAGAAGGGAAGAGAGACAGGGCAAAGCCTGCAGTGGGACATTGAGGGTTATTAATAATAATAATATCTCAACAAACTTTTGATTTCCGTCATCCTATAACAAGAAACGTCTTCATCCGCGTTCAGGCTTGTTTTCACTGACTGTTTGTTCTGCAGTATCGCTTCAATGGCGAGAGTGTTTTCTGAAAATCTTTTATCGCGAATACCCCCGAAGCGACGCTACGACGCTCCGCAAACACAGATATATTCATAAGTAACGGGCACGAAGTCACGAATGTGCGACTTTATATCGACTACAGGTTTATTAATGGCTTAATTGAAGTCTAAATCCGACTTTATGAGTTTGAATTCATGTTTGGATCGTAGATTTATATTTCTATAATTGATATCAAATGCTGTCTTTCGTTGGTGTATTTTGGTCGACGGAATAGAAGAAAGAAGATAGAAAGGCCCTAAGAGAATTTTGAGAACCGCTGTCGCCAGTTGAACCCCGTTCTCTTTTATTACTTCTTCTTTTTATCATGTGGGTTGTGAGGGGGGAATACCAACCTCATTAACCTTGGTGTCAGGGTTGCGATTGAGCCGCCAAAGACCCCTGACTTGGCTCATGTAACGATTACTCGCTTACATCAGTAAGTAGTAACCGGGACCAACGGCTTAACGTGCCTTCCGAAGCACGGATCAACTTTTACTACTTACTTCTCAAATTACATAGCCACTTTACTGATAATGTATATTTTATGTCATTGCTTGCAATTTTATCATTATTTTTCGTAAAATACTGTCTGTATTTTTTTGATAAAAATAGCTGATCTTACTAAGGTTTTTAGCTTTCCTGTGATTATGGAGGAATCTCCTTGCATGATTATAATGCACAAGACGACCTTTTAATATATATATCCTCGTAAGGCCCGGATTTCCAGACACAATAGTTAAACAATGGGATTTGGATTTTAAAAGGCATCTGGGCCTTACGACCATATAAAGTTGGCAAAGTTGAAATATGAAATATTGTGCTCATACTTGAATGGCACGCGTTTCCTGCTCACTTGGCCCTTCCAACCTCTTCCTTCTATTCTTCGGTCCCACCAACTATGGCATCTCTGAATAATAGGAACTCTGTCCTGGCTGTTATGGTGGCGGAGTGAGTACATAAATATACTGCGTTCATGAAGTCACCGATAGGAAGCGTCGAACAGGAAAATGTACGACATTATAAAAGAAAAAAATGTATACTTAATGCGAAAATAAGTGACAGGTGAATGAGGAAAATACAGAAATACTCGACGGATTGCTAAATCACAAGGAAGCCAATGTCAAAAACAGGCGTATACCTATAACGAAAGAATTGTTGAAAATGTTTAACAATTATTTGTGTATATTGTAGATAAAATAAGAGTGGCGATAAGAAAGAGAGACCCTTATCCTGCATTAGGACGATGGAGTTAATAAATCCTGCATTTATTATAAGTTTATCTGAAAAAATACAGAATAAATATTTAAGGCACATGTATCACAAATTGTATGGAGTGTACCCTTTCTTCCCGCTGATGTATCCAACTCTATTTGTTATCGGAATGGTCGGCTACAACAGCCTTGAAGCTAGAAGAAGGGTAGCACTAGTAACGTACGTTTTCAAAGTGTTCCGTGGCTGGATAAGCAACCCATCGATCTTGGAGTCAATTGGTCTTCTGGTTCCAAATACGCGGTTGCGACGCGAACCGCGAAACCAAACTTTCGTGGTCCCGACATGTCGAACAAACGTCCTTCGACATGCTCCGATACCTACTGCATTGCGTTTGCTTAACGAGCTCTCAAAAATAATTGACGTCTTTAATTGTTCTTTGGTCAAATTCTCAGAAACAGCATTAGAATTTGTAACGTCTGATAATGATGTATGTAATTGACAGGCTTAATTTATTAATTATTTGTATTTTTATTAATGGTTAATTTTGTTTCTGCGGACATGTGTAATTTATTGATGTTAATGATTTTTATCTTGATTTTTATTTTAAATTTTAAATTTTTATTTGATGAACATGTTAGCTAGGTAAGTGTTAATTATTTTATATTATTTTAACTTTTCCTTTAAATTTTAAGTTAATAGCTATGAATGTTATTTTTAATCTTAAGTTGACATAAGTTAGTTTTATTTTAATTTTTGTTTATTGACATTTAAATGTTATTGTATTGGGAGTTATGCCTGTAATAATAATATTTTGGTCTGTGTAAATAAATAAATAAATAAATAAATAAATAAATAAATAAATAAATCTGTCTTTTACTTTTTCACGCTTAAACCGCTGAACACATTTAAATGAAACTTGGTATGTCGGTCAAGTAAAGGGAAAGCTCAAGCGAGTGAAAGCTTAGGTGAAGTGTGAGTACTCAGTTCATCTTGCGATGGATGTACCTTAAACTATTGGTTACATAGTCATGAGCTGTGGTCATGAGCTTATGTTATATTGTTGAGTGATGTCACATGAAGATGTGGTAAGAATAAATACGATATTAACACTCGTATTCTATGATATTCACTCAACTCTTCCCCCACTCGACTCTTCCCCCACTTGACTCTTACCCCACTCTTCCACCACTCGACTCTTCCCCCCACTCGACTCTTCCCCCACTCGACTCTTCCCCCACTCGACTCTTCCCCGACTTGACTCTTCCCCCACTCGACTCTTCCCCCACTCGACTCTTCCTCCACTCGACTCTTCCCCTACTCGACTCTTTCCCCACTTGTCTCTTCCCCCACTCGACTCTTCCCCCACTCGACTCTTACCCCACTCGACTCTTCCCCCACTCGACTCTTCCTCCACTCGACTCTTCCCCTACTCGACTCTTTCCCCACTTGTCTCTTCCCCCACTCGACTCTTCCCCCACTCGACTCTTACCCCACTCGACTCTTCCCCCACTCGACTCTTCTTCCACTCGACTCTTCCCCCACTCGACTCTTCCCTCACTCGACTCTTCCCCCACTCGACTCTTCCTCCACTCGACTTTTCCCCCACTCGACTCTTCCCCCACTCGACTCTTCCTCCACTCGACTCTTCCCCTACTCGACTCTTTCCCCACTTGTCTCTTCCCCCACTCGACTCTTCCCCCACTCGACTCTTACCCCACTCGACTCTTCCCCCACTCGACTCTTCTTCCACTCGACTCTTCCCCCACTCGACTCTTCCCTCACTCGACTCTTCCTCCACTCGACTTTTCCCCCACTCGACTCTTCCCCCACTCGAGTCTTCCCCCACTCGACTCTTCCCCCACTCGACTCTTCCCCCACTCGACTCTTCTCTCACTCGACTCTTCCCCCACTCGACTCTTCCCCCAGTCGACTCTTCCCCCACTCGACTCTTACCCCACTCGACTCTTCCTCCACTCGACTTTTCCCCACTCGACTCGGCCTGATGAGCTTAGCATTTTGATATTTTAGGTTGACATTGACGTCCTCGACCTGAGGACTTGACTCGCTGGAGTCGAGCATATTATACTACCAACATAATAATACGAAATCAATGACGTCATGCCTTACCGGATTAAATTCGAGGTAAGGTTGAGGCGCTGTATAAGAATACCGATTTTGAGCTGAGTTCGAGGGAAAGCTTGAAGTCGCCTCAACTGAGGACGGAGTTGACGAAGGTTGGAGGTAAGTTAGAATAGAGGTACCTAAGTACCATACAAAATCATCATCATCTCTCTTGCATTATCCCGATTTTTCACAGGGTCCACTTACCTGACCTGAAAATTTGACAGGTCCGGTTTTTTACATAAGCAACTGCCTGTCTAACCTTCTAACCCGCGAAGAGAAAACCATGCCAATTCAGGTTAAGTCACGTACTTAAAAAAGCATTTCTCGGATGTGTGGGTTTCCTCAGGATGTTTTCTTTCACCGCTGAGCATGTAATAGTAATTTATGATCCAAACAAGAATTTGAAAATAATGGATAGAGGCCTGTGCTAGATTAGAACCTGCGATCTTACAGCTCACTGTAAGAACTTGACTTTCAAGTCAAGCGTTCTTCAAACGACAGCTCCATACAAAGTGTAAGTATTAAATGAAGCGCTATTTTCCATTTCATTACAAATGAATATATTTGATACTACACCACCGCAGAAACAGTAATCAAATCAAGAACTAGAACCAGAGTGTTGCACCGTATTTTAATTCTTATTACTTAATATAATATATAAAATATAAAATGTAATAAATCGAATAGAGTATTTGAATTACTAAAAACAAAAGAGCGTGTAAGATGATAAAAAAAAATATAATTTTACTTTTCGACTTTTATGTATGAATTAAGTAACAATAAGTATGACGTTTGACCGCTTTTGTTGATGACGTCACACGACAGTATTACAAACTCCAAAGGAAATTTTCACTTTGACGTTTCGTCAAAAACGTCTAAAAAATTGGCTAGTTGATATGGAATTTTATGACTTGAATGAATATTTTCAACAACAATGATATATTTAAAATTGACAAAATGTTTATAATGTGACTAATTATTAGGTACTGTTAATTCCTTGATGCTTAATACTGATATTATTTGTAATATTGTACGTCCGACATGGACATGCTGTTGAGACAATTTCATAATGTTTGACACCTGCATGTATGAACCTACACAGCTTCTCAATAAATGTTTCTTGTTTCTTAAAAGTCAAGTAGCCTATAATGAATTTCGTTTCTGAAAGTAAGTGAACGAGTATGAGCCAGGGAACAATAATACTTGTGTACTAATATAAAATATCAAGTAAGGATATCGTAAAACATTCTTGTCGACAGGGCTCTCTTCGAGGAGGGCTCTTCGAATAGATTTGTTTTTTACATTTGTTTTCTGAGAACGTGATATAATCATTTATGATCCAAACATGAATTCGAAAATAAATTCGACAACCATTGGTTTATTCCTGTGCTGGATTCGAACACACGACTTCAAAGTGAGAGGCAAGCGTTCTATCAACTGGGCTACCACGGTCCTCGTGTATATATGCATGTATCCACATTTATACATTCGCATCGCCTGTATACTTACGAAAATGGGAACATCACTAGTAAACTCTGCGAGCTTTTAGCGCGAATTCCCGATTTTAATTACTACAGACGGTGTTTTAACCTAGTCACTTGCATAACGTGAAATATTAAATTATATTTCACATACGTTCCTGTGTTCATCCAATACTATAAAATATTATAAAACCTACTAATATTATACACGCGAAAGTCTGTGAGGATGTGTAGCTGCAGTAGTTTCAGGCGGATGAGACGTTCGTTATGTAAAAATTTACGATTCAAAGTGTAACTATGTCCATCATCATCAATTTAAGAGCCACGCTCTTGTCGGTGTAGCATTTTCCATTCCAGTCTATCAAAGGCCAATTCCTTGACTTCCCTATAAGACACGACGTTAACCTTTTCTTTAATCTGTTCCATGTAAGCTCTTCTTGGTCTTCCCCTTCCTCTCTTTCCTTCTAGCTTTCCTTCTATGATGTTTTTAATGAATTCGTCGTGTCTTATTAGGTGTCCAATCATCTTGCCTCTTCTGTCCTCAATAATTCTCAGTATTTGTCTCTTTTCCCTTACTTAACTATGTTACCTACTGAATAAAGATATTTATGAATTTGAATATAAATGCGACCTTAGGTGTCTTGTTTGAGCAACCGGCTAGACACCGCGGGAACAGGCTAGTTTCCAACTAGTCAAATCAGTTACTTTTTACTAAACGTCAAAACACGAAATTACTATGGAATTTGTATGAAAAAGCAAACTGTAACGTCATATAAAAACGTAAAAAATACATATTATTACATTTTCCTTTATTAAAATTCATAAAAAAACCAGAAAACGGTTTTGTCACCTTAAGATCTGTCTATATTTAGTAATCAGAATTTCATAATTTGTCTATGACGTACTAAACTACCCAATTAAACAGGCCACATTGAAGCAATTCACCTAAAAAGCAATATTGCTAATTAAAGCACATAATAACGGGTTCTTGCCGCGTTTAAATGGGGATATGAGACTCCCGATATTTCGACACTGTTGCAAGTGCCATGATTACGGGATGACTGATGACTGACTGCAATATTGCTATTTGACGTTTGTTGACATTGCGCACTTACTTTTGTATGCGCAAATGTCAAATGCAATATTGCTTTTCAGATGAATTGCGTTGATGTCGTCTTTATTGTCTCTCAGGTGCCAATTACATCTTTTTGGTGGCCGCAAGTGAGATATGGGCCATAGTCGCCCTCAGTCTCACTACTTGGTAAAAAAGTTCACAAAGTAGAAAACTCAAGACAACGAAATGAAAACCTCATTAAAGGTTAGTGCTGTGAATTTAAAATGAAGTCAAATTATTCCTTTGAGGTCAGACATAAAGTATCAGAGTACTAAGTAGGCAATCGACACTCTTGTTTGAATATAAAATACTACGTTCAATTGGAGTTAATGTCAACCGGTATAAAAAAGCTAAATCACATTTTGTGTTGACTTCTATAAGTCGTTAAAAACACCTCTACCGATCCGCAGTGGAGCAGCGCGATGCGGTATGCTCCATACTTCCTCCCAGTGATTAATCGGAGGCATGTGCTCAGCAGCCTCTTTTCTATCATGTGGGTTGTAAGCTAGATTACCAACCCCATCAACCCTGTTGTCAGGATTTTTATTGATCCACCAGAGGCCTCTGATATGGCTTATGTAACGACTCATCATCATCATCACCAGCCCATTAACGTCCCCACTGCTGGGGCACGGGCCTTCCCTATGGATGGATAGGGAGATCGGGCCTTAAACCATCACGCGGGCCCAGTGCGGACTGATGGTTATTAACGACTGCTAATGCAGCAGGGACCAACGGCTTAACGTGCCTTCCGAAGCACGGAGGAGTTCGAGATGATTTTTTTTTTGTGGTCACCCATCCTATGACCGGCCTTTGCGAAAGTTGCTTAACTTCAACAATCGCAGACCGAGCGCGATGACCGCTGCGCCACCGAGCTCCTACTTATATGTAACGACTACTTACTTACATTAGTAAGTAGTAACCGGATCCATCAGCTAAACATGCCTTCCGAAACACAGGTCATCTCATTTCCGGACAATCAGGTGATCAGCCTATAATGTGCCCAGTAGTGGGTTATATACGCTGTTGATGTATTTTCTTTATTAAGTAAGCTCATTGCCTTAAGTTCATCACGTTAGGCAAGTTTAAAATATTTTAATAATAAAAACGGGCAAGTAACATGATTTAACAGTCTCCGTGGTCTAGTGGTTAGAGCGTTAGGCTCACGATCTGGAGGTCCGGGTTCGATTCCCGATGGGGGCATTGTCGAAAACACTTTGTGAGAGTGTCCTTTGTTTGGTAAGGACTTTTCAAGCTTGAATCACTTGATTGTCCGAAAAAGTAAGATGATTCCGTGCTTCGGAGGGCACGTTATGCCGTTGGTCCCGGCTATTAGCCGTAAAAACACCTCCACCAACCCGCATTGGAGCAGCGTGGTGGATTATGCTCCATACCCCCTCCGGTTGACTGAGGGGAGGCCTGTGTCCAGCAATGGGACGTATATAGGCTGTTTATGTATATTATGTAACATAATTTATTTACTCACCATTCTAAGAAACCTCGCGCGATACATATTAATGTACTTAATACCTTAATATACCTTAGTGACTGTGAGGTACAGATACATGTAATTAATCCCAATTAGACCTTGCCCTAAATTATCCTACATGATTAAAACATCGTCTTTGAGGTATCGGAATACATAAAGGAAGATATATTTGACTATCAGCAACGCGAAAATGTAGATTGAGTAAAGAGACTGTGTAACGTTTGTTTGGAAACAACAATTTCAATGAAACAATTATGTCAAGTCTAAAAATATTGTAATCTAGGTAACCTAGGTATAATGTTCTAATTTCTTGAAGTTTATTGTTTTTATTTAATGGGAATTATTGATGATGTAATTGATTATTATTTTTGTTATCTGTTGATTTATGTTTTAAAAGAATTATTACCATACACGACGTAGGGCTGCATTGTTAACTTAAATCGCCCCTCCGCGCACATGCATTCGCTCACACACACTCACAGACACACACACATACACACACGCACTCATGTTAACACAAACACACACACTCGCACACACACATATATACACACCCACACACAAACATACACACACACTTACTCACACTTACTTTAATATTTTACTTAAACTCTGATTTTTTTTTATTAATATTCTTTTTTTTCTTTCTTTTCGCGTTTATTGCTCAGTTTGCTAAACATAATTATTCTATGCAGAAACATACTCCCTAGTATCCATATTTTTTCTGGAGGTGGAGGCCTGGAGCCTATAGTACAGGGTAACCTAGTTTACGCTCCAGCCTCCACAAACATATGTTAAATAAGTCAAAATGTAACTTATTACTATTATGTTGTGGAGGTAATAAACGATTTTTTTTTTTTTTTTATTGTTATTTAATTGATGCATGTTGTGTGTTTATATGAATTTCTGTGATTTTAATTGTATTGTATTAAGCATTATCGAATTGGGCCTGGCATGTAATGATAAAGTGTTTGGGTATGTAAATAAATAAATAATGAGGTCGGTTTCTCTCCATTTACTTTTGTCCGGTCAAGTAGTTAATGCCATCTGCGGCAAATTTACAAAAAGTCACGTTTAAAAAAAACTCCATTTACCCTCTTGTCTGTAATACTCTCAGGCCTTTGAAATAAAATAGAACTCAAATACCGATTAAATTACGTGTTTCAGTCACATCTGAAAAGAATATCCCATTTTTTGTGACTAGATCTCTATAAGCTCAGTACAAGGACATAAGAGATATTTCACATATAAATATGTATACGTAGGTTTCATAATATAAATAGGGTATATATATTATAATCAGGAAGCGAAGGTTTTGGCGAGAAGAAGAGAGAAATGGCGATTACTCTACCGACAAGAGCGCAGCTCTTAAATAAAAAGAGACACATACAGAACATGGGTGAAAGAAAAATGTTTTTTAAGAATGATATCACAAAAAAATAAGCTTAAGGAAATAAGCCTCCGCAGATTATGAAAAATTACAATCTTATATTTTGTATATTTTACATTAAAAAAAACTCACCCACACTTGTGAGGGCAAAGAACTACCTCATCTGATCGGCTCTTTTCGTTTCTTCGTCCAGATTTTTTAAATAAAAATGTAGGTATACACTTTTGTGAATAAATAATTTCTGATAATAATTATAGTTAATATTACCATCAATAAATATATGGTAACTCAGATGAATAAATCAAAATAGTTTTGTAATAAGAACATTATTTGTTTACAGCAACTAATTTAACTTCTAGTGAAATCATAAATTTTATTGTTCCGTTTATTTGCTATAGTTTGTATAAATAATTTTACTATGTTAATCTATTCAACATCGTAAAATAGACAGATAGCCGTTATAAATACGCCGTTATAATCTACGTGTAATCTTATATTGTGGTATCATGGGTTCAAATCCCAGCTCGGACTAACCACTGAAGTCAACATTATGAGTTTTAATTATTGTTTTGAATTTTTAATAATTGATATAATTATAACGTGGTTTCCAGAATTTGTGCCCGGTCAATAGCAATAGGCTCGCTCCCTATTACCATGGGACTTCAACATAGCTGGCGAGGAGTGTGTGTTTAGGCTATGAAGCAATTTTTTTGTGTGAAGATCCAAACATAAAAGCTTCAGTCACTGAAATTTTGCTAAGTTAAAGTATTAGATGAAACTTGTACAAAAAAAAAGTAAAAAAGTCCAAAATTTTCTGTTTCCTCTCGGAATAGTTTTTGGGTATGTCACATATTATTTTCATACTTAACATGGTTACTCCTGGTGAAGAAAATTTTGATTGAGATTTTTTCTGAAGAAAGATAATATTATAAACAATTTATGAATTTATATTTTAACTCTCTCGTGTAAGTAGTTTTTATTGTAGTGATTGTATGTTATGAGATACTCTGTGTTTTGTTTTTTATGTGTTCTATGTTGTCTCTTTATAAAAAACGCTTCTTTCTTTCTTTCTAAAAATACCTAACTTCCGGTATCTTTTTTTTGGATATTTATAATATTTTATCATACTGCAAAGTTTCGTCACTTGAGGAGGTCTACTACCTTCCTTTCCTACACTATATACGCTATGTAATTATTACCACCTAACAAGCAATTCAATAAATACTCTCCTTTTTCTTTGACCCCAATCCTGCAGAGAAGATATCTTTTTAGAAGGAAGAAAATAATAAAAATTGAATATAAATTGGAGAATATTTCTCGTCGATTGAACAAATGATTGCATCAAATGAATTCCGCGTTGAGTTAACTCGAGTGTGCATCCCGCATCACTGCCCATGAACATATAGAGACAGTCTGATTCAACCATTCAATCTTCGAAGAAAACGTCTTATTTTAAACTTAAGTACCTACGTGATATTTCTTGTTGCGTAGAAGAAAGACACTGGTCTTCAGTCATGGCGATTAAATTACGTTACAGATTCCGATGTGGTAGCAGTTTTACAGCTAGTTACATAATATGTAATTATTTTCTGACGTTCAAAAAGCGCTAAGTTTGTAAGCCAATTTTGAAAAATAAATATTTTTGGTATTTTTTTGAAGATATAGTCCTACCTGTGACTATGACTATGTTGTCAACTTAAACTCGAAACAATAAGTGCAGTATATGTATTACAATTGCTTAATTGGCTAATTTTATTATGTTTTCACTAACAGCTACAGAGTGGGTTCCTGCAAGTGCTGTTAGACGTCGGGGAAGGCCACGTAAAAGATGGCGCGACGAGTTAGACCGCTTCTCGAAACGGTGGCGCGAGCAAGCTGGGGACAGGGAGGAGTGGAAGAAGGGAAGAGAGGCCTTTTCCCTGCAGTGGGACATTGAGGGCTATTAATAATAATAATAACACAGCTGATTCGACCATTTAAACGGTGATACGACTCGCCATCTTTCACGTTGGTCTATCAGAAACCTCAATAAGAGGTGTAGGTACTAAGTTTATCTTGCGGAATCCGAAATGAATCATTCTTCTTTTCTCTCGTGTGTATATAATATCCAACCTCATCAACCGTGGTGTCAGGGTTACTATTGGGCCGCCAAAGGATCCTGACTCGTTTAAATGCTGAATTACATCACACAGTATCACATCGCTAACACTATTTTTGTACATAAACCCTGCGTATAAAAGGCTCCTTTGACACAAAGAGACATCCGACTTTGTAAAGACGCAGTCACAGTGTTTTTCTCAATGCTATTTCGTCACGGAAAGAAGAACGTAATAATAAAACAGAAATGTACGTGACTATATCTTAGTATCTACAAAAAATACTGGGCTGTAAGTCCCCGAAAGGCCACACTTGGCCATTCTGAAATTTCCAGCGAAAGATCTACTTGCAGAATGCATTCATACAGAAACTCACGCCCGTTCAATGTCCTGACCAAAGGTAAAGCCTCGCAAAGTCCTTTTTGTTCGCACCCCCATTTTACCCAGGACTTCCGACCAAGAGATCAACGTTTAACCACTGGTGTTCCAGTGGAGACCGTAGCGTTTTGTTTACTATAAATACTCAAACAACGTTTTTGTAGTAACAGCAGTGTAGCAGCGTGGTGGAGTATGCTCCATACCCCCTCCAGACGATTGAGGGGAAGCCTGTGCGCAGCAGTGGGACGAATACAGACTGTTTACGTTTGTATTTGTAAGTGGTACTACGTATTCTGTGGTCAAGGCTAAAGTCGTAGTACGCGTCTACGCCGTAGCAAGTATAGTTGTAGTTACTGCTACGCAGCATAGTAAGAGTCGCTAATTCGAACCTTTTCTTTTATCACGTTTGTTATTGTTTATATATATTATATTTTACTGTTGTAGTACATAGGTTCCGACGAAACACATAACCACAAGCCTGTTATTTCCACTGGGGTAGGCAGAAAATACATATAAAAAACCTTTTCAAACAAGGGATTGTTGGCTTCAAATATAATTTATAAATCGTCGCCTTAAAGTAAAAACCACAAAAGCGCCTTTTAGAAAAATCACATTCAAATGTGATTTTCGTCAACGAAACCTCTCGGGTAATCCACAAAGTTTATACTGGATTGAAATAAGCCTGCTTTTACGGGATTTTATTAACAAAAGTCATATCCGAATATGATTTCAAAAAGGCGCTTATGTGTCTTTCACGATAAGGCGACTATACAAGTAGGTATTATTTATTTAATTTATTTATTTAGATAGGTATACCAACAGTACACATATTATAAAGTTATAAAATGCAAGTCTTAAATTAATTTTTGTATATGTGCTCCAATTACAGGTACACACAGCATTCATAATTACAACAACAAAACGTATATATCTAGGCGTATATAATTATATATAAATAAATATGAATAAAACTTAAACGGAAATTTACTTCTAAATTAAAACAGCCATAAGGTATTATTATGATATTCTTCTATTATTAGGCTAACACCCGAACAGAAAACGCGGTTCTCTGTTTTATATGATGACGTCGAGCCGTATCTCAAGCCAATATTTCCGTCTTTATTGACTGCCAAATGTATATACGAATGAGATCATAATAATTTTTGATAGATTCCGACGTGAATTGTTTAGCTGAATGTCTGCTTTATTACTTTATAATAACTACAGTTCAAAACAGTAAATCGTATACAAGGTGTTACAAAAACTGCTATATCAATACTGCAAGCTAATTCTAAATGAAAATATAAGTTATTTTCTTTTCGTATTTGAATCTGAATCTGAATCTTTATTTGCTTTAAACACGGTATACAGAGATGGAATCAATTATACAGGTCCATGACATGTTTAGCCAAACATTGTAGCATGCAAAATATAAAAATATAACAAATGAAGATAACACAATAATAACAATGAAATGAGGTCAAGAGATTACAATAATAATAAGGAATATCTAATAATTAAGCATACTTAATAATTCATCAACACTATGAATTGTTTATTAATGAACCACATATATAAATGTCCTTGTATGTGAGTTGTGAGGCTGATAACCGACTACATCAACCCTCATTAGAAGCTGCAGTAGTTTTAGGCGGATGAGACGTTCGTTATGTAAAAATTGACAATTCAAAGTGTAACTATGTTACCTACTGAATAAAGATATTTTTGAATTTGAATTTGAAAATTGAATTTGAATTATCTACCAAAGGCTCATGTAATGACTAAATACTTACTTAAGTAAATATTGGATGGAACCGACCGCTCAACGTGCCTTCCGAAGCACAAAATCACTATCCGACAATCAGGTGATCAGCCTTGTCAAACTAGGGATCACAAAAGTGATTTTTTATATGTCCCCAGCGGGATTCGAACCTGAAAGCCCCGGATCGTGAGCCCAATGCGTAACCACTGGATCACGGAGGCCTTTTCTTTTGATAATAGGCTATTCCTCCAAAGAACGTTTTAAATTCGTTTTTGCCACGCAAATGTAGGAGAGGAAAGTATTACAAAAGTTAGATTGACGGGTGCAAGCACTCACGATAAAATTAAAAAAAGTAAAAGTAATAACTCCATTACTTTTGATGTTCTCAAGTTTTATTTTTCTTTAATGAAAATTTTACAAGTACGTTCAAAAAGTCCGAAAATCTCATGGTAATCCAACACAAAATTATCGTACCGCATTCAGTTTAAGAAAATTTTAAAAGGAAAATTAGCATCGGAAATAAGCATTCTGTTCTCTTCATCTACCCTAGTAGAGAGAGATTGCAAGGCATTAAAAAATAAAAAAGAATCAGATACGACTTTGAATTTCATCTTCAATCTGTAGAAGCGTCCATTTTTTCCTTTTGGGCAAAACTCTTTGATCATTTATACATCTGTAAATAACTTCACGAATCTAAGTCTTTGTGGTGGGTCATCATCATCATCAGCCCATTAACGTCCCCACTGCTGGGGCACGGGTCTTCCCTATGGATGGATAGGGAGATCGGGCCTTAAACCATCACGCGGGCCCAGTGCGGATTGATGGTTATTAACGACTGCTAATGCAGCCGGGACCAACGACTTAACGTACCTTCCTGCTTCGTGCTTGTGGTAGGTATTTCGTCATTATTATTTGAACTACATCGCGCAACACACGTTCGTTACGTTACATTGTAAAAACATATATTGTAGACTTATTGATTGATTATACATTGTCTTAAGTTTACGCGGTTATTATTATAATTAAAACACATAATAACGGGTTCTTACCGCGTTTAAAATACTCCACTCCAATCTCATCAGTCATCCCGTGATCATGGCACTGGAAACAGTGTCGAAATGTCGTAAGTGTCATATCCCTATTTTAAACGCGGTAAGAACCTGTTATTATGTGTTTTAATTATTGTTTGATTGTTTATTGGATATTAACCTTTTATAATTAAACCATCGAATTTGTTAGTTTCATAGCTCAAAGATAAATTACAGAATAAAGATAAAAATCTGATTACTAAATAAACACAGATTAACTTTTTTTTATTTTAATCAAGATGTTCTTTTATCGTGTGGGTTGTGAGGTGGATTACCAACCCCATCAACCCTGGTGTCAGGGTTACTATTGAGCCGCCGAAGGCCCCTGACATGGCTCATGTACAGTCGTGAGCAATATAATGTACCCACTTTAAGACTCTGTCGCACTTACATATTTGACATTTAGTGAGACTTACAGTGCATGTTGTCAAAAAAGTTAATGTGCATGGTACCAAAGTGTATACATATTAATGCTCGTGACCGTAACGTCTACTAACTTACATCAGTAATTAGTAACCGGGACCAATGGATCATCTTACTTTCGGACAATCAGGTGATCAGCCTGTAATGTTCTATAACCAAACTAGAGGTCACAAAGTGATTTTCGTGATCGTCAGCCCAACGGTCAAACCACTGGACCACAGAGGCCGTAGAAAAGAAAAAAGTGCACAATAATAAGTGCGAAATTTTATCACGTTTTTCCATAGAAAAGACGTCATAGACGTCACAATAAGCTTTTACATACAAATTCCATAATAATTTCGTGTTTTGACGTTGAATAAAAAGTAACTGATTTGACTAGTTCGAAACTAGCCTATTCGACTTTACCAGTATTATTACAAAACGAACATAAACTAGATTTATAATAGTAAAAAAATCCGCACCACGAAAGAAGTCGACGGAATTTAATGGAACTAATTGACAAGTCGTAATAATTCTATGCAGAATCTGCGACAGTAGCGCCGCGACTAAAATTTTAAACCTAATCTTTTAGTCTTTGATTTATAATAACATTGAGTTTATGCTCATGTTTGGATCATAGATAATTTATATCGCGTGGTGTTGACAGGCGATGGTGGCTCTTCGAGGTGTTGTTAAAATGGACTGTAGTTAAAACTAGGAAATTATTTACATAAGTTAACAAGATAAGAAAACATGCCTCGTCGGCAAATTCCGTGGCGTAATTCCCGTAATATTGCCATTGCAAAATATATTACAGTAACATATACAGGGTGCTAGTGACATCGTAACGAATACTCAGAGGGATGATTCAGACCATGATTTTGAGTTAATATCAAGTGGAATTTTCAATCGCAAAAGTATAGAATTGAAGATAATGAAAAAAAAAACTAAAAAAATCATGAATTTTGCGACGGAAAATTCCACTTGATATTAACTCAGAATCATGGTCTGAATCATCCCCCTCAGTATTCGTTACGATGTCACTAACACCCTGTATATGTGACTTTGATGTTGCCAACACGTGGTTTGCAGGATTAACGCTTATTTAAAGTAATGGCAGTAGACTTACGTCCTATTATATGCAACTTAAACATATATATTATATATACTATACACGTCTGTCTAGCTATTACATGAATTTCAAAGTTTGAGCACCTAATGTTATAAAATAAACTAAAATGTTAACCTAGATTTTATGTTATTTTAATTTGACATCCCTAAAAATTGTCTTTTCGTAGACGTCCTTCACTTAAAATAGAGCTAATTTTAGAACTTTCAAACGAAAGTAAAATTAAGATTGTCACGGAAAAATCTTAACGGAACTGAATTAATAAGTACCAGCATTTTTTACAACATAAAACCCCGGCGTTTTAACCGTTCAAGAGCTTCTAGCCCAAATTAATTGATTGATTGTGCAGGGTTGATGGGGATGGTAATCCACACGATAGAAGAAGAAGAAGCCCAAATTCCTCCACCAACCCGCTATGAAACAGCGTCGTGGAGTATGCTCCAAATCTCTCCAGTTGATTAAGGGGAGGTCTGCGCCATGCAGTGGGACATCTCTCTTTATTTAAGAGCTGCGCTGTTGTCCGTGGAGTAATCGCCATTCCTCTCCTCTTCCCGCCGAATCCTTCACCTCCTGACACCTGCACCTTCTCTTTTATTTGTTTCATATATGTTATCCCCTACCCCTTCCTCTCTTTCCTTCAATTATTCTTTCTATGATGTTTTTGAAATGGACATATATGGGCTATTTATGTGGCCGACGACTTTCCCCAATCAGCACTCATCGCTATCGACCCACTAGGGTCGATTAATTCTTTCAAATATTTTTCCTCTCAGACGACGCCCCGAACCGAGTTTCGCGCCCAACTGGGCACCCTCAGGCTTGTTGTCTTAAATGTTGTACCGGGTGAGAGCTTTCAGCGCTCCCCATTTGTCCGGCCAAGTAGTAAATGCCATCTGCGGCACATCTACAATAAGTCACGTCAAAAAAAAGGCTATTTATGTAATGATTTTATACCTTGGCTCTCAGCGAGCCTTCAAAGTTTGTTTGTCAACTCTCAACCATTGGAACATTGAGGCCATGACGTTCCGCCATCAGGAAAGAAACAACAACAAGAAAAGCATCACTAATCTTCCCTAATTCGTCACCATGTGGCCCATGGAGAACATCAACATGTCAATTATCCTTCTCTCCATAACACATAACATAGCGAATTTAATAAGGAAATTATTGTGCTTAATAGAAATGACCATCCCAATCTATCATTTTGTAATTACGATGTCAGAAGAATAAACCCATCTGTTACCTCGAATAATTGAGGCAAAATATCTAACCTAATTTGTATTAAAATAATGAACGCTTGCTTCTCACTTTCAGATCGCACGTTCGAATCCAGCACAGGCCTAAACCAATGAGAATTTGTTTTCGAATTCATGTTTGGATCGTAAATGATTAGAGCACGTGCTCACCAGTGTAAGAAAACATGGTGCGGAAACCCACATTCCCGAGAAATGCATTTTATTAGGTATGTGCTGGTGTATTGGGCTGGTTTTCTCTTCGCGGGTTAGAAGGTCAGACAGGCAGTCGCTTCTGTAAAAAACCGTAGTGGAGGTGTTTTTACGGCTAATAGCCCGGACCAACGGCTTAACATGCCCTTCGAAGCACGGAATCATCTTACTTTTTCGGACAATCAGGTGATTCAAGCCTGAAAAGTAAAACAAAGGACAGTCTCACAAAGTGATTTCGACAATGTCCCCATCGGGAATCGAACCCGGACCTCCAGATCGTGAGCCTAACGCTCTAACCACTAGGCCACGGAGGCTGTTGGAGATGATGAATATTATACAAAATTCACCTCGAATACGGATACGGAAAAGTAACGTACTTATACAATTATAATGATTGATGTGTAATTTATATGTTTGTTTATACATCGATTCCGATTTCTCCTTTTTTATAAAGGCGTGTGTATGAAGCACATTACGGCGTAGTGCCGAGAGAGTATTCCCATGAACGAAATCGTGATTTTTTATTTACGTTCAATGGTTTCTGAGAATTTGTAAATTATAACATAACCGTGGTAGCCCTGTTGGTAGTACGCGTGCCCCTTGAGGTCGTAGATTCGAATCTAGCAGAGGCCTAAACCAATGATAGCCGAATTTATTATCGAATTCATGTTTGATTCATAAATGATTATCACTTGCTATATATTATTTATATTTAGTATTTTGACGTATTTTAGTGTAGGTTTTTAATAAAGACTTTGTCAATTTTTAGTTATTCAGTAAATAGGTATTTATAGCTTAAAATTAAAAAGTATTAACAGGTTATTTTTAGATAAGTATTTCCGACGTTTAATATTATTATGTTGTCAGGGATATTTCTTCTGTTATGGTTTATTCTAGGCCATTGTTTTATTGCTTCACAATTGGCGAAAATAACTACGAACGCCGCAGTGTGGTGGTTGGAGCGATCGGCTTATGGTTGGCAGGTCCTGGGTACAATTCCCGAGTTATTTATTTATTATTATGTGTATTATTATTTTGTAGTTTATGAACACGTAAGTTTATGTATCTTTGTATTTTATTTTTATATGTAGTATTCCTACCCTGCTCTTTCTCGCTATCTATAGTAATATTATAAATGAGAAAATGTATGTCAGTTTATTTGTCCATCTTTCACGGCAAAACGGAGCGACGAATTGACGTGATCTTTTAAATGGAGTTAGTTGAAGGGATGGAAAGTGACATACGCCACTTTTTGCCTCTTTTTAACCCCTCACTTCCCTAAAATGGGGGATGGAAATTTGTATGGATCATACCGCAATTTTCAAGGTAGAAATGGCGACTGCTTTAAGCATCAGTTTCATAAATCTGTTTAAACAATCGTTTTGTCTTGTATTTCCTATGTGTGCAATAAACTATTTGTTATGTTATGTTTCTCAGTAGAGACTATTAAAAAAAAACCTGTTCTTCGACTCTCATCTTCACTAAGTATTTTTTATTTGTCTTATAATATTGTTCGGGTGGCAAAATACTGGGATGAAAAAATCTAAATGCCATCGCAACGATAAGAAGAAGAATTATTGTCTTAGTAGAAATAACATCTACAAATGGTAGAAAAAGAAAAATTATTAATTAGGGATCCTCAATCATCTTTACCGTAGTTAGCCAATTCGCAAGAAGCAAAAGGAATTAGTAAATCCATCTAAATACTCAGATTGTCATTTTTATTACTCTTAAGTACATTATTGGGCACTTTGCTAAAGTATGGTCATTAATTGCGTTTTGTCCATAGTTGTCAAAGTAGAGTATATACAGTTTTATTAAAGGTTTTCCTCTAATTTAGCAGAACAATGACGCGTTACCTGCTAATTGAGTGAGCCAATTTATTACCCTACTTGTCGTTAATGGAGTATGAAGGTTCTCCAGGAAACGTCGACGCAGCAAAACACCCATCTCAAGCGTTTAAAGCGAAAAATTTGTAGCGTAATGAAGTTTGATAAAAGTTCCAAACTTTTCTTTTTTGATCGGAAAACCGTGTACCTAATTAAGTGAACAACATCAAACATTCACGTGTAATATATCAATATTTTGTAAAAACAATTGCTCAATGTCACATTAAACCTAAACTTAATTATTAACAACCATCACAAACACGTGACAATTATGATACATAACTAATCATGCAGAAGGGGGTTGCGAACGGGCGTCGCAGGTGTGGTCTGTACGACCGGGGCCTAGTTCGCACCCGCCTGGGCCGGGCTCGGGGCTCGGCCCTTCGTCGATCTATGCTGATGCTTCCTGAAGCTGCGAGTTCATTTACAACGGAACAACAACATAGATGACAACCTGGGGGCTGCCACCCGCACCCCGGCGCAGTGGAAGTAGGCTCCGGCGGTGGAAGTATGTACGTGATAAGTACCGCTGACGACGGCGGTGCGCAGCGCGACGTTCGCAGCCCCGGGCACTCGGGGTCGGAGACAGTCGCATGCGAAGCGGGAAGGGCGACGGTGGGGCAACATGAACGGGGCTCACTGAGAGGATGGTGCGGCGGCACGGAGAACGTGTAGTACTTTGCCGTTTGGTTGTGAGAGCGGAGCACCGAGCTGTGCGTCAGGGTGACCACCACCACGAGGACCGAGGCGAGCGCCAGCGCGAAGAACGAGGCGGCGACGGCGGCCACCACGCGTCTCCGGCGCGCCTCCTTGCCGGCCTCCTCGGGCGGCGCCTCGGGCTCCGGCGGCAGCGGCGGCGGCTCGGGGCTGCGGCTGCGGACGCTGGGCCCGCGGCTCTCGGGCAGCTCCAGCGTGTGGCGGCGGCTGCGGCGCGCGCGCTCGCACTCGGCAGCGGACGAGTGGTGCCGGCGCAGGCGGTGCGGGGCGCCCGGCGCCACGCGGCACGACGCCGAGCGCAGCGTGCGCGCCGGCAGCATCAGGTCATCGCTGGCCGCGCGCGGCACGCGCACCGAGTGCACGGAGCGGAACGAGTGCTCGCGCGCCGACCCGCTCGGGAACGCGAGGTCGACGGACGCGCGAGACGAGTGGCGCGAGAACCGCTCGCGGTCGCGGTGGTCGGCGCGTACGGACATGGCGCGGCCGGCTGGCGCGGCGGCGGCCGCACGAGTGCCGCGACCCGCCCGCCGCCGGCCCGCCGCGCCGCCCCACGCTGTTTACACTCTCCCGATCGCACAAAGAACGTTCACGAATAACATCGTGGAGGTAACGTCGGATGGCGTATTCGACTCCAGAATGGACGTCTCCCGTTTCTGTGTTTGCCCGATTAAAGGTGTTTAACGTTCACTTTTGACGCAATGTCGAATGTTGGTTTTGCTGATCGAGTCACTTTCGGCGGTGCTCGACTTTCCAAATTTAACTTTGGAGATGTTTAAGTTGAAAATGTGTCGAATACATCGGCGCCGCGTCGTAGGCCCGTGACCTCGTGGTAGAGTAGGTCGTTAGAAAAAGCTTCAGAGAGTTCAGTCTGTGCTTTGTGTAAATTTGAATATAAGAACGTATAGCGTTTAATATCTGGTGTTCGCATTGGTGGCGCGGCCGAGCGTAAATAGAACGAGCAGGCTTTGTTGCAGCGCGCGTTGTCAAGTTAAATTGTCTCGGCGCGGGAAGCGAAACAGATACGAGTGAAGTTGTCGGCACATCGACACTATTCAATACAAACCGTTACCGAACCCTTACATTCATAACTGCTGCTAATAAGTGTTTCACTTCGAAACTAAAGTAATTAAATACTTTCATCGCGAACAGAGGCAACTTTTCAAATACCTCCGCGTGTTTTCAAAAGCTGCCATACTTGCAAATTGTTCACCGTCACACCGCTACTGATGTAAATGATATAAACGCTAACAACATTTCTGTTTTAAACAAATTTGTGTTTTGTTTTCATCGCTCGTCTTAAACGCGTTAATGCATTGCATAATGATTACAAAACATGTAAATATGTCCTATATTTACGTGTACGGAAAATAATTAACACACGAGGCCATTACCTACTGAATATAACTGCATGTACCTAACACTAGAATTTTTATTTTTTATTTTATTTATTTGGTTTACTAACAATCACTTACATTAATACATTGTAATAAGTAACACATTTGCAACTTATAAGCTAAATGTAAGCTTATTATAAGTAAACACAGTATTTACGACCAATAATAAAAACGGTTCTCGTGCAGACAGAAATATAATAATATAATATTATATTTTTACAAGAAGAACAAAAGTACACCAAAAGTCATTATCAAAATCAAAGACAATAAAAAATAAAAAACTATATAAAACAGGTAAAATTATATAAAAAGATGTGCTATCTTGCACACACAGCATGCATTGATATAAAAATGAAAGTGGGTACCTTTAGACAAAACTGTTGTTTATAAGTTAAAAAATATTACTATTACTAACAATAAGTGAGTAGATTTATTTAAACCAGATATTATCAATAGTGCTTTTACGGAAGCCATGAAGTGAGTCAGCATTGAGTTGAGCTAGAAGGAGAGATGACTCAGGAATAATTGAGTAAGTAAGTGACGTTGCCCTCGACTTCGTCCACGTGCTACTTGATCTCCTCGAGGATTGAATTTTCAGGAATCCCTTTTTTTTCTTAGGTCCATATCTTACGAGGACACCATGGAGTGGCGGGGCACCACCATAATCGCGCTACCAACAAAATATATGCTTTTATAATGTTATTCATTCATTCACTCATTCATTTTAAAATTAACAGTTGTCAATCATCCGGCCCTTTCCTTTTCGGCGGATAATATAAGTATATAAAATATATACAAAAATTAGGATGTATATGCAGGAATCGGGGCCAGTGCCTACTAAATCTAATCTATGATTATATTACCATTGCTACAAGTAGCAAGGCAGAGGAGTAAGTACAAGAAAAAAATCGTATTTTCAACCTGAAAGAAGGATTGAGGTGGCTTTAATAAGGTACGACAAAATTCAGACTGGTTAAAAACTGTCACTGTGGTCCTGTTGTACACCAGCTTGCTCCTCAAACAGGGAGCGCCAGTTCGATCCCCGGTATCAGACTTGCGCCAATGAGTTATTAATTTATCTTAAGTGCAGTTGTAAGCTACGATGGTAGCTGATGTATATGATGTGGACTGTATTACTATATGAATAAATAACAAATACTTAGCTTATAAGAGAGTTATTCAATGTATTTTCATCAACAAAAACAAGACGTAAGAAAAAACAAAACAAAACCAAGATACAAAACGTTGTCAAAAAAGAAGAAATATAAAAAACATGTAAAAAGATTATAAAATCTGCGAAGAGTTCGCAACAGCAGTTTTCACTCCTACGTTCAACTAACCTGACGATTTGACAGGTCCGGTATTTTACAGAAGCAATGTTCGTCTGACCTTCTAACCCACGAAGGGTTAAAAAGGGTAATTATTATGTGATTTTGGAGCCTATAGTTTTAAAAATAAAATATTTTACTTTTTTTTTTAGGCATTAACTAACACATGATTATTTAATTTAATTTATTTAAAACATGAGTATTTTCTACTTTATTTACATACATACATAAACTCACGCCCGTAATCCCTAATGGGGTGGGCAGAGCCACAAGTAATCAAAGACAACTTGCAGCCACTGTTGATACGAAGTCCAAAGATGGATATGATGAACCTTATGGTGAT
Source organism: Pectinophora gossypiella (assembly GCF_024362695.1). Taxonomy (NCBI): domain Eukaryota; kingdom Metazoa; phylum Arthropoda; class Insecta; order Lepidoptera; family Gelechiidae; genus Pectinophora; species Pectinophora gossypiella. Next base: position 14,967,386 of record NC_065412.1, read on the forward strand.
TAGGGATCAGCCTATCGCCCATAACATTAGTCCATCATGTTGTTTATTTAATTCCAGTTTTTTACAGAAGTATATAGTTTATCTGACCTTCTAACCCACTAAGGGTTAAAAAGCATCGCAAGTAGCTCAATAGATAGTAAGCACCTCAGTCACTGTATCAGAGCTCCTATCACGTTTGATTTCCGGCCGCGGGGGACCGGGGGAGGATCCTTTCCTAATTATTTCGGGTACGGTGGTCACCGGTTCTCAATAGTACACTTTATGCAAACAACCTTGTTTTACACAGACACTAAGCAATTCACGTTATCAAACACGCACACCTGTGTGTGTGACGTCTGACGTCATACAAGTGAAGACTAAAGTAAGACCGAAGGGGTGAGGTAAAGCTAGCTCAGGAAATAATTATGTACCCGAGTAATGAGAAAATAGGTAATTATCACGTTTAAAAAAATAATAATAATAATATTTATTAAGAAAAATGGTACATTTTTTTACATAAACAGCATTACATTTTTAGTGTAAGTTTACAATATTTACTGAGTTTACGTTTTTCAGAGACAATATCTATGATTCTTACACTAGGCAAAGTCTGTATCGTAAGAATCATATTCATTATGTTTATTAACAACAGTACATACTATCTAAGGGTGGTATTTATAAACGAATCTCAGCTGAGACTGCCCTCGAGATCATGCTCAAGTCCCTGTTTTTATATAAGAACTGTCACATTGACATGATCTTGAGGGCAGTCTCAAAGCTGAGATTAGTTTATTAATACCACCCTAAGTCTCCGTTCAGGACAAAAAAATGTTTAAACTGAACAACACCATCTATATTGTTTTTGGTGAACGTAGCCTGGAGTCCGCCATTATTATTTATGTAATCCGTTCGCTAACGACTGCCCCGCGGCTTTCGTTGGCAATGACACTCCGGTCACGAATTTGGTCTCTTCGCTCCCGGTGGGGAGAGTTGCCGTTTTATGCGTAGTATTATTTCTTATTCTATAATAGTACGCAAAAATACCCTATTTATGATAATGTCCGTTTCGTAGCTTTAATTTCGGATTCATTGAGGTTTCGGGGCTAAGAGCACTCAAGCCTAAGTTTTCGGTGGCTTAAAAATTCTGGCAAATGTGTAAAGTTTTTTTTGTCGTGACTTATTGTACATTTGCCGCAAATGACATGAACTACTTGACCAGACAAATGGGGAGCGTTGAGGGCTCTCACCCGGTAAATGGCTAAGCCAAGCTATATGCATAGATGCATACACGTATATAAACTCACGCCTATTTCCCACCGGGGTAAGCAGAGACTATGGAACACCAATTGCTTCGATACCGACACAATTCTGTCATACTTCTTTTGCTTCCTCCACATTCATCAATCGTTTCATACACGCACGCCGGTTCAGAGTAGATCGTGCTGAACCTTTTCTAAGAACACCTCCAATCCGAGCCAAATGTATTCTATTTATTCAGTTAACTCAAGCAACTGAGGCCCATACAAATACTTTAACCTAAATAATCATAAAATATTTAAGATTTAAAACTCTGATATTTTTGGGTTTTTTGCACAGTATCGCCTCCCTGAAATATTGAAACACCAGGCCTAGTAGTAGGTCGTACAGACTGTTTTTTTTTATGTGTTATGTTATGTGAACTGCCCTACTAAATTACTAGGGACCCTAGCCAAAACAGCGCAGTTTTTATAAAGATTTGTATTTCACATTTCCTTTGACGACTATCAGATAATGAATCACGATCTTCAACTCAACAGTCAATAGGTATCATCAAATGATGCATGTAAGAATCATTTGGTTGCTATAACAATAGCTAATCAATCACTATTTAAGTAATGTGGAACTCGCTTTAACTATACCTAATGATGGGTATCGTAGATTCTTCTTCTTATAATAACCGAAAAAGCGGTTAAAATGGTTACCGTCATACCTTTAATTCATCATCTTTAATTTTACAGCCACGCTCTTGTCGGTGTACCATTCTCTATTCTTGTCTATCAAATGACAATCCTTTGACTTCTTTTTATTTTTATATTTTATTAGGGATAAAAACAGTTATACAATGGGTAATACTTAAGATAATATTAGCCTAAGTTATAACTAAATGTATTACCAACTGGGATATCCACATATTAATAAAACAGACGTTCGCCTTCTTTTTAATTTGTTCAATGTAAGCTCTTTTTGGTCTTAGCCTTTCACTCTTCCCTTCTAACTTCCCATCCATGATATTTTTACAAAATCCGTCGTATATATTAAGTAAGTGTCCAATCTTCTACTCTCTTCTGTCCTCAATAACCCTCAATATTTGTCTCACCTTTAAATTACGATATCTTAAAATAACAGTACCGCTTTATCCACCAGAGTTACAACCCGGGACCTATAATAATTCTACTTCATTACGACTACGACATCCAACAAACCACAGCATACCAATATAAAGCATATCCTGCGACAAGCAGTCATGTGCCGTTCCCGAGAATACTCCCAAAGCAGGAATATAATAACTCTTTAATAGTAAGGACCCTGGCTGCTTTTCATTTTTAAATTGTTTGTTTGTTTGTATACTCTTTATTGCTTTAGAATACAAGAAAATTTACATATAATTTATCGTTAGATAAAGCATAGGCGAGCTTATCCCTAATTGGGATTTCTTCCGGCTAACCTTGGACAGCCTGAAATAAACTCAGTGGGCCGGTGTTATCACGCAATAAATGAGTTAATAGCAAGTAAACTAAATGTATACTTATTACTAATATTACTAAATACGTATATAGACTACTTATTGATAATTACATAAATGAGTATATTACAAGATAAGTATATACATATATAAAACAGATATAATATAATATATAATAATAATAATAATATATTGTTCTTTCTAGTACTTTATTTATTTATTCACAAAGTGGTATTATAATATTTACACAACAATAGTCTCGCCAAACTGCAGAGGCAGTTTGTTGGCAAGCATGCATTCGTTACCTTAGCCTAATTTTAATACCTACCTATATCTAAGAATAATATTCAAAGAAAAATTAGGCAAAATTAAAAATTTTGAAAAAAACCCACGACGGTAAAAATCTCATCGAAAAAGAATAAAATAACTCAAAACCCCCGACTTAACCCAATTATTATGTAACGAAATATTATAATATAATTATGAATACTTTCTAAAAAAGATTTGATATCTCGAGAAATCAGTAATAGATATAATTTTATCATAATACATAACCGAGGAATATCCGTCGTCAAAATCGGATCATTAGTTTAGAAGATAGGTGCTATTATATGGTGTATTTGCACAAACGCACACACAAACAAACATCTCTCACCCTAAACGCATATACCTGCTCCGTTCCGTCGTGGGTAAAAAGATTTGCTAGCAAAACAGAATTAGCATAACTTAAATTTACCACTCAGTTTAAAATATTGAAATAAGCACTGTCAAAGCATGTGATGTAAGTAGTAGGTAGCTATTAATTCTCAAATAATGATTTTTTGATATTTTTTTCATTAGTCTTATCTACGTAAAGGTTAGGTAATAAAGCTCTTTTTACCCGACTGCGGCAAAGCAAAAGGGAGGGTTATGTTTGATCGCTACGTATGTGTGTACGTACGCACGTCTGTTCTCACCCAACTTCTAAACAATCTATCAGAATTATTAACGAATGAGGTGTCACTAGAAGCGTCCCTTTAATCCACGTTCGTAATGACCTTTGGTCACTTTGGAACCAGCTACAAAAGTGCATAAAATATTTATTAATTAATAACCAGTTATGAACACAGAAAAAAAAACATTTTCGTAGCTGATTATGAAACATGGTTCATGGTTGAGACTCGACACAAGCCCTCCTACAACTATACGTTTAATTCTGCTAGTCAGTTATTCTGTGCGCCATGTGGCCGAACCTTCAAATCGAAGTTCGGTTTTGCTAGCCACATTAGAGCCTATCATAACATCGACCTGGGATAGACATTTAGGAGTCGCCGTCGCCGGACACGGCTTGGGTGATGATGATGAAACATGGTTACAAAAACGACTAGTAAATTCCATCATCGTAACTTGTTATCAAGCAAGAAAAAAATCCATGTTCGTATCTGGTTACCAAAGGTCAGCTACGAACGTGGATTAAAGGGAAGCGTCTTGATTGTTTACATAAGTTTCGCGCCCTTTTACTGCCGGGAATGTTACCGAAGTGGGAATATTCCGAATAGCACATCACTGGTTACAAGTAGCAAGTAAGTTGTCCTTTAGTTCTCGATTGACACAAAACTGACGTACAATGCTGAGGGGACAATAGTATGACGGCAGATAGCGTGTTGACGTGTAGCACAAATCTGTGACGGCAACAGACGCTGTACTTGGGAGACGTCTATTGAACAAGCTGTCTGGTATACCAGACACGGATAGATAACATAACATCACACCTGTATGTGGTAGGCAGAAGTGTAAGACACACCAAAATGAACAAGCGGTTTCTTTTCACGTGACTTATTGTAGATAGCGCAAGCATTTTATAATCAAAGACACGAAAACTAAACTTGGAGGACTTTTCAGACTACTTTCCTCAAAAACAACATAGATGGAGCTGTACAGTTTTTCTTTTGTTTGACCTTCTCCTCTTTCTCTTCTCTTCTTGTTTTTCTTTCTAAATTTCATGGATAACAGACATATGCATCTTTTATCTTTGATTTTGGGTCTAAATGATAACCGTTTTTACTTTTTTATATATTTTAAGAGGTATAAAATAAGCGTTTGTAAATTTAAAATTATTTTTCTTTAAACTGTTAAGAAGCTAATATATATGACCCAAGTTTATTGATAGAAATCCCATTAGGGTACCCATATTTACGTATAGGTAAGAAATAACAACTGCACATCGTTTGCTACTTTGGATGTACACAGCACGCAATGATAAAAGCACGTCCGTCCCGCATGAACGGGAAGCTAATACTGAGCTGACAGCGCTGCCCCCACCACTTACTCAGCATACATTTATTGGTCAACATTATTTACGTATACCCTACAGTTACTAAGGAGTTTTCATATATAAAAAATCTACTGTCTTCAGCATGGGAGGGTAAACTAACCAGGGTCTTCCCGCACCACACCATTTGCGATGGTGTGCAATTTTATTGGATTTTTTCACGAGGGTAGTATGCATTATTCATGTAGAGACCCAATAAGTGTGGAATACCAACAGTCGACAAATCTAAATCGTTAGACCTACTTCAAAGGAATCTTCAAAAAAACATTTTTTGCTGTAAATATTCAATGTAAATCAGAAAAAAATAGACTAGATGTGTTAAGTGTAACTTATATTATGTGGTTGTGGCGATCACTGGCTTCACACGGGTAATATATTATGTGATTTTGGAGCCTATAGTTTTAAAAATAAAATATTTTGCAAACTAACCCCCTATTTCATCCCTTCGTAAGAGTTGTTTAAAAAATATATGAAAGGAAGAAATCATTTACTTACTTATTTACTTTATTTGACACGGCATTAACTAACACGTCATATGTACATACTTTTTAATTCATCTAAATGATGAGTATTTTCTACTAATTTGGAAACCCTGCTATTAAGACTATAGAAGTTTCATACAAACTTTGCCAACTCTTTTTACCCCCTTAGGGGTTCATTTCGCAAAAAAAATTGTATTAATTAGCACCTATGTCCTAAAAGACACCCATGCAAAATTTAAGACTCCTAGCATTTGTAGATGAGTGAGTCAGTTAGTGAGTAGTGATCTTTCGCTTTTATTTACATCCTTTTTTATTGATATTCTTATCGGCGAAGGGTTGATACCCTACGAATATGTATTTCATCATATCTTAGGGCGAATATCATAAGCAGCTTCGAGTTATATTATTACTAATGTATTTTTGCGCTCTTGGCTTTCCTAACCCAACTGCCGCGTAGCAAAAAGAAAGTCGTATTCTTATATGTTTTAAGAGTTTGCATACGACCACGACTATCATCTGAACATCACTATATTAGAGGTATAATCTAATACCTACCTACTTTGATATTGCCTAGTTTTCTGTGTCTTTGATATTGCACTTATGTTGTGTGACATCCTTCAATAATGAAATAATAAATATATCGTAACCTATAATTATAATAAACAATTATTTCTTTCATATTCGTCGTAAAATAGATATGATGAACAGCGGACGCCTCTCTATCAAATTATTCTAAAGAGAGCATAGATGTTTAGCAATGCTAATTAAAAGTTTATACAAGGTTCATTAAGAGTTTGTTTTCAAACAAAAGTGAAATTCAGAATCGAAGTTCGGTATTCAAATATTCAAGGACTGTTTGAGAACACGAAGATTGTTCGACGATTGTCGTTCATAAACAAAATTCAACTTTATGACTGAGAAAAATGCTTTCAAGAATAGTCTTATATTTCCAGTAATGTAATTTGTTATTATTTTGAGATACAAACATTACAAAAGAGTAACTAAGTAACATCTAAAAGGAATGAATAACATTATTCAACACAACAACCGCCAAAAAATAATAGCGTAGTTTCAAGTGTTTTAATACGCGAGATTTATAAAGAAATTTTGATACTGGCCATTTAATAAATAAATTATTGTTTTTTTCGAACTTTTTCGATTTTAATATTACTAATTGACTTTAAAACAATAAAATGACACAATAGGCACGTATTGACTATTTTTCTTTTTATTTTGTTTGTCTATGGTCCAGACAGTCTGGCATGTTCCTTTGCCTGCCCCTTCTCGGGACAAATATACTTAACCAAAAAATGTTTATGGTACAGTTTTTTTTATTCACGGTCATTAGCTAACTAATATTTCTAACTTTTTAAATACTTAGACGTTTAGGTACTTATTTGAATATTTTTACTTTGTTCATTTAAGCTTTGGCAGTATTTTGCACCTTTCAGGAGTAAGCGCGGCAAATCCAAACTATTCTTGAATTAACGGAGCAACTGTTGAGAGTTTGAAATTATCGCGCCCACTCTGACCCCGCGCCCACTTCGGCTCTGCGCCCACTTCGGCTCTGCGCCCACTTCAGTCCTGCGGCCTTTTCTACCGTGGGTAGTACGTCAAAAACCTAACTAGAACTAAAATAGGATTCTATAAATGGGATGTTGACTACCTTTTTTCGATTTAATTATTTCGACGAGCAAATGCTTTAATTTCTCAATGGTTTCAGGACAAACAAAGCCCCTGGAATTCGTTTTCGATTCCAATATTAGTTTATTCTGGTTTTACATGGTCGCATTGATAAGCGCCATTCAATTAACCTGGACTAAATGACATTTTGCAAAAGACGTTGGCGAAACAAATTCCGACTTCCTGCCTTAAATTCCGAATTAATTAAATATGATTAAAAATATTCGGTTCTCATAAAAAAAAAAACAGGTAAAAAGCTGGACCTGCCAAATCATCAGGTTAGGTTAGTGGGCCCATTTGGAAATATAATCATGGCGTTGAAAACGAGTCCGGTCAAAGTCAACGGTATCTGGTTAAATATGGTGGTGATTTAAACGCAATTCGAAGCATGGAAGTATTATTTTATCATGTGGGTTGTAAGGTGAATTACCAACCCCATCAACCCTAGTGTCAGGGTTATTATTGAGCCGCCAAAGGCCCCTGACATGGCTCATGTATCGGCTACTTACTTACATCAGTAAGTAGTAACCGGGATCAACGGCTTAACGTGCCTTCCGAAGCGCGGATCATCTTACTTTTTGAACAATCAGGTGGTCAGCCTGTGATGTCCTAACCAAACTAGGGAAGTGATTTTTGTGATATGTCCCCACCAGGATTCCAACCCGGGACCTCCGGATCGTGAGCCCAACGCTCAACCGCTAGACCACGGAGATCGTTATGGAAGTATTTATTTGAATATATTCTCCTGAGATATGAGAAGCTCTTTATGAAATAATAATATCGTATGCGTTGCTGCGAACATGATGTTTAAATGTAGGTGAATAAGGTTTGCGGTTATATGAAAATTGAATAATGAAATGTGGTTTTGTTGCAATATTTATAACCTCTGCGGTGTAATGGCTAACCTACAGAGTTTAAATGCCGCGAGAGCATAGCCGGTGGGACTGCCATATTTATGTACTTACAAAACGAGAAAGAAGAAAGAAGCATATACATACAGGGTGTTAGTGACATCGTAACGAGTACTAAGGGAGATGATTCAGACCATGATTCTCAGTTAATATCAGGTGGAATTTTCCGTCGCAAAAGTATGGAACCGAAAATAATTAAATATAAACACTAAAATCGAAACGATTTTTTTTTAGTTAGCCTGGATTGTCCCACTGCTAGGCAAATGCCTCTGAGCTTCCATTTCTGCCTGTCCTGAGCGATACCTCTCCAATTCGTCTGAAACGCATCCAGGTCGTCTCTCCATCGCTTCCTGGGTCTGTCTCTGCCTCTGCGTCCAAGAGATGTCCACTCCGTGACAACTTTTGCCCACCTATCATGTTGCATTCGGGAAACATTTACCGCCAGGAAATTCCTTTTGAATGAAAATGTACGGAACCAAAGCACAACACGTCAACACGCATCACGGCTCATTTCGTTAACACTATGCCATGTCAATCTTATGCATTTTTTTCTATTCCAACTCTCTAATTAAAACGAATATTATTATAGCTAACCCAGTCCTGGGCAGGATTATTGGTCAAATCTAGGAAACGAGTTATCCTAATTTGACTTGGGTCCAGTTGTTTAGGGTATGCTTCATGATTGATGAGGGAAGGTCTTATATTTAATGACCTCCGCGGTCAGAGTGTACCTATTAATCTCTCGATCTGAGGGTTACGGGTTCGATTACCGATGGAAGCATATAACAAAAATTTCTTTCTGACCCCTAGTTTGGGTAGGATATTTCACGGTCTTCCCTCATGCGGGTTGTGACGTCATATTGTCCACATCAACCCTTGTGTCAGGGTTATCAATAGCACATTTACTTTTTACTTAAGTAAATAGTAAACATTAACCTGCCCTCTGAAGCACAAATGGGCGATCAGCCAGCAATGTCCTTAGCAAACTGGGGATCACAATGTTATTTCTGTGGTGTTTCCCCACGTGGATTCGAACTCGGGACAGCCTCGTGCGCCCAACGCTTAACTGAACCACAGAGGCCGTTATTTCAGGATCACCATATTATACGAAGGCGTATTACGGTTTTCCTTTCCTCCCAGTCCGGCAAACAAGTTTGTCAGCACAACTGTCCCATTTCCTGACCTCATATATTTTTCCCTACCAATCTTGTATCACGTATCAGTTGATGTATGCTATTATCTCCGAGGAAATTAATAGCTAGCATCTATCTTAGGGAAATTGCCGTCACGAGGCGTCGAAGGTAACATGCGGTGCAACTTGCAAACACCCAATAAGGGATGGTCGCCTCGCAAGTTAATTTAACTTAGCCCCGTGTACTAACTAGAGAGGAACTCCATACATACATAGTCTGTAATGCAATCACTCATTCAACCAGGCTATGTTCACACGACATTACCGGTGCTTCTCAACGTTTATTATATATTGTGTTGCTTTTTTGACGTGACTTATTAACGACCTCAGTGGTCCAGTGGTTGAGCGTTGGGCTCACGATCCGGAGGTGCCGGGTTCGTATCCCGGTGGGGACATGTCATAAATATTACTTTGTGGTCCCTAGATTGGTTACGACATTACAAGCTGATCACTTGCATTTTTCTTTATGAAAATTCATAAATAAGTAAAATAGAAAGTTTTTTGTCAACTTTAGATCTGTCTTTATTTAGTACTTAATCAGGATTTATCTTTGACCTAGGAAACTATCCAGTTGGGTATTTGACTGGTTCAGAGATAAAATATAAAATGCTAATCTATATATAGTAATATATAGTGGCGGAAGGGTTCTGGTGTGGCGGCCGCGTGTCGGACGACGCTCAGTGGGTAGGCCCGCTACAAGGTGGACCGACGATCTGGTGAAGGTCGCGGGAAGCCGCTGGATGCGGGCAGCGCAGGACCGATCGTCGTGGAGATCCTTGGGGGAGGCCTATGCCCAGCAGTGGGCGTCGTACGGCTGATGATGATATATAGTAGTCAGTCTAAGATCATCAAAAATGAATCTCATTTTACTTTTCGACTTATTGTCGGATTTTATTTATGGATTAAGTAACAATGAGTACGACGTTTGACTGCTTTTATTGATGACGTCACAGAACAATATTTCCATTCAAACTCCAAAGAAAACTTTTGTTTTGACGTTTCGTAAAAAGTAACTCATTTGACTAGGTTCTCAAGTAACCTATTACTTATACATGATATGATAACAATAGGTAAAGGATATATCCACATAAGTACATGTACAATCTCTCACTTCATCAACGTAAAATTCATGTAAGTAGTTCCGTAGAGTTTAAAATCTTGTTTTCGCTTGTACATAATCAAAACATATTGATACGTCTGGTTACTTAAAGTTTCTGCCATCTGCCCTTTCAATCCGAAGGGAAAACAGTCCAATTACGTATATATTATATTCATACTTTTGCAAAGGAAAATTCCACTTGATATCAACTCAGAATCATGGTCTGAATCATCCTTCAAAGTTTTCGGTATGATATCAGTAACACCCTATATAATTGCCTGAGTTACGATCCTCAGCAATAAGGGACCAATTACATACGAGGTAACTGTTTATTCCTAAAATAATGTAATTATTGTTTACGATTCCATACACGGAACTTCGGCAATCATATCCTAATCCAATTATGTCCGTCGTACGTATCTGGTTTGCTGAGGTCATTATTTACACAAATATATTGGTTACGTGTTTAGGTTCGGTTTTGGGTTATACAAATTTGTTCTTATATGGGGTTTATTCATAACCTGTAATCTAACCTAACCTGTATTGGGCTGGTTTTCCCTTTGCGTGTTGGATCAGACAGGCAGTCGCTTCTGTAAAACACCGGACCTGTCAAAAATCTACAGGTTAGGTAAGCGGACCCTGTGAAAAACGGGATAATGCTAAGGAGATGATGACGGGGTTTATTCATAACTATAATTATAACATTAAAATATATATAATATAATATAATTATAACAAAAAAAAACATTATTTTACTTAATGTTTCTAATGAGGGACAAATCACTTTCGCATCGTTTTTTAGTAAAGTCATGTCTAAAAAACGTTTTGTCGCAGTAGAGTAGTATCGAAGTTAAGACATGTCGTAGGTAATTATGTATTGTCGGAATAAAGAAGTGTCGGATTTTCATATTACCGAAGTTAAATCTTGTCGGATAACAGTTTGTCGGACTTCAGTTTTTAACCCGTGAGGGGCCTATGGCAGCTCAATAATAACCCTGACACCAGAGTTGATGGGGTTGGTAATCCACCTCACAACCCACACTATAGAAGAAGAATTACCTAGACACAATACATCTTCCACTTCTCTTAGGATATGACCGTGAACATGTCGAAAAACAACCTGAACGTTTTGTTGACATATAAAGCATTCTCTACGACCACTTAGGAAACCCTAAAAGGAGTAAGTATTTGCTCATAAAACAGTTGGCCGACCAACCATGCTTAGTCGAACCCTGGTTGACTTCTAGCCCAACATGAGGCCTTAAAAAACCTTTTAGGACCTTCGGACGTGATGGCTAAGTAATTTATTTTACGAGTTGAGGCGAACTTCGTCGTAAACTAAGTTTATAGTGAGAAACAGTCTTGTGGGAAGCTCTAACAGTTAATAACGGCTGGTTTAATTCCAATAGACTTGTTGACAAGTGAGCACAGTGGTAGCCCAATAGGGTAGTTTCTAACTAGTTAAATCAGTTACTTTTTAGAATAGAATAGAAATTGTTTATTATAAAAAATTTTACTAAACGTCAAAACACGAAATTATTATGGAATTTGTATGAAAGAGCAACCTGTGACGTGATAGAAAAACGTGACAAAATATCGCATTAATTATTACATTTTTCTTTTGAAAAAAGAATATGTTTTTTGTCACCTTTAAGATCTGTCTTTATTTAGTAATCAAAATTTCATCTTTGACCTAGGAAACTACCCAATTAGAAGAACGCTTGACTCTCACTGTGTGATCGCAGGTTCGAATCCTAGCACGCACTAACACAATTCTCGGATGTATGAGTTTCCTCACGATGTTTTCCTTCACCGATGAGCACGTGATAATCATTTATGATCCAAACATGAATTCGAAAACAAATTCGACAATCGTTGGTTTAGGCCTGTGCTGGATTTGAACTTGCGACCTCAAAGTGAGGGGCAAGCGTCGGCTTCTTGTAAACAAGTAAATTCTCCAAAATAATAAACAAACAATTCGTTCTTGAATCTCGGTTAATGGCAATAGGCTGGCCCCCTATTATTACATGGGGAGGAATAGTTATAGTGAGCGAAGAGTAGGTGTAGAGGTATATTACTATATGCCTCTGCTTGCCCCTTCTTGCACATCATCATCATCACCCCATTAACGTCCCCACTGCTGGAGCACGGGCCTTCCCTATGGATGGATAGGGAGATCGGGCCTTAAGCCATCACACGGGCCCAGTGCGGATTGATGGTTATTAACGACTGCTAATGCAGCCGGGACCAACGGCTTAACGTGCCTTCCGAAGCACGGAGGAGCTCGAGATGAAAACTTTTTTTTGTGGTCACCCATCCTATGACCGGCCTTTGCGAAAGTTGCTTGACTTCAACAATCGCAGACCGAGCGCGTTTACCGCTGCGCCACCGAGCTCCTCCTTCTTGCACATAAGCGTGATTTTACGTTTTTATGTTCTTCCTGAAATGGACTAACTTTTAAAGCCACAACTTAGATAGACTTCAATTTATTGATTCTAAAGAGCCTAAGACTGAGACAGTCTTTCCAAGTTTCCTATAAGGATAAATGTCAGTTTCTTTACATAAACCGGTCACTTTGGCAAGCTATAAAAGAGAGTCGTATATTTTCATTTACTTTCAGCTTTAGGGTCGTTGTTAAGGCAAGAATAAACGCCCAATGTAGCTACTGCATTATCTAGAAGCTCGTTATGACGGCATTATAAGTTTAATAGGTTAAAATAATCACAAATTTACTATACAGGACGTTAGTGACATCGTAACGAAAACTTTAAGGGATGATTTGGAGTGGATTTTCTGTCGCAAAAGTATGAAACTGAAAATAATTAAAAAAAAACACATGATTTTTCCGACAGGAAATTCCAGTTGATACATACATACATCACCACCTACAACTCCACCAACCCGCAGTGGAGCAGCGTGGTGGAGTATGCTCCATACCCCCTCCGGTTGATTGAGGGAAGGCCTGTGCCCAGCAGTGGGACGTATATAGGCAGTTTATGTAACATACATACATGAACTCACGCCTATTTCCCACCGGGGTAAGCAGACTATAGAATTCCATTTGCTTCGATCCTGACACACTTCTCTTGCTTCCTCCACATTCATCATTCATTCCAGTTGATATTAACTCAGAATCGTGGTCTGAATCATCCCCCAAAGTTTTTGTTACGGTGTAACTTCACTAACACCCATACATGTGTATGGCTACCCGTACGTACTTGAACATGGTGTAAGCGATATCGTAACGAATACTGGATGGATGGATGATTCCAAGATAATATCAAGTGGAATTTTTCATCGCAAACGTATAGAATTGAAAATAATTAAAAAAAAACATGACTTTTTTTACTTTTTTGAATGTATATGTGTGCCGTAGGTTTTACCTAAATAAACTTTTTTTATTACTTTTTTTATATTACTTTTGCGACGGAAATTTCCACTTGATATTAACTCAGAATCACGGTCTGAATCATAACCTTCAGTATTCGTTACGGTGTTACTAACACCCTGTATAGATAGATGTAATCTTAATGCTTGAGTATTTAATGTTATATCGAGGTTATGCCACAAATCATACACAGCTGCCGCAGTTAACACACGCTGTCAAGTTTGTCGTGGCGAAGTGCAACAAACAGCATACGCTGCGTGTATTAATCGAAGATCGCGGTATACATATGTCGCGTCGCGTTAGCAACACTACATAAGATCACAGGGAAATACATACATACATATACATAAATAGCCTATATACGTCCCACTGCTGGGCACAGGCCTCCTCTCAATCAACCGGAGAGGGTATGGAGCATACTCCACCACGCTGCTCCACTGCGGGTTGGTGGAGGTGTTTTTACGGCTAATAGCCGGGACCAACGGCTTAACGTGCCCTCCGAAGCACGGAATCAACTTACTTTTTCGGACAATCAGGTGATTCAAGCCTGAAAAGTCCTTACCAAACAAAGGACGGTCTCACAAAGTGATTTCGACAATGTCCCCATCGGGAATCGAACCCGGACCTCCAGATCGTGAGCCTAACGCTCAGGGAAATACAATTCAAATTAAAATAATTTATTTCAAAAAATATAAATTCCATAGTTGTTAGTAATATGACTTATTCTATGTTAGTGCCATCAAATTATGCGAATGGTAAAAATTACAAAATAACAAATAAATTAACAATAATAATAATTTACATCTTAATAACACTAATAACACATTTTAAATAGTTCTGAATGCGATTTGTTTTTCAGCAGCGCCGGTTCTCTTAGGACCTCGCTTATAAATAACTATATTAAATAATAGCAATATTATTATTGGTTGTAGTAGTAGCATTTTGTTTTGTTTAATGTTTGTACTTTTATGGCTTAGCGCATGTCTTAAAATTGTATTTTCTTTTAATTGCTTTCATTTTATTCTTTCTCATATATGTAGTTTAAATTTTCAATCATTTGTGGTAGCTTGTAATTGGCCAATAGTTATTATTAAGTCGCTTATATTGTAAATAATGCTGTAAGCTTCCCTAAGCTTTTTTTACAATAAGATTCCCATTGACATTCAGAATTTGCCTTTCAACTGCTTTAAGACAGTAGTTAAACAAAAACTTTCCAAAAAAGGTTATTATAAAGTTAGTGATTATTTAGAAGATATGAATGCATGGGATTAACTGTCTGAGAACTGATATTAGGCAGCTAAATTACTCAATTGTATATCAATATTTTATGTTTATTTCTATTTTTTAAAGAACGTCTAGGGCCCTGTGCCGAGGTTTTTCTTGCAGCTTCTTTTCCCCGGCTATACAGGTTGTGAGAAGCTGCAGTAGTTTTAGGCGGATGAGACGTTCGTTATGTAAAAATTGACGATTCAAAGTGTAACTATGTTTCCTACTGAATAAAGATATTTTTGAATTTGAATAAGACAGTAAAATAAAATAAAATAAATAAATAACACTAACTAGCCTACTAACACCGCCATCCAGTGGTTAGCAATAGTTAATATATGTCGGTTGGCGGTGTAATAAACGCTTGATCTAGCTACAGGGGCAATGTTCTTAATTTTTGTTCGACGTAAAGCTTATAATTTATCAAACCTCCCACGAAATCCTAAATGTACACAAAATAGCTATTTATTCGACCCACGCCAGGTATTTATGAAATTTTAGGCCTCGTCTGTAAGTCCCAGGATTAGATTTTGTATTACCAGCCCTTTAGGTTAAATTGAAATTGTTTAAGTAGAAAGGATGTGGCGGAATTAAGGTAATTTTCTATCGATTAGTTTCTTTTTAATTTCTTTTTTACGGGAGACTTGCCTACCAAAGGCATAGAATAAGGAATAATACTCAAAAGTACACAATATAGAGGAAATATAAAAAAAAAATTAAATAAAAAATATTGCAATGTCCAATAAGCACCATTTGTTTTTTTCACTGTCACTTTGTGATCTTTAGTTTTATTAGGATATTCAGACTGATCACCCGATTGTCCGAAAATAAGATTATCCGTGCTTTGGAAGGGACATTGGTCCCGGTGCGACTTACTGATGTGAGTCGTTACATGAGTCCAGTCAGGGGCCGATGGCGGCTCAATAATAACTCTAAAGTGAGCGTTACTGAGGTTGGTCATCCACCATACAACCCAGCCAATAGAATAAGATAATCGTTATATGAGGAGCTCGGTGGCGCAGCGGTAAACGCGCTCGGTCTGCGATTGTTGAAGTTAAGCAACTTTCGCAAAGGCCGGTCAAAGGATGGGTGACCACAAAAAAAGTTTCCATCTCGAGCTCCTCCGTGCTTCGGATGGCACGTTAAGCCGTTGGTCCCGGCTGCATTAGCAGTCGTTAATAACTATCAATCCGCACTGGGCCCGCGTGATGGCTTAAGGCCCGATCTCCCTATCCATCCATAGGGAAGGCCCGTGCCCCAGCAGTGGGGACGTTAATGGGCTGATGATGATGAATCGTTATACGCCGCATGGTATGGTAGTGGGCTCTATTTTCCGCATTTAGACACATGGATGGCCCATTATGGGTATTATAAGTCTTGGCTATACTAGCCAACCTAGCTCCTTCCAGAAGCTCAGAAATCATAAATAATTTATTCGCCTTTAGGATAGGTAGGTACAGAGTCACAATATGGTATAATGCAGTGTTACAGCATCTATATCCTGCTAATTGTTATTAGCATGCAAATGTCGAAAATTCAAAAATTCTCTTATACTTTAAAAACTATTAGTTATAAGTGATTCGCGTAATTTAAAAGTCATAACTTTAGTGCGTCCGTTTTTAAATTTATCAGGTATCTTATTGTATACTTCAGAAGCCTCCTGGGGCCTTCACAGGCTTCACGGAGCGACCTTGTTTGCTGTAGGACATATTATGTCGTGACCAGATCTTACAATTGATCATTTCATGATGTGCTCGATATCACACGTTGGCCACATCATAATGTAGTTTGGCCAAAATAATGAACTCAAAACGTTTAACGATAAAGAGCAACTAAATGCGTGATTACTTCATGATATGGCCAAACGTTGGCAATCATATCGTAAAATTAGTTACATTATCCACTAGTAGCGGCGCTGGTGTCGATTATATTTAAAACTTGATTGATATAATATAACCGATGAATCAATGTAATTATACTATTTTCCATATTGAATAGGTACATATTATTACACCACATAGCATAGACACCGCCTACATTAACGATACGGCCAAACGTTGTGGTCAACTTAAGTTGACTATTTCATGAAATATGACCATTTCATGAAATGGCCGAGCCCATGAAATGATCAATTCTACGATCTGGCCACGACATACACCGCAATGTAGATATTTATACGCGTTGGCGGTTTGTCTACAAACGGGCAGCGATGCGGTTGCTTTTAGAAAATCGCATAGCTTTTATGCTTAATGCTTACGTTTTTAATTTATTTCATGGGTTTTTTTTTCCATTCTGTGCCAACACATGTGGCGCCCTGGAAGGGTCAGGGCGTGCGGCACGCTCCGTGACCGAGACATAATTCACACAGAATTTATTGTTTAAAAAATATTTCAACCTCTTCTCGTTATGAGCTGGAATATTTTTACTTTCGCCGTATATTTTCTCCTTAGTGGTCATGATTTTAATGTTTTATTCTTTTGTTACTTTGCAGTCTGTGTGAGCAGTTTCACAGGCTTTATTATTTAACCGGGTCGGAGCCGTCAGTGCTTTCCATTAGTCCAGCTAAGCAGCGAATTCTGTTAAAATTCATCATATTACTTACTGTAGTAATAATAACCCTGACACCAACCCTTGCGGCCATCGCGACATTATTTCTTGTTTGACTTATTGTAGATTTGCCGCAGATGGCATAAACTATTTGGTCGGACAAATGCTGAGGGCTCTCACCTGGTACATCATCGCGCCGCACGCCGTACGACGTCTATCTAGATAGATACATTCGCTGAGTTATTGGTCGAAGTCGATTGGTTGTCATGCCCCTGCTGCTGTTAATCTTACAACGCAGAAGAGAGAAGAAGAAGCACCACTACCACACTTTGGACGGTCCATACAAAAATCTCATTCTCGGCATGTGCCGCCTGATGCCTTGATCACACCTACCGAGTGGAAGGGCGAGATAGTGCGGGAAAACGCGGGGTGGATACTCGGCCTAGCCAATAGAACAGGGGTCGAGTAGCCAAAATCTCGCCAAATAACTCGGCCGAGCGCTCGGCCTTGCACTCGTCGTAATGTTCATACACACCGAGTACTCCGCCGAGCGCACTTTCTCGCCCGTTCACTCGGTAGGTGTGATCAAGGCATGAGTGTAAATGAGACAGACAGTCCGCACGCATAAGGGGATACTCCTTAGCTACTTACGGCTATTTAAGACTCTTCTTCTTATCGTGTGGGTTGTGAGGTGGAATACCAACCTCATCAACCCTGGTGTCAGGGTTATTATTCAGCCGCCAAAGGCCCCTGACATGGCTCATGTAACGAGTACATACTTACATCAGTATTTGAGACAAAAAGACACAGAAGGGAAATCAGAAATAATTTATTATAACATAATTAATTAATTTATTATATGCATTTTTGATCATTTTCTTATTATTATTATTATTTAGGGGTAAGGTTGGCGCCTGATACGACTTGGTGCAGGGGACGGAGATTTACCATTCTATACGTAGTATTACTGTTTATTCTATGCTACTGCCTAACTTCACCACCGCTGTTACGACATCTGATTTCGGAGAATATTCAAATCGGCCGCTAAAGAACAGCGTAATTGGTCCATCCGGCGAGTCATTTCCTCATTTCTAATGCGGGCAAAGCTGTAGGACAGCAGCGTCGTACAATTTGTATTCAGTTCATGTTTACAAGTCGCGACGTAATGACTTAGAGGATTGTGGCCGCCCTCACCCCCTGACCCTCTTCTGCCTTCTTTTGTTTCTGTATCAAGGCCCGACTTCGACGATACAACAGAACAGACACTTAATGTTTGATTTCGCTTAGAATTAACTCCGGCAACGGTACGTTAAGCCGTCCGTTCCGGCTACTATATCTTCTTAGCAATAAAGCCGCCTTTTGTACCATTTATTTTCTAATATTTTTTGTATTGTTTGTAGGTAATTCGTGGCTGACTTTGCAAACTGACGTATCTGCAAGTTTTCGCTAAAATAACGTCTTATTGACAAAAGCAAAAGGTGCAAATCAGTTTCGCCAAAAATTTCAGATACGTCAGTTAGCGATGTCACTGACTTTATGTGCCTTCGGTGCAATAAAGTGTTGTATCATTATTATTTACTCAAGTACAAAGTAATCGTTACATGAGCTATGTTAAAGGACTTAAGCGGCTCCATAAAAAATAAATAAGTAATCTTTTTTTTCTTTATATTAGCTTTTGTTACAATATCAGGGCCCGGCTCCATAGTAAAGAACCCTGACACCCAGTGTTCCGGGCAGCCCTCGGCGGAGGGGAGGCGCTTGACGCGCTCTCATGGGCGCTGGGCCCGCAAGGGCATCCGCCGGCGGGGACGCGGTTGTGTGCAATTGCGTTCCCGTATCCCCGCCACACGGCGGCAAGGAGGAACACCATTGGGTTTTAGTGGGTATACCGGGTGGCGACACTCGGGGAGTCCCACATAACCACGTATGCGTAACGCATTTCCCAACGAAAAAAAAGGGTTGATGAGACCGGTCATTCCTACACGCCCCACATGAGAGATGAAGTTTTTCAATCAATCAAAAAACTAAAAGCGATTGGTATACGTGACAGAAGCAAGAGAGTTATTTCGTGTGAATAGGACCTTGTTGTGATTACACCACCCAACCAGTGGTAATTACTTAAACCAGGACATGCATTATCATTAGATTACTAATGGTAATCAAATTTTAAAAAAAATCATTTATTTCAGACATGATAGTCCATATTACATTCATTACACACTTATAAAAACTACAAAATTAAATTTAAGTACATAATTATTATAAAACCAACACAAAAGAAGAATAATTAAGAATTTAATTTTGAATAAAAAATAAATGAGTCCGAGTCAGATTTTTTTTTTCAATTTAAATTCTCTCTTTGCGAGTTTCTCTAAGCACGGGTAAAAACATTTTTTACATTGTTATAAAAAAAGACTAATATATATTTTTTTACAAAATTCATAAAAATTAACCTAATAAAAAACATAAAAAAAATACAACCAATATAATGTGCTATCAACAATAACCTTCCTTTTTACTTCGCCGCGGGCGGGTAAAAACAACCGCCGCGGTATTTTCACACTCGATATTGTTCTACAGCCAGAAATGTACGCCAATAATATTTGTACACGCAAAAATGTGCGTATTTAATTCTTTTAATTTATTGCTGTATAATTTTCATTTACGTGTTATTTGAATTCTATATACATAAAAAACGTTTATCTACAAATCTTTTTATACACTTTCTCCATTAGTAAATACCGTCAAAATCATTTTGCAACAACCCCAGCACCGTTGAAACCTTTTAGATTTTGTGTCAACACAATTAGGTTGAATTTATTATATTTGGTCGTTATTTTCATCGTTTCAATTGTTTATTTTCATGTTTTCTCTAGTACCTACTGTAAAATACTGGTGAATCACGTTAATTTTATCAAATATTGAAACTAATATAGCATATAATAGATAGGTACTTAAATACAGATTTAATTGTACCATTTCA
Organism: Pectinophora gossypiella; assembly: GCF_024362695.1. Taxonomy (NCBI): domain Eukaryota; kingdom Metazoa; phylum Arthropoda; class Insecta; order Lepidoptera; family Gelechiidae; genus Pectinophora; species Pectinophora gossypiella. Next base: position 14,987,949 of record NC_065412.1, read on the forward strand.
TTTTATCCATATTCAAAACCATATTATATATATAATTTTCTATTTTATGCTAATAGTATTAATTAGTTTCAATATTTGATGAAATTAATGTAATTTTTACAATTAAATTCCCGAAAAAAAATGGTGATAAACAAAATGTCAACCGCAATATATTTTTCTCTGATTAGCCCAATTGAAAATTATAGTCATAAGCTTATATATAAGTACTTACATAGGCTTTTTAAATTTCGAATCGCTCCTCGAAACTATTGTTTCTTTTTCTGTTTCACGTCCAATTTATTCTACGCTTCTTTGAAAACAATATACATTATAAAAAGTTTTTTTGTCATAGAAGCTTTTCTTTGTTAAAAATAGAATAGTAATGCAAAAGGGATGCTTTTCATAGTGCCTTGAGAGCCTTTATACGCTGCTACTTTTTGTAGCGATGCGCTTGTGTTTGCCAACAACGCGAAAGTATTGCTATACCAGCTATTGGCATACATTTGTATAGATGCATACATTGTTCGGGCTCTGGTGTTTTCCATATATTATTTATGTAAGGTGCCGAAACTTGGAGCTTGAAGAGCAGCGATTGCAGTAAGATCGATGCTTTCGAAATGTAGTGTTGGCGTAGGTTGCTACGCATACCTTGGACTGCGATGCGTACGAATGAGTCCATATTAAAATAGCTCAAGATCACGACGCGGCTCTCCTCAGTATGCCGGAATCGCGATCTAAGCTTCTTCGGACATATTATGCGGTCTCCGAAGCACAGTCTGGAGAAGCAGATCATCGTTGGGCAAATGGATGGCTAACGTGCGCGAGGAAGGGCACCTACGAGGTGGTCTGACATCCTGAAGAAGACGGTGGGCGGCAGCACACAGAGAGCGGTCCTCGCAGCATATAGTCGTACCGAGTGGAAAACCATAACCTGTAGTCGCGATCCTCAGCAGTGAGGGAACGACGAAGAAGAAGAAGTCGCGATGCAACATCGACGCTGTATCGCATTTGTATCGATGCAAACGCGTTGTTTCTGTGTAATAGTTATTTATGATTGCTCTGCATATAATGTGTCACAAGTTGATGAATAAATATCTTTTTCTCTCTCTTTCTAAGTAGCAATGCAGACGCGGTGTTACCGAGAGTAACATTATAATGTTAACGTGGATGTACCACCAACCCGCACTAAACGTTTCGCCTCTTCCTTTTTGATTAGCGAAGGATTATAACTGCCAGGCGTCCTCTGTTTTACAAGTCGTTATAATCCGAGTCTTCAAGGCTAGAGTGCTCTGCGGCAAATATACAATAAGTCACGTCAAAAAAAAAGCAGATGCCTGTCAAAAGCTGAATTTGCCAATTTTGTAATTCGTCAAATCCTTGGCAAATTGGCAAACTAAGCTATTGACAGGTGCCTGCAAAATCATGCGCGGGTGTTGCTGCTTTATCACGCGTATGTATCGCTACATTTATAAGCGCGATATGCATGAATCTATACTTTATGAGAACTGAATCGCGACGGTATCGTTGCAAAAACTCGCAGCGTGTAAAAGGCCCTACAGTGATAACTCTAGTGTCTCTGACACTTGGAATAATTGGAGAGATACGCCAGTAGATAGGGCTTTGTGCCAACAAACTTATACACCACCTGTTGTACATTCTTTACCAACCAAAGGAGGTTTTAAATGCTCTATTTTTAACTAACCCACTTAGTGCTTGCTAGCTAATTAAATTGTCTGCGCGTTTAAGAATATTTTACCTCTTTTATAAAATGTAGTTTATTTCTAACACAGGCTCACGACTGTGTACCAATTGGGGTAGGCAGAGGTACATCCATCGCAAGATGAAATAAGTACCCACTCTTCACCGTGCTTCCTGTTAGACCAACGTGATATGTGGTAAACCATATCGCCGTCTGTAATGGTCGAGCCAACTGTGTTAGTGAAAACTATACTTAAGATAAATTGACTCATTGATCCTTTACTGGGGTTCGGGCCGGTGATTCTTGTTTATAAGTTTATAAGTATTAAAACAGATGTAAATGCAATGAAAAGTTTCATAGAAAAGTACAGTGTGAGAGGGAGGCGGACAGACCGAGCGCGCCCCCTTGTTCTTTAACGGCTTAAGGACAAGACTAAAGTGAAATCCAGCGAGAGGGGGTGAGGGAAATATGCCGCAGTACCGATACGAATAGGTGCGGAGGGGAAAGTTCCGTTCTATACACAGTATTATTCCTTACTCTATGTCCCCGTGTTCATTGAAATTAAAAATCGCTGACCGCTCTGTAAACAAGCGTGTTTACTCCAGTACATAATATTAACACGTAGAATGTAAAGCAAAGGAAAATTCATTATAACTTTAATTGCTTTACTGGTTTGTGAGGCGGCAGAGCGAAATTTGAATCAAAAGACCGCGTTTTTCGAATTATAGCCCAAACTACTGTTTTAAAACTCATTTAGTTCATGAACTGGGGCTTTGTATAGTTTTCCGTTGTGAAACATAGCTATAATTATAATGATATGACGTCAATAGGTATCATTAGTGTCACCGAAAAAATATGTTTGAGTCTTTTTGAAAATATCCATTTGGAACTTATGTAGGTATGTTACCAACTTACATATGTGTGTTTACTTAAATAAACTTTTTTATTATTATTTTTATTTATGTTCTAATAAGTATCTCGAAATTTTTTCGGGATCTATCCCGCATAATATTACAAGATCATTCGAGATTGACGGGATTGGGCAAATCTCCTTGAGAAATACTTTTTGTTTTGATTATGCCGACTTCCAAAGAAAACTTAATTATTTAGTTAGTAATATTGAAGAATAAAGGCTTTTGTTTTCTTTTAACAAATAGTTTGTTTTAATTAACCTCACTACCACAACATTTTTTTATGAAATAGACGAGATCTCGAAAATATATATGGAACTTTTCACGGTTTTCAAGATAGGAATTAAAAAAAATAACATTAGGGAAGGGGAACCGTGTTACCCCGAATTTAACGCGAGCGAAGTCGCGGGCAAAAACCAGTTACTATATAAAAAGTTTTTTTCCGGGCGGCCACGTCTCTTGACGTTTGGCACCCATTTTTTGGTCTTCTTGGTTTTTATTGGTCTTCTCTGCTCATAGTGCTACCGTTATCCGGGTAACGTGGCCAGCTCAATCCCACTTCTTGGAAAGAGAAAGCCCTAGATCGGGAAGACTGGTAGAAAGGGAGAGGAGCATTTGCCCTGCAGTGGGATGGTGAAGCCTAAGAATGATAATAATAAAATGTATTTTATAAAAATACCTCCTCCTCAGTCCCCGATCTGAAGCAAGGTTCTTTTTAGTTCAACAGAGCCTGAAATTGAAGCCGATAACTTAACGAACCTCTCTGAGGAGGGATAATTCATGCATGGAATGTATAAAGCCTTTAATTTTTACCCTTAACCGGAACATCGGCTGGAGTAGAGTTGACAAGTTACTCGTGTGGGCACTCTCACGGCTTCTGTTTAAGATGTTTGTTCCACAATAAGCGATGGAATGGTGAGTCGTAAAAAATATAACAAAATAGCTTAATATACGTCTCTACTGCTGAGCACTGACTTCTCAGTCAGCCAGATTTCCGAATTCGTAGCTAATCCATTCGACAGAGCTTTTTCCGTTCGAAGGCTTTTTGAATTTCGAATTATCAAGTAACTTTAATGTTCTAGAAAAGTATGTGGTGAAAAAAAGTACATTTTCGGTGGACTGCGGCACCCATGTACGTTTATATTTTGTGTTTTTTTATTTTGTAAGTAAATGTTAACAGCCTCCGTGGTCTAGTGGTTAGAGCGTTAGGCTCACGATCTGGAGGTCCGGGTTCGATTCCCGATGGGGACATTGTCGAAATCACTTTGTGAGACTGTCCTTTGTTTGGTAAGGAATTTTCAGGCTTCAATCACCTGATTGTCCGAAAAAGTAAGATGATTCCGTGCTTCGGAGGGCACGTTAAGCCGTTGGTCCCGGCTATTAGTCGTAAAAACACCTCCACCAATCCGCAGTGGAGCAGCGTGGTGGAGTATGCTCCATATCCCCTCCGGTTGATTGAGGGGAGGCCTATGCCCAGCAGTGGGAAGTATATAGGCTGTTTATGTTAAGTATATGTACAATGTGTGTTGTGTTCCAAACAAAGGATAGTCTCACGAAGCAAGAGTGAGTGCTATAAAAACTCAAATCAAACAATGGTTTTGCTACATAGTAAAACCACGGTTGGAGTTCACTGACTGATTTATTAGGTTTCTACCCACAAGTGTATTTACTTCTAACACTGTATACATGTGGGATCGTCGGGCGAGAATTAAACACGATAGCACCTTTAACACTTTTTTTATTAACCTTCTCCTAACAAGCACGCAGACATCACACTTCACTTTTTTAATTTAAAATATTCTTAACGCAGATCAAAAACACCCTTCCACCTCGACTCTCACCCAACGTCTCTTTCTTTTTTCAAAATCCCTCATCTCAATCCGTTCACACCGTTCATTTCACTCCGTTCATTTCAAGTCACTCATCCATCTTTTCTTTATTCGTCTTCGTTCAGAAATCAACATTCAGCCTCTTACTTATCCCACATACATGTACCTACATTAATCAAATCAAATCAAATCAAATATACTTTATTGCACAGAACTAGAATTTCAACAATCAGACATAACACATGAATACAGTACAATTACAGGTTACAGGTTTATCGCCATATTATCCCTCGCAGTGGAGCACACACCTAACGTACATGTTTTATTCATGCGGCTGGATACACGCTGACATCCGTAATGAGTGTAGACAGCACTTAACCTTTCGTTCTGTCACTCCTACTAACTTGCGAGTTTACAGTTTCGGGGTAAATTGATGACATTCCTGATAAATAAATAACGTAAAGTTAGGTTACTTGGGTTTGGGTTGAAACCGAGGGATTATTTATTTATTTACATAAACAGCCTATCTTCGTCCCACTGCTGGGCACAGGCCTCCCCTCAATCAACCGGAGCGGGTATAGAGCATACTCCACCACGCTGCTCCAATGCGGGTTGGTGGAGGTGTTTTTACGGCTAATAGCCGGAACCAACGGCTTAACGTGCCCTCCAAAGCACGGAATCATCTTACTTTTTCAGACAATCAGGTGATTCAAGCCTGAAAAGTCCTTACCAAAGAAAGGACAGTCTCACAAAGTGATTTCGACAATGTCCCCATCGAGAATCGAACCCGGCCCTCCAGATCGTGAGCCTAACGCTCTAACCACTAGACCGCGGAGGCTGTTATTTTTTTTATTATTTATTTATTTAATATTTGGGAGACCAACAGCTCTTAACAACTATAGCAAAAATTAATATCATACTTAAAAACTAAGCCAAACAGATTATAATTATAATGGGCGATGGAATTATGAACTATTTATTTATTTATTTACATTTCACGACTTTACAGTGCAAAATAAATTGTTATAACTATCACCATACAAATATGAGGAACCCTATCCATCTTAAGACTTAGTATCAGAAATACCTTCAAATTGAAGTTCGAGTACTTGCGACTCTGCCCACCCCATTAAAGATTACGCTGTCGCTTGCAGGGCTTGTAACAGGATTTATTCTTGGAAATAAAAATGGAATGATAAGTCTATGAGTATAAAAAACGCAGAGCATACTACCACATTTATTACAATAAACATTTTCATTTCATTTCAGAATTAAATATATTAAAATTCTACGTGAACAAAACTCGTCAAAAATACAGTCAATAATTAATAATATTATAAGCACCATGAACGATTTAAAATACCTACAAACTCATCTCTGTCCATTCTGAAATTGTTACAGCATTATAAAGACTTTAATTTTTGTTTTCTTGAGACTTTATCACTACGCGTCGTAGATGTCTATACTACGAGATTGCTATGACGTAGCAAAGCGTTACGTGACTTTTCATAGCTACGTATGCTACGGAAGACGTTTGATGTTTTCACGCAATATTGTTACGGGTGTAGACAGAAAATACGGAGTGGAAACTTATAAATAAATTGTTCTTTTTTCATAGAAAATAAAATAAAATTATTATATTAAAAACAATTTATAATGTTCACATTAAATTCTAGTACTGTTTAATAATATTTCGAAAAAAAAACAAGTTTAAAAAAAATGTCTTAAAATCCAATAACAACTCTGAAACCACATTCGGTCTACAATAAAAAAAATACACAATAGTGGGAGAATAACAATGCGGAAATCCCTTTCACTAGTATTCCTTTGCATTACAAATTCGCGAAAAAAATAGGCCATTTCTTTTTTTCTTCCAGAGGAGTAAAAGCGGGGTTTTTGGGTATAAAACAAGGAATAAGTGTGAGTGACGTTATCTGGGGCCTTCTCACTTGCACAGACGTGCAAACCACAGCTCAAGTACTCGAGACAAACTGGGTAACTCAAACAATAATATATTTTTTGTTTTCTTTTAATAATATAGGTTCTCGTTTGACCACAATCTCCCCTGATGGTTATTGACAATTTGGTCTAAAGTGCAGATGGTAAGTGACAATTTCTAAAGTACAGCACGCTTACCTAGCGAATGCCTAGTCAATCTAGCTTTGAAGACTCCCAGATTATAACGAGTTGGAAAAACAGACGACGGCCGACGGTTCTAGTCCTTTGCTGTTTTTTTTTACTTATTGTAGATTTGCCGCAGATGGCATTAACTACTTGGCCGGACAAATGGGGAGCGCTGAAGGCTCTCACCCGGTACAACGTTTAAGACAACAGGCCTGAGGGTGCCCAGTTGGCCGCGAACCTCGGCTCAGGGCGTCGTCTGAGAGAAAAGATCTCAGAACAGGGCTATCGTGGAATTCTTCTTTTAAATAGGTAAACATATTATATTGTACACTCACCATCACGCCTGTATCCACGAGAGGTAGGCACAGGTGTATAACTTAGAGTTTGAGTTCACGTTTAGATCATAGATAACTGATATGACGTAGTTTTCAGGATTTGTGTCCAGTTAAAGGCAATATCGTCTTTTGTGCTCAATATAGTATTTGTATATCGGTAGGAAAACATGTTAAAAAATGAAAAAAAAAATCGATACCTTTCGAATCATGTGCTAAAAACTTTCTCCAGAGGCAAATGTTCAAAAATCACATTTAAAAAAGTACAGTCACAGTACAGTGACAGTGAGTGAGTGAGTGAGTGTGTACAGTGTCGTTTTAAGAAGAAACGGAGAATTCATACAATTATTTTTATAAATTGAGTTATTTTTTTCTGTTCAGACGTTGCTTATCTCATTTATGACGTTTGTTTGCCGAGATTTTAATTACCGCAATTGCGGCATTTTCTGAACTTGAGAAGAATTTCAAATGGTTCGTTTATGGTTTGTTTTATAATGGAATCATTTATATAAAAGAATCTCCGAAAGCTCTATGTTATTGGGTTTAAAAAAAACTGCATCGCTCTTGGATTTTACTCGCATCAAAACCATTGAAATATAATCTAAGATTCTGATGCGCAAAATATTAAGCTGGGTCTACATGTGTCTCACAGAAGCGTATCGTATCGTGTCATCATTCAATCCAATCAATCAAAAATTCAAATTATTTATTTTGCAAAATAAATAGTAACAAATAATGCAAAATCAGTTTAATCGGCTACTTGATAGTATTCAAATAAATATATTTAAAAATTACAAACGAATATTTTATACCCCTTAAAATATTTGATATTTGATTTTTAAAATTTTTGCTTTATAAACGTAAAAGCGGTTGTTCCCGTGACATTTTTTCAATAAACAAAGAAGCTGTCAAAAGCGTCATTTCAAACATTGCTGGAAGAAGCTAAATATGTAATAGATATAATAATTTTGTCAGAAGTAAATATTAAAGAAGAAGATTTAACCATATATAACCTAGATAACTACACTATGCACGCGAGCACTAGAAAAGAAAGAAGAGGAGGGGGAGTTATTTTTTACGCTAAGGAGAATTTAAATCTAACGTCTGAGATTATAGTTTCATCGGTAGCCGAGATAATTCATGGAAAGTTAATACTTGGACGGAAAAAACTTCATATAATTGGGCTGTATAAACCGCCTGAGAAAAGTAGGCAAAGACTCACTGAAGAATTGAATATGCTACTAGAGAAAACAATACCACAGGGTGAAGATGTTGTAATCATCGGTGACACAAACATAGACCTGTTAAATAATAAATTTCCAAAAGATTCAACTTATTACAAAAACACCCTGTGTGAGCATGGCCTGTACAGTGCGATACCGAGCTCGGAAGTCACGCGAGAAGAGGTTGTGGAGGGACAACTACGCCAATCTTGCATTGATCATGTATGGGTGCGAGTGAGAGGAAGCTTAATTGCCGAAACGGCATATTTAGTCGAGTGCAACCTGTCGGACCATCACATAGTGGGGATCACGTTATCTAGTAGTAACGGCTTGGATATGCAACGTACACGTGTAAACAAACAACAAAAGACTATAGTGTGCGATGAAACTATTAAGAAAAAGCTTAACGCGTTTGACTGGAATGCTCTTTTGTATATTTCGTGCCCTCTTTTATTGTATCAATCATTGTGTTGCGCATTTACCAGCATATATGATGAATCTAAAATATCTACTGGTGTATCCTGTAGGCGGATTGGTCAACCGTGGATTAATAAGACTATCGTAGGTATGATTTCTAGAAGAGACCAGTTATATAGATCTTGGAAAATGTCACCTAAAAATATGAATAAGCGCCTAGCCTATACAAAATATCGTAATGAAGTGAATAAAGCTATAAATACTGCTAAAAATAAATATAGGAGAATGCAGTTAGTAAATTGTAATGGAGATTCCCGGAAAGTATGGGCTCATATAAATACCTGGCTAGGTAGAAATAAGCCGAATATAGATTGCATTATTAGAAAATACTTGGGTAAATGCGATGATATGGTTAATGTTTGTTCCAATTTCGCCCAAACTTTTACTAAGGAAGTCCAGGACATTAAACATACATGTGCTATTACTTTTTTGGATAGATCTAGCTATATTACGGAAAGTGATGTATCTTTTAGATTTCTCAACGTAAGTGAACGGGACGTAAAAAAGACGATAAATAATCTGCAACCCAGAAAAGCACCAGGTTTGGACCGTATTAGAGCACAGGATGTTATATATATAAACAAAAAGATCAGTCCGGTATTAGCGCATTTCATTAACCTATGTGTCTCACGTGGTGTATACCCGGACGACCTAAAAAAATCCATAATTAGGCCCATTTATAAGCAGGGCAATCACCTGGAGTACACCAACTACCGGCCTATAGCTATTCTCTCAGTTATAAATAAAATAGTGGAAAAAATAATAGTAGGGCAAATTAGTACCTTCTTAGAACGTTTTAAAATAATCTCTGATTCACAACACGGTTTTAGGAAAAACAGAAGCACCACCACCGCACTTACACAATTCTCGGATTATATCAATAAAAATCTTGATGGGGGTAGACAGGTGGTTGCACTGTTTATTGATTATAAAAAAGCCTTCGATACCCTTGAGCACGAGGTGTTACTGAAGGCAATGCACGAGTGTGGTATCAGAGGTCCTACGAACGACTTTTTTCGCAGCTACTTATCTAATAGAACATTGCGCGTATCAGCTGACGGGACGACCGGTGTGGAGGCAAAGGTCACACTAGGTGTGCCAACCGGTTCTGTGTTCGGGCCGATTGGATATATTATGCACGTAAATAGTGTAACAAATGTTATTAAGAACTGTCATGTGCTGATGTATGCAGATGACATGTGCATATGTTATGCATCAAAGAGCACCTCGGAAATACAAAAATATATTCAGTGTGACTTAGAAAATGTAACAAAGTGGGCACATGACAATGGCATCATCATTAATATGGCAAAAACTAAGTGCTTGCATATATATTCGCCCTATAATGTACATGCGAAGGAAGTTTCTTGTGGCGATATGCGCATAGTAGGACACGATTACGAATGTCTTCACAAAAGCAAAAAAGGTTGTAACTGCCCTTATTTGCAATATGTAGATAACTTTAAGTACTTAGGGCTGATAGTTGAACGTCACTTTAGTTGGAAGAAGCACATTAGTGAAGTATGTATGAAATTAAATAGAATTTTGGGAAGGTTTTTTCACTTGAAATACATATTAGATAAAAAGACATTGTTTATGGTGTACTATGCTCTGGCGGACTCTCTTATTAGCTATGGATTGAGTGTATATGGCCGCACCTTTGCTACTTATCTAAAGGACATCAAAAACTTGCAAATCAGGCTCATAAAACATCTAGTGTGCAAAAAGATTAAAGAAAAATGCAAGGAATCGACCTATTGCGATCTATTTCATATCTGTAAGATCTTGCCAATAGAATTGAAGAGCACCTATATGATTGCGATTGAAAATTACTTCACTGACAAATATAAAGTTCGGCTTAACAATAAATATTTGACAAAAAGAGTAAGACAGGGTAAGTTAGCACAGGGAAAAGTGAATAATTATTATGGAAAAAGATGCACAGATTATATGGTTCCAAAAATCTTTAATGAAATAGACTGGTTAAGGGAGGATGTCAAATTATGTAGCACCGCACTTCGAAAAAAATTAAAATCGTTCTTGCTGGGAAGTGGCGGAAGTGAATGTGGTGTGCTAGGATTGTAGTAAGTGGGACTCCGTGGTCTGCGCCATCTTTGTTAAATTGCGTAATGTCACAATTGAGTGCATACGTCGCCAACAAACTGCACTGCAGTTTGGCGACATATTTAGCTTTAATTAAATTTTTTTAAAAATTTTTTACTTTTAATAAAAAAAAAAAAAAAAAAAAAACGACTTAAAATCTGGCAGATATTTTTTGTTTCTTTTGTGATATATGACGTCACAAAGCTCAATCATGGCCGCCCGTGTTTCGAGTCTTATAATACACAGAAACAATCGAATTCTTGTCTTGTAAAAGTAAAATAAGGTTCATCATATCCAGCTTACGACATCGTATTGACAGTGGCTGCAAGTTTTCTTTGATTACTTGTGGCTCTGCCCACCCCATTAGGGATTACGGGCGTGAGTTTATGTACGTATGTATGTATGTGTAAAAGTAAAATATTTAAAAAAGACCTTAATAAAAACTATTGGATAATATCGTTAAATGATAACTTATATCCGACATATTTCATATTTTTATGCAACTGTTCAACTGTCAAGTAGACAATAACAACAATAATAATTCTTCATTGCAAACAACATAATGCTAAACAGCAATTTCTGCCTGGTAATCTTAGGGTGAACAGCAATACAAAAAAAATTAAAAATAAAAAGCATTTATTCCAAGCGATGCCCATAAAATAAAGAAATGAATGAATAAGAATTAGGAAAATAAACATTATAAAAAAACATCATCGTATCAATTCATTGTTGTATGGAGACCGCGTATTATGTCAGTATCTTCTTTTGTTATCTTCTTATCTCGCACGGTGTTAGGTATTTTAAGCTACCTTTGGTCCCTAATATTGCTCATGTAAGGACTATGTATTTACTTAAGTAAATAGTCACTCATCATGGTCATTAGTTTGTCTACACTGCTACGGTTTACGATTAGACTTAACAGCGATCACGTTACCCTGTTAGTGAAACTAATAATGGTTAGCGGATCGGGAAATAGGGTAGTTTCCAACTAGATAAATCAGTTACTTTTTACTAAACGTCAAAACACGAAATTACTATGGAATTTGTATGAAAAAGCAACCTATGATGTCATAGAAAAAGTGACAAAATGTCGCACTTATTATTTCTTTTCTTTATTCGTCATCATCATCACCAGCCCATTAACGTCCCTACTGCAGGGGCACGGGCCTTCCCTATAGATGGATAGGGAGATCGGGCCTTAAACCACCACGCGGGCCCAGTGCGGATTGGCGGTTATTAACGACTGCTAATGCAACCGGGACCAACGGCTTAACGTGCCTTCCGAAGCACGGAGGAGCTCGAGATGAAAACTTTTTTTTTTGTGGTCACCCATCGTATGACCGGCCTTTGCGAAAGTTGCTTTTCTTTATTAAAATTCATAAATAACTTACATAGAAAAAAAAAGTTTTCGTCAGTTTAAATCTGCTTTTATTTAGTAATCAGAATTTATCTTTGATCTAGGAAACTACCCAAGTGTTACGTGGATATGTAAACCCAACTTTATATTTGCACGCGAGAAAATGGAATTTTCATTTCAAACCAATATTCATTTTATACTTGCTATCTTTTTCATTACTCTGCTAATCCCAGTCAGTAGTACTAGTTTCTAAAAGGATATATTCCTTCGTAAAAGGAAATAATGTTCTGTTTCCTTTGAAGAATTGTACCTATTGTTTTTTTTTTTTGGAACAACATGCCTCGTACCTAGGCGTACATACGCGATCAGATCTAGAATGATTTAAAGAAAGGCCAGGGGCCTGTTTCATAAAACTTACAATTGTAAATTACAACGACAATTTGGTGTTCATTACGTAGCTAATATGAAACTGCAAAATATTCGTGATCGCACACTCCGCAATGTACATCAAATTGTCATTGTAATTTACAATTGTAAATTTTATTAAACAGGCCCTGGTCAAGAGTACTCTAAACCGACAAGCATGAATGAAGTTTTTAATGAGAAGAAGCGAAAGTGGTGGGTCGTAGAAAGTATAATTAATACGTTGTCTTTTCCATCATCATCTCCCTAGCATTATTCCGTTTTCCCAGGGTCTGCTTACCTAACCTGTAGATTTAACAGATCCGGTTTTTTTACAGAAGCGACTGCCTGTCTGACCTTCTAACCCGCGAAGGGAAAACCAGCCCAGTACAGGTTACGTCACATACCTCCCAAAATACATTTCTCGGGAATGTGGGTTTCTTCACGACGTTTTCCTTCACCGCTGTGCACGTGACAATCATAACATAACATAACATAACAAATACTTTATTGCACAAACAGGAAAAAACAAAATACAAAACAAAAGAGAAATATAATTAGTACAATAGGCGGCCTTATTGCTAAGTAGCAATCTCTTCCAGGCAACCTTTCTTCCTTCCTTTTTTGACAATCGTTTATGATCCGACAATAATTAGTTTAGGTCTGTGCTAGATTCGAACCTTCGACCTCAAAGTGAGAGGGAAGCGTTCTACCAACTGGGTTACCACGACTTGTCTTTTTCAACCCCAACGAAAAATAGGCATGATCATAAATATGTATGTATGAAGTACTCAACTCATTCACAATCACTTCTCTCAAAGTACACCAGCCAAATGAAGGAAGTATTCAAAACTTGCAACGGATGTAGTACAGCGAAAAAAGTAAGCTAACTTTAACATACAGGAGCTATCATTGACACACCTATTGTAAACAGTGAAACGCCTGACATACCCGATTGTCCGAAAGTAAGATGATCCGCGCTTCGAAGGGCACGGTAAGCAATCTTCGGCGATTAATGCTAGGATGCGGCCAGGATTAATGGGGTCGTTCATCGACCTCATAACCCAATTTCACCACTTTTTACAAATAATCGATGGGCTCAGTGACTGAACTTTTGTTCTTTGATTGTACCTCCCAAAGCACAAATCATTTTACTTTCGGACAAGTGGGTGATCAGCCTGTCTGTGTGTCGTAACTAAATGTCCTAACCAAACTAGGGATCACAAAGTGACTTTTATGGTACGTCCTTACGAGATAGGAACCGGCATTAATGAAGTTGACCCACTGCTCTCGTTTCACTATGGTGTACTCGAGATATAATGAGCCGCAAGGAAGTGTCTACCACACTCGCGTCAGCCCGCTAAGTAACATGTCAGCGTGACTCTGGTATTATCACGCTTAGTTCTAAATAATAATACGAAATATGACATCCTCGTGGAAGAACCGAACGCCATGACGTTATTAATAATTTGTTGTATAATAAGTAACTGTATAATATCTGTATTTAAGAGCCGTATTTTGACGTCTCGTTTAAACGCAATAGGGATTGTAAGTGTTTGTAGGTAGCGAGAGCGGATACAGTAACGGCCCTAGCAAAAGATTTCATCATCACCAGCCCATTAACGTCCCCACTGCTGGGGCACGGGCCTTCCCTATGTATGGATAGGGAGATCGGGCCTTAACCTCTCATATGCCGAGATACCAGACACAATAGATTTTACATTGTGTCTGGTCGAGATCCGCGTTCCGGCATTTAAGGGGTTAAACCACCACGCGGGCCTAGTGCGGATTGGTGGTTATTAGCGACTGCTAATGCAGCCGGGACCAACGGCTTAACGTGCCTTCCGAAGCACGGAGGAGCTCGAGATGAAAACTTTTTTTTTGTGGTCACCCATCCTATGACCGGCTTTTGCGAAAGTTGCTTCTTCAACAATCGCAGACCGAGCGCGTTTACCACTGCGCCACCGAGCTCCTTTAGGTGGTGCGTAACGTCAAAGTGGCGCCCCTCAGCCCTTCAAAATACAAAACCCAGTCGCTCCCCTCTAGATAGGAGGCTGCTGGAGCCAGAGGTGGTGGAGGTGGAGGTGTTTTTACGGCTAATAGCCGGGACCAACGGCTTAACGTGCCCTCCGAAGCACGGAATCATCTTAATTTTTCGGACAATCAGGTGATTCAAGCCTGTCCTTACCAAACAAAGGACAGTCTCACAAAGTGATTTCGACAATGTCCCCATCGGGAATCGAACCCGGACCTGCAGATCGTGAGCCTCACGCTCTAACCACTAGACTACGGAGGCTGTTAAAAGACCAAAGCATCCGCGTATATAACAAATGAACGACAAAAATAAGTGTTTTTTTTTTTAAGCAAGAGAAGACGTATCCCCGTCGAGATTTACTTTTGTTCAGAGAACAATGGTACTTGGAGCCATCTTGTTCTTCTATCAACACATTTACTTCACAACAGCATTTGTCCTTGTAATACGGAAATGTGTTTTCGTTACGTCATCAACATCGTTTCGTGGTTGTGTCACTAAAATAATTAAGTCTATTATTTTGCTATCGCGTGAGGTACTTACTACTTACTTACACATACATAAACTCACGCGTGTATTCCCCGAAGGGGTAGGCAGAACTACAAATGATCAAGAAACTATTTGCACTTTTGATACGTAGTCCTAAGGTGGATAGTGATAAACCGCATGATGATAGGGGATCAGCCTATCACTCTTACAGATGATCCATCATGTTCGACAGAACGCTGTCCTCTTGTCGGCTTCTACGACATGCACGGGAAGATAGGCAGCTGAACGCATTCTATGTTTTTTCTTTATTCCCAGTCCAACAGAGGAGGACTTACTATTTTTCATGTATGTATTTAATACACTCGATGTTGTATTTGTGGGAGGTACGATTTCCGTGCCTCACTTAGCAGGGTCCACAGAATACCAGCGTCGTGGCTCGCGCCGCGGCTTATGCTGTGTGAGGCCCTTTTATAAAGGACACCACCATTGTTGACCAGTCCATATACTCAATTACAATTTGTCTTAATGTTTACTATCTATTTAATTGTACTCTGTTATGTAAGTTGTTTTTCTTGCGTGTTTTGATTGTAAGTTATGTATTATACCGTGTATTGTTTTATATTTTTTACTGTGGTATCCCTTTATAATAATCGCGTACGCGCACAAAAATGTAATATACGTACCATATAAGTAACAAACAAGTCAATAAACAATCCCCCTCAAGAAACGAAGCTTTCATTGAAGTACAAATTCCATTCACCATCAAGCAAACATACAATACAACCACGCCGGAGCTACTGCAGCGCGGACAAACGTTTCTTTCTTTCTTTCTTACTTAGTAGCCAAGAATAATAGCGTCACATGCCTTTCTAAGCACGGATCATCTTAAGGCCAGGTATTTCAACGAGAGCCATGATTCAGCGCTCAAACGGGGAGTGCCGGTTCAATCCTTGGGACTTGCACCAATTAACTTTCCGCAGCGATACAAGCTATGCTTAGTGCAGGGGGCGCTGCAATCGTTTTGTTGGCGTTATGTATTTTCTGTATAATTATAACGTATCATAATCGATAATTATTATTAATTAAATGATCTTGTGAAATTGTCATTATCACAAACGACTCGTCCATCATATTATATGGCGATACGGCTCGCCACTTATCAAGTTGGTCCAACAGAAAGCTCGGTAAAGTTTGCGTAAGTTCATCTTCCGACAGATAATCGTGATCTTATGTGAATAACCTACAAATAGGTACTAACTATATTTCTCAACACTTTTACTACAGGTATTTTCCATTTACTTACGAATATCTAAGTAAAATGACGCGCAAAAGGGATATTTTCGTCTGCAAGACTTTACTTTTCAGTCTGTCTAGTCGAAACCTTCGTCGAGAGACTTTTCACTGTTAAATGGCATCCGATGCGTTCCATACTTCGCAGCCATCTTGGATTTACAAATAGAAGAGCGAGTGTCTACGAAAAATTTGAATTTTATTTTTTAAATGTAACCGACATACGTTCTTATTTTGAAACGTTGTCTTTAAATATTTTCAAATGTTTTCAAAAAAGGAAGGGATTTCTTCTCAATAAGTTCCTTTTTTTGTTATTTTACTGGAGTATGGATTGTGAGGTGGATGACCAACCCCATCAACCCTATACCCACTTGTTCTGTTGTACAGTTCTGTTAACAAATTACGTAGGCCTTTAACTATATTTTTAAAATATTGTTTCAATGAATTTGCATAGTTTTACAGAGGTAACTGTGTAAACCTCTTAGTATCTAAGATAAATTATAAAATGCTAATCTACAAAAAGAAGCCAGGCTAACATGATCGAAAATCAATCTCATTTTACTTTTCGTCTTATTTTCGAATTTTATTCATGAATTAAGTAATGATGAGTACGACGTTTGACCGCTTTTATTGATGACGTCACAGGACAGTATTTCGATACAAACTCCAAAGAAAACGTATCGTAAAAAGTGTCTCATTTCACCAGTATTAAACAGGACGACCAGAACATTACAATTATTGATTATATTTTAATAAGATAACATTTAAAACACATAATAACGGGTTCTTACCGCGTTAAAAATGGGGATAGAGACTCCCGATATTTCGACACTGTTGCAAGTGCCATAATCACGGCACGGCACAGGATGGTTGGGAGTCTCAGATCCCCATTTTAAACGCAGTAAGAACCCGTTATTATGTGTTTTAATTATGATATTGGCCCCGATTCCTGCAGACACCGCCTAATTTTATGTTAAGTTATATCCGTCATTTTCATATCCGTCGAAAAGGAAATGGACGGATGATTCACAGCTCTTAATTTTAGGAAGAATGAGTAAATGAATGAATAACCCGGGCGAATCAAAAGGTACGTCGCTGGTATGCAATCCGTTTGACGTGCTGTCTACTTAACTGTGTCGGGTTATTGACTGATGTAAAATTTTTAGACGGTTGGTTTAGATTTGTGCTTAAAATTGACGCGTGTTCCATAAATTTTATGCTTGTCGATTACCCGTCCCTTTCCTTTTCGGCGGATAAGAAAATGACAGATATAACTTAAAATAAAATTAGATGGTATTTACAGGAATTAGCACCAATAACCGCGTAAACTTAAAACAAGATAACATTTTACAATAGTCTCAATGCGCAATAATTAAATCTTTCAAAGTACCTAAGCTAGTGTTGTGACGTTCATTAGCACAGTGATGTATCAGTCGATTATCTTTTCTATCTAACACTATGTTGTCTAGTAGCCTATTAAAAAAATACTTCAAAGAAAACTTGTCACTTTGTATCCTGTTATAAAGAACCACGTTGAAGAAATCGTGTACATAATGAAAACCTGATACAGGTTATTTCAAACTTTAATGACTGTCTCAGTTTATTATGCATACAATAAATATGCTAATATGCGTCATATTACCTATACATCAGCTACCTACATGCAAATTACTGAATGAAATGCATAGATTCCCGTCAAACAGCGGGAGACAAAGTTGATGTAAATTTGAGGCCACATTAAAAGTCATTAGGTTAGTACATCGGCTATAGAACCGTTGTTGGAAGAACACTTGATTCTCATTGTAAAATCGCAGGTTCAATCCAGTAGGGACTAAACTAAAGATTTCCAAATTTGTTCACAAATTCATTTTTCGGTATTAAATTTAATATACGGAAAAAAAAACATAGTGAGGAAACCCACATACCCAAGACGTGTGTCACTCCCCAAATTGTGATATGAATATATCATCATAAATAAAAATAAAAAATAAAAAAAAAAAATATATCATCCTCCACTCGGTGTTATCATCTCTCTCGATAGTTTATTACAACACTCTCCCTCTAAAAAGCTTCCGCCCAGTAACATTACAGATTGTAAGGATTGGAATTTCGCCAAAGCAGATTTTGAGCACTTGTATCGATTAGTTTGTGATGTGTCTTGGGATAATATATACATGTATATGTACTATCGTGATCTACTATCGTGTGGGTTGTGAGGTGGATTACCAACGTCAGCAACCCTGGTGTCAGGGTTATTATTGAGCCGCTAACGGCCCCTGATATGGCTCATGTAACGATTGCTCACTTACAGCAATAAGTAGTTACCGGGACCAACGGCTTAACGTGCCTTCCGAAGCACGGATCATCTTACTTTCGGACAATCAGGTGATCGCCTGTAAAGTCCTAACGAAAACATATCACAAAATCACTCTGTGATCCCTAGTTTGGTGATTATAATGGTATATTCGTATCACAATTTGGGGAGCAATTAATCCCCCTGTGTTCGGAAGGGGACTTCACCGCGAGTAATGCTCGGTGCTATGAATAGGGCTCATTTATGCAGATGACACTGCCATTCAGTTCACCAGTCTATCATAATAATATATATGTATATATACTTATATTATGGCGGTATTTTGCTGACATATAAACGCGGCAAATCGGTGATTTGGCAGCATATTTATATAAGGCGCAATTTATGTACTTAATCAAATAACTATACACAAATTAAACACTTGTAGCCAGCGTTATTTTTCTTCTATCGTCTGGGTGATGAGCTGAATTACCAAGTCATCAATCAACCTTCGTCTCAGGATTATTAGTGAGCCGCCAAAGACCCTAATTCATAGTCGACTTTTGCGACATAAACAAGGTGAAATGATGAATTTGGCACCAATCGAGAAAACTTAAGATATTCAAGGCACTTGATCCGGCACTGGTAAGATTATACAGTCTTTTGTACGAATTTCTACTGATATTCATTCATCACTAATTTAAGAGCCACACTCTTGTCGTTGTAGCATTCTCCATGCTAGTTTTTTAGGGAAAAATAGGGCAGTGGTTTCCCTCTTGTCTTCCACCCCGCAGTACTCTGTCTGACGCGAGTGGGATGGCGCCCAGGCTGCTGTCCTCCGCCTCTGAATAGTACTGACAGTTACTGCACAGCAGCCCTTTGGTTTCGGTTTAGTTTCAGGGTTAGGTTCAGGTTCTTAGTTTATGACTTTTACACTTAACTACACTAAATTTAAATCCACTTACTTCTAGAATAGAGTACCTTATGCTTGTATAGCTGGTTTCAGTCAGTGAATGAAGCCCCCTGAAGTACATCCGCTCGTCAATAGCCGACATCAATCGATAACTGCAATTAACCTTCGAGTTCCTCATTAGACTACAAATATGTCAAGAATCCTATTAAAGCAACAGGTATTTGGGTAATTACTACATTATACGTATATCGGTAGATATGGACGGAAATTACTCCCGCATAACTTATATAGGGTTTGTAGAAGTATAAATTTGAGCTCAAATTGCGAGGCATGTAATCTCCCGCGGGCGCGATTACTAGACACTGTAGTTAAATATTGGAATTTGTGTTTTAAAAAGACATTCGGTCTTATGACTTTAAGATGGATAACATTTTATGGATGGTTAAATAAATAATTAATATTTGTACGCCTGCATGTAGGTCGAATGCATCACATCTCTGTTATCTAAAATTATATTACTGCATTTTGTATTCTCACAAATACATTGATTTGATTTGATTTGATAAAAGAAGAATCGTATGTTGATAGGTGGCTAATCCATTTCTCATACAAAGATATATAATATCCTAAGCTAACCAAACCACAAACCAAAGTAGTGATCACAAAGTGATTTTTATGATTGTGGCATATATCATGGGATCATGCGTAAGCGCTGTGCGTCTCTGTTGCGCCGTGCGCGCGCCAGCCCCAACACCATCATGAGCGCATTGATGGATCGGTTCGATTGGCCGCTGCTGAGCCGCTGGGTTCGATTGCACGCAGTCACATAGCTGCCCGTGGCTTCAGTGACTCGGGCCGGTCCCATGTAGCTTATTATTATGTTGTAGTCTTTCGAATCTGTTACTTTATCTTTATATGGGCAGCCAATCAGCTCGCAACACCAAATACTTTAGGACCCCGATACCGATCCCGCCGGCGTGGTCGACAATTTCTCTCAATCAGCGTTTATCGCTATCGATCTACTAGGGTCGATTAATTCTTTCAAATATTTTTTTCCTTTTAGACGACGCCCTGAGCCGAGGTTTGCGCCCAACTGGACACCCTCAGGCCTGTTGTCTTAAACGTTGTACCGGATGAGAGCCTTCAGCGCTCCCCATCTGTCCGGCCAAGTAGTTAATGCCATCTGCGGCAAATCTACAATAAGTCACATCAAAAAAAAATCTATTACTAATACTAGGTTAAGCTTTCTATTACTAACATAATATGGACTAGTTTCCGAAATAAATATTTTGAATTTGAGTTACAAAGTTAACTTCAGGATACTTACTTTTATTATTATTTTTATGATTTTGGTTTGTTTTTCTTTTTGTTTTGGATTTTTTTTCTGTGTATTGATTTCCGTGTGGTTTCTGTCCTGTGTTGAATGTAATGTACCTGTCTGTCTGTGTTGTGGTGTCCGGAAGTAATAAATGTTTCTTTCTTTCTTTCTAACTTTCAAAATGTCGACAGCCAAACATAAACATGAGTATGTAAACATTATTTTTAGTCTCTGAACGTCTCTAACGGGGTGAAATGGGCTGTCAGAGGTCAACAAAATGGTACAATATTTACCAAGGGACCCTAGTATGCTCCTCACGCCTCCTTCTGCACGACTTACCCCGGTTCGAGGTCTCTACAGTTAGTTATACCAATACGAAATCTCTTTAGAATACAATGTAATCTCTCTGTCAACGCGAAACTGAATAGCTAAGTAGCTTTGAAGTTTATTATTTATTTATTTATTTATAAAGGTACATACAACATTACAGTGTAATCCAATGCGCTGTATGACGAGAAAAAAAAAACAATATAAAAACTAATATAACACAAAATAAACAATGAATGAAAAAAGAAACAAAAAGAAAAATAAGACTATGAACATGAAAAACACAAAAAAAATAAAAAAAAATACAATTACAAAAATTAAAAGGTAAACTATCACACAAAAAAAATTAAAATAATAATGGAAAAAAAAACAAAACAGTAAATCATTAACAAATCTTCTCGCTAAAAGCCAAACACTCTCTCCATACACTCCACCATCTGTCAGCGAACACATCACAAATTAAAATAATTAATTGTTAATTATTTTATAATTCAAATGCAATTTTTTCTATTATTACTAGCCCACTTGATCCCACTGCTGGGCAAAGGCCTCTTCCATAGGGTCACATGCGCAACGTGATAGCATTTTGTCACGGTCATTTTATCGATTCTGACGATATAATTACCTATGTAGTTTTTTCGATTGATGCTAATATGTGAACCCAAATGAGTCACGCCGTTCTGTCAAAATACGAACAAAATCACGTGGCAGGCATGTTAGGGAAAAAACAAACTTATCGATTTTTTTTTTTATTATTTTTATATTGGCCAAGTATCTTAGCTCATCTATGCCTGATGGTAAACATCTAATGTAGTATATTCTGTTTTGTTGTTAATATTAATTAAACACGGATATGTTAGAAGCACTTGTTTATTTTATAAAATGAACAATCTTTATTACAACGCGTACGTTACGTACAATGGCCAATTTCCCGCTAAATCATAAAGCTTTGTCTTACAGTCTTTTTAGAGGCGTCCGTAGTCTATACCCACGCATTATAGGTTAACCATTTTTATATCTTTATTATATTATTCAATGACAACTGTCAACATGGCTGTCTGTACCATTTGCGTTTCGGTTTTCCTATACGTTGCGTTTGGTTACACTACAGTACATCATACCCCTTTCCATAAAAAAAAACAATAAAAAAAAAAACTTAACAAAGTAAATTGTTTACATTTCAAAATTAAGTTACTACACTAATAAGTTATGACTTAAACATAAAGTACAATCAAATTAAACATGAACACTGTAAAGTTAGAACTGCACACCCACTCATTTTTGAATCATCAGATTATTGAGGTCGAATATGATAAGAAGTTCTTGTGTATAAGACTCCATTACAATCCAAAACATCATATGATCTAAAATCTTTCTTGTTGTTATTTACAATTGTACCTTGTAACCATTTATTATTTTGTGGATCTTTTTTGAACCAAATTTTTTGATTCAAATGAAAAATATCTTTTTCCTTTACATGCTTATTGTAATTACTTACATTTCTATTTATAGACTTATTCATTTCGGTCTCTACCTCACAATTCAACTTTGGTTTTAAATATTGAAAACTTGATGGCAGTTTAGTTTTTAAATTCCTACTCATTAATAATTGTGCTGGTGTAAACTGTGTGCCAGAGACCGGAGATGATCTATATTGCAATAAAGCCATTCTATAATCAGTCTTATCCTCACTACATTTAATCAGAATCTTTTTAGCTATTTGTACACCCCGTTCTGCCATACCATTCGATTGCGGATATCTAGGACTAGAATATGTAAATTTAAAACCCCACTCTCTTGCAAATTGCTTACATAGGCTGGAGTCAAATGGAATGTGATCCGCCACTACCTCTGATGGTATGCCAAAACTAGTAAATACATCTGTTAACGCATTAATTATGCTTTGTGCTGACTTATTAGTAATTAATTTTATTTCTAACCATTTAGTGGTATAATCATAGATTACCACATAACTTTTTCTTTTAAAATCCAATATATCAATCCCAAGTTTTGCAAATGGTAGTTTTGGTATCTCATGTGTCAATAATGGTTCTTTTATGTTATTGTTTTGGTAGGTCTGACAAATGAAACACCTTTTTACTAAAGTCTCAATGTGCGAATCAATTTGGGGCCAATAATACAATGCCCTAGCAGTCTGTTTCATTTTTGTTATTCCTAAGTGACCCTCATGCAACTTTTTTAGAATTGTTAATCTCAATGAATGTGGAACAATGAGTCTATCATTCATGAACAATAGGTTTTGATCTACTGATATATTTTCTCTAAATTTAAAGTAATGTTTCAAATTATCTGGTACCTTTTTAATATTATCTGGCCAACCCTCGACTGTGTAAGTTATTAATTGACTTAATTCCGAATCTTTTGATGTTTCCAAAATTAATTCCTGTTTTTGTTCATCTGTGCATTGCAGATAATTAGCAAGACCTATACAGTGTATTACTTCATACATATATGACTGATCCTCATCAATTTCCTCTAAATATGAGCGAGACAGCAAGTCAGCAATATGCATTAAACGACCTTTCTGATATTTAAATATTATGTCATATTTTAATAACTTTAGTTTTAATCTTTGTAATCTTGCGGAGGGAATAGCATGAATGCCCTTTTTTAGCAAGTTCTCTAAAGGTTTATGATCATTAAGAACAGTACATTTTTTTCCATAAATGTAATAGTGAAATTTCTTTGTAGCCCAGACAACACTTAATAGTTCCTTTTCTATTTGCGAAAAATTTTTCTCTGCACATGTAAGACTTCTTGATGCATATGATACTGGTTTTCCATTTTGCATTAGACAACAACCTAAGCCATCCTTGCTTGCATCACACTGAATAGTAATTGGTAATCTAGTGTCAAAATTTTGCAATAAAGGTGCAGTGCTTATACATTTTTTAATATTACAAAATGCATTTTCATGGTATTCCATCCACAACCAACCAACATCTTTTTTTAAGAGATTATTTAATGGTGCTGTCAAATCTGCCAATTTATTAATGAAGTTTCTCAAGTAATTAATCATTCCTAAGAATATTTGTAACTCTTTTTTACTAGTTGGACTTTTAATACTCAAAATGGCTTTAACCCGCTCCGGATCTATTTTCATTCCATCTTTAGAAAATATATGACCAAAATACTTAACCTCAGACAATTTATACTGAAACTTTCTTTTATTAAATTTTACATTATTTTCTTTTGCCCTTTCCAGTACACGTTTTAATATTTTATCATGTTCCTCTTCATTTTCAGCACAAATCATCAAATCATCACAGTAAATAACTACTCCTGGAATGTCCCCAAATGTACTTTCACTGTACTTTTGAAAAATTTCTGGTGCAACAGACAGACCAAACGGTAATCTTAAAAACTTATAGCAGCCAAATGGAGTACTAAATGTGCATAAGTCGGTTGATGTGCTTGTTAGTTTTATATTATAAAAACCTTCTGACAAATCCAGTACAGAAAAAACTGACTTATTAGTTAATTTAGTTAATATTTCTTCCAGTGTTGGAATTAGATGATATTCTCTAATTAATACTTTATTTAAATCTTGTGGATCTAGACATATCCTCAAATTGCCATCGCTTTTTTCTATAATTACTAAATTACTTACAAAAGATCTAGGATGTTCAACCTTCTCAATAATCTGATGTTCCTCTAGACATTTTAGTTTATCAGCCAGACGTCCCAGCAGTGCATGTGGTACTCGACGAGGTGGTTTCACTATTATCTGTGCATCTGGTTGAGTGTGCAGTTCTAGTGACTTTGGAAATTGTCCTATGCCCTGAAATAGTTCAGAATAATGATTAACAATTTTTTCTTTGTTTATCACATTAACCTTGTTAATATTAATATTATTTTCCTCTAATGAATTAATATTAATATTATCATCTTTTAATAATTTTAATTCCAATAGTGTACTTAAACCTAATATTGGCCTTACTTTCTCTTTTATTATTAAAAATTCAATATTTATGCTTTCAGTTTCATTAAGATATATTTTTAGTATTATTTTCCCTAAAGGCTTTAGAATATTACCCCCAAATGCTTCTAACAAAATTGTTGTCTCAGACCACTTAGGATTCTCATCATCGACAATCAATTTTAAATCTTGTAACGAAATAACATTGACCTGTGCCCCTGTATCACACTTATATGTTACTTTTTTATTTTCAGTCCTTAAAGTTGTTAACCATTCATTTAGACATGGATTTTTTTTACATTGAATAGAATGACATATTTTAACTAGTCACAAATCATGAACTGAGTTGTCTACATCACATTTTGTTTCCTCAATAAAGTCTATTTTCTTATTCTTACAACCTTGAGCAAAATGATTAATTTTGTGACAATTTGAACAAGTCTTCCCAAAAGCTGGACATTGTCTCGGTCCATGCTCTCTGTTACATTTTTTACAATGATAAAACAGACTACTGTAAGTAGATTGCTTGTTGGAACTCGGCACTTTGCTATAATTATTGTTATACTTAGCTTCAAATTGTTTGTTCCGGATAGCATCAATCTTTAAGGAATTTTCACTCTTCTGAATGATGTTAGCATGTTCTTGTGACAATTCAGCTGCTCTGCACTGGTCCACTGCTATGTCAAGTGTTAATTTGTTATTCTCCAGAAGTTTTCGTTGTAGTTGTTTATCTCGAATACCCATAACAATTCTGTCTCTTAGCATTCGGTTTTCCATTTCCTTGAAGTTACAATTTTTTACCAGTTTTCTTATTTCTGAATAGAAGGTATCAAATGTTTCTCCATCTTCTTGATTTCTGTTGTTGAAATTGTATGTGTTTATGAGCTCATTCTGTTTTGGTTCAAAATATTCATCAAATATTGTCAGTAGTTCTTCATATTTGGGAGTTTCATCGTTTTTTTTTAAAATGTTGTAATAAATGTTTTGTCCTTCCAATCCCATGCAGTTTAACAAAATGGCAGACTTCCTTGTCTCACTCACTCTTTCTAAACCGGCAGCTAGTAAAAATACACGAAACTGTTGTTTAAAACTCGTCCATTTCATTAGCATATCACCCACCAAATCAAATTGAAGGGGTAACGGCATCTTAAATTCAATTGGGCTAGTCATTTCTTGACTTGATTTTTCCGAGAATTCTTCACAAGGTTGTTTTAAGTCCGTCATAGGTTATACAATTTTCTTATTCAGGTTCTTGTATACGACTGCGCCATGTAGTATATTCTGTTTTGTTGTTAATATTAATTAAACACGGATATGTTAGAAGCACTTGTTTATTTTATAAAATGAACAATCTTTATTACAACGCGTACGTTACGTACAATGGCCAATTTCCCGCTAAATCATAAAGCTTTGTCTTACAGTCTTTTTAGAGGCGTCCGTAGTCTATACCCACGCATTATAGGTTAACCATTTTTATATCTTTATTATATTATTCAATGACAACTGTCAACATGGCTGTCTGTACCATTTGCGTTTCGGTTTTCCTATACGTTGCGTTTGGTTACACTACAGTACATCTAAGCCCTAATTGCAGTAGCAACTGAAAAGCAACGCAATGAGTCAGTTTCGAATCAGTTGCGACTACCATACTGCTAGGCGCTTCTTCACGCTTCTCTCGATTTCCACAAAATTTATTGAATCGATCGATAATTTTATCACGTTGCGCATATTAGCCCTGCTGGACTCTCCACAAGTCGCTGCAGTAGTTTTAGGCGGATGAGACGTTCGTTATGTAAAAATTGACGATTCAAAGTGTAACTATGTTACCTACTGAA
This sequence comes from Pectinophora gossypiella, assembly GCF_024362695.1. Classification (NCBI taxonomy): domain Eukaryota; kingdom Metazoa; phylum Arthropoda; class Insecta; order Lepidoptera; family Gelechiidae; genus Pectinophora; species Pectinophora gossypiella. Next base: position 15,014,822 of record NC_065412.1, read on the forward strand.
TAAAGATATTTTTGAATTTTGATTTTGAATTTGAATTCCCGTGCGAGCTCCGTCCAGTGCTTCCGATAATAGTCATAATCATCATGCCATCTTTTCCTATATAATTGCGTGATGACCCTGGCCCATCGTTCAGGATGCATGCGGCACACATGGCCAGCTCGGTCTCACTTCCAAATATTTATATAAAAAATAAATATAAGTAATTCAATAAATTCATAAAGGATAAGGATTAAGTATGAATTAGGTAGCTTCGACATGTATAGAGAACTTTGCGGTAAATCTACAAAAGTCACATCCATAAAAAGATCCAGCCATACACCCCGGATTATGGGTACTAAATTATATTTTAATTAAAAATACGTGTTCTTGCTTTTTAAGCGTAAAAAATAGTATTTTTCAAGTATTATAATAACCGCGTAATAATAAAAGACAACACCTACTTATTTTACTTTAGTACAACAAAACAATTGAAGTGTAAATCAATATTACTTAAAATTTGAGGAGCTCGGTGGCGCAGCGGTAAACGCGCTCGGGCTGCGATTGTTGAAGTTAAGCAACTTTCGCGAAGGCGGGTCACAGGATGGGTGACCACAAAAAAAAAGTTTTCATCTCGAGCTCCTCCGTGCTTCGGAAGGCACGTTAAGCCGTTGGTCCCGGCTGCATTAGCAGTCGTTAATAACCATCAATCCGCACTGGGCCCGCGTGATAGTTTAAGGCCCGATCTCCCTATCCATCCGTAGGGAAGGCCCGTGCCCCAGCAGTGGGGACGTTAATGGGCTGGTGATGATGATTATTTAAACATGGAATTTTATTGTTAACCGTTTTTGGAACATCGCTTTATGTATCTCATACTGGGTGCTACCCGTGGGTACGCTCAAATAAAGCGAGTTAGCGAGAAATGGCACGCGTTTGTTATACACAAAAAATATTATGATAATAAAAAATCGCAATTAGAAATAATTGAACTTTTTTTAAATCAAGCGTATGGATAAAATCTTGACACTAACTTACTGGGGGGTTAAAATGGCCACATCGAAGCAATTCATCTAACAAAGCAATATTGCTATTTGACATTTGTTTGCATTGCGCACATACTTTTATATGCACAAGGAACAAAAAAACATGGAATAAAAATAAAATTGCTATTAAAAATTCTAGATTAAGTAAGTTAAACTCATCTTTTTTGGTGTTATGTATACGTTTTTACAATAAAATACCAGATAATATATTGAATATGTCAGAAAATAAATTTGAAGCTTACTTTATGTTAAAAAGCTTATTATAAGATTACTGATTACTTACCTAAATGATAAAAATGTCTGGTATTAAATGTGTTCCTCTAGTTATTAAATAAATAACTTGTAATGTATACTGTTGCAGTTTCTTGTCATTTCTCTTCCTCAGCCATAACACCTTACGAAATGACTTAAATTCCAAAATGTTATATTGACCTTTAACAAGTTTGTTCATGATAATTACGTTGATTGTTAGTAGTCAAATCGATTGCCCTGAATTACTGAATCGTGTGAACCTGAGTGTACCTTATAACTATCCACGTCATCCGATACATAGGGTATTTCATATTCCTGCATCACGCACCATTCTCGGACGAAGGTTTTTCTTTTCTATTCGATTCTTCTTACATCTTCTTCTTTATAAACTAGGTATTGTAGTACTGTCATGGTTTCCTTTCTTCCATAGTAATGTATGTATATATTTACGTATTTATATATTATTATAATCATTATTTATTGTCTTCTATGTATTGTTTTTAATATATTATAGTTTATCTAGATATAAGTACTTATATTTTTCAACATTTTATTATTATTATTTTATTTTATTTTTTTGCACTGTCTATCCCGCTACATTTTTCATTAAATTCATATCCTATACCTAAAGGTTGCCTGGAAGAGATTGCTACCTTAGCAATAAGGCCGCCTGTTGTACTTCCAATTTAATTATAATACTAATGTATTTTTAATGTGATTCAAGTGCAATAAAGAGTCTTTGTATTGTATTGTAAGGTCTCCAGTAGCAAGAATGTGCATACAGTACAACTACTGTCAAAGTAAAAATTCTACAGTAGATATATTTGGTGACAGTCTGGCCGCTTTAAAGCGTGTTTTATTAAGTTAATTACTTACCTTCTTTTTAAATTTACTTAGTTCTGTAATGTGGATATAATTTCGAAAATGGGGTGAACTCCTATAATTGTCGTGCATTTCGAAATTGTACATGCAAAAGAAAAAAAAACTTAATGTCATATAAGAAATGTACTGTGTTGGAGTTCCATGAATAAATAAATAAATAAATAAATGATTCTGATTTCTGATTACTGAAGCTGTTATAAAAGTATTTCTTATCTACAAATTTTATGCAAGGAAATCGAGTCAATCGCATCATCGCCATCAAAGGAACATACACATCCCAATTTTGTGGATACAGCTGTGATGGAAATATTCGAATTGAATAAATCCAATCGTAAACCGTTGAGCCATCGTCGCCTCCGAGATTAGGGAAAGGAAAGATTCACACATACAAATGTACACTAGAAAAATACTCTTAAAAGCTGTGAAGTGTTTTTTTTTTTTTGAAATATGAAGTTCTTTTTAAAAATGAACAAAGATGAGTATGTAATATTAAACAGAATGGCTAGTTCAGTACAATTAGCGTTTATTTATCAAATATACGTACAGGGTGTTAGTGACAACGTAACGAAGACTTTGAGGCATGATTCAGACCATTCAGAGTTAATGCCAAGTGGAATTTTCCGACGCAAATGTATGGAACAGAAAATAATAAAAAATAATAATAATTCCATAATTAAAATACATAATAACCGGTTCTAACCGCGTTTAAAGCAGGGATATGGGACTCCCGATATTTCGACACTTGCAAGTGCCATGATCACAAAACAATGAATAAAATGTTCATTAATTTTCCGATAGGAAATTCCACTTGACATCAACTCAGAATCATGGTCTGAATCATCCCCCTCAGTATTCGTTACGGTGTCACTAACACCCTTTAGATAGAATTATACAATAGCTTCAATATTACGCGCGGTACAAGTTAGATCTGTCAAAATACGGAAGCCAGTGTTGTGATCAGTTGAAATTAGGTCGATCGATTCTGTTCTATATCACAATAAGTATTTGATCGAGTACTTTGTAGTACTAACACCTAAGATATGGAGGATAGAGGATGCAGTACGGCAATGTAGGATGGAAGAGGCGAGTCACAGGGACTGTAACCTGAAACCTGACAGAGGGCAGCAGTAACTGTCAGTACTATTCAGAGGCGGATGACAGGAGTCCTAGTACGGCTTTGAAATAGACTACTCTGGGCGCCGTCTCACTTGCTTCAGACAGAGTACTGCGGGGCGGAAGGCAAGAAAGAAACCACTGTCCTATTTGTCCCTAAAAAAAGTAGCATGGAGAATGCTACACCGACAAGAGCGTGGCTCTTAAATCAGTGATGATGAATAGTCATCTAAGTTTATATATATGCGCTCGCTGTAAGCAAAATTTGGAGGACGCAGTTTTATGAGATATCTATTGAATTTTATAACAAGTTTGTAACAAATACATAAATTGATATAAAAATTAAAAGGTATAAGTACTTACCTGTTACTGCAACTTCATTCTTGAGCTTTATTCTTGAGACATACCCCGGACACTTCGTTTGAAAATTTAAGTGTGCTTTACCTCGTAAGCGCGAACGAGACGGATAGTTAGCGCGCGCTCCCCCAATTACTCACTCGCGCAATTAATTTAATATAAATTAAATATATTAATAATTAATTAAATATAAATATTCGAATCAGACGAAAAACGTCGGCGTCCAATTTCAAAATTCGAACATATAAACTAAAGTTATAAAAAATAATTCAATATTAATAATTATGATGGCAACAAATAATTTATTCGAATTTATTTTAATTCACTTACCCATATCATCGATGAGTGGTGCCATCCTCAGCGTGACCCCAACCAGCAGTAGACAGAGGAACAGCAACAAACACGCCGTCACCATGATGGTGTAGCGCGCGCGCCTCGGCAGCTCATCCGGATCTAACACCTGCCATAATATACATATAGTAGTCATGAGCAATATAATGTACCCACTTTAGGACTCTGTCGCACTAACATATTTGATATTTAGTGAGACTTACAGTTCAATTTGTCAAAAAAGTTAATGTGACATGGTACCAAAGTGTATACATATTAATGCTCGTGACCGTACATATAGTACAGACATAAATATACACTGGCCTATACAGCTAAGATTTAAAAAAAAATAGGTTCGCGCTTATTTGCATTACAAAGTTGCGAAAAAAATAGGGCATTCCTTTTTTTCTTCCAGAGTAACAGCGGGGTTTTTGGTATAAAATTAAAAATTAAAAAAAACCCACGACCAAAAAGGTACTCAATTATTATGACAAAAGGTTAAAAATGCTACACCCTATAAAAAGCAAAAAATAACTTATCCCACATATGCTTGCAAGCAAACTGAGCTTGTAACATTCCTATCACACTTAAAAAATGACCGGATGACCTTGAAGACCTGAACCGATTTCCACCAAACATAGCTAAGAACACTCTCGACTGATATACCTACCGTTCAAACAAAAAAACCGCAATAAAATCGGATCATCCGTTTGGGAGCTACGATGCCACAGACAGACATATACACATTTACACAGACACGTCAAACTTATAACACCCCGTCGTTTTTGCGTCGGGGGTTAAAAATAGGGAATGAGTGTGAGTGACGTTATGTGGGGCCTTCTCACTTGCACAGACGTGCAAACCACAGCTCAAGTACTCCAGACAAACTGGGTAACAAAGTATAGCTTTTACTAATGATTATGAGATATTGATAGGTAGGTAGTCCACCGAGTGGGAGCCCCCCGCGCTTCCCATTTGTCCGACCAAGTAGTTAATGCCATCTAAAGCAAACAATAAGAAAAAAGCGCCAGTTCAATCACCGGTACCGGATTTACACCAAAGAGTTATTAATTTGTCAGGATTAACGAGGGTATAGAAAAATCGATCACACTCTGCCCGCCCTGTTAGTAATTATGGGCGTAAATTGTTTAAAGAATAAAAAAAATGATAAGCGCCATCTATTACTAACAGTAAGAAACACCTGTATATTAGTTACTTCATGGCTAAAACCTCTCATACAAGTAGCGCCCTCTCTTGGGTGGTGAATGAACCTACAACTACTTCTTACATTCATAATATATGTGATTTGATTACAGAACAAAATTGTTAGATGGCGTTGCTATACTATAATAACGAAATTTTTTACGAAATGTCAAAACGATACATTTCTATGGAACTTGTAAAGATAAACACACTTATAATGTCATCAATAAACGCGTTCAAACATAGTGTTATGTGATTATAATTAAAATTCGTACTTTTATCAGTCAAAAAGAAAAATCTGATTGACTTTTAATCGCTCTAAACTGGCTTCTATTCTTGATTAGCATTTTAGAATTTATCTTTGACCCAGTCATGTGGTCTGGACATTTTTTTTGACATGACTTATTGTAGACTTTCTGCAAATGGCATTAACTACTTGGCCGGACAAATGGGGAGCACTGTAGGCTCTCACCCGATACAATATTGAAGACGGCCTGAGGGTGCCCAGTCGGGTGCGAAGCTCAGCTCAGGGCGTCATCTGACAGTATTATATTTGAAATATTTCAACGAACCTAGTGGGTCGATAACGAAAAGCGCTGAATGAGGGAAATCTCTGACTGCGCTACACAATAGAGTACCTAATCGGGTCGTCAGGATCGTATATTACGTCCTTCGGGCGCCGATAATTATCAGTACCATCCCTATGCGGGATGTATTTGGAAGCCGCAACTACCAGGGTATTTCGTTGGTGCGGAGGCATTGGGCAATGGTTGGCAGAAGACAGTATTCTAACATGCTTTAACGGCGTCTGTGGTCCAGTGGTTGAGCGTTCTGCTCACAATCCGGAGGTCCCGGGTTCGAATTACGGCAGACAAATCACTTTGTGAACCCTAGTTTGGTTAGGACATTACAGGCTGATCACCTGATTATCCAGAAGTAAGATAATCCGTGCTTTGGAAGGCACGTTACGTTACTGATGTAAGTGAGTAACCGTTACATGAGCCATGTCAGGGGCCTTTGGCGGCTCAATCATAACCCTGACACCAGGGTTGATGAGGTTGGTATTCCACCTCACAACCTACACGATAAGAAGAAGAACATGCTTTGCTTTTATATGCAATGGAGCAGCGTGTTTTAGTATAACCCCTAACGTCAAGGGGAGATCTGCACGGCTAACATGCGCAATGTCATAAAATTATCAATCGTTTTAATAGATTTTGTCGAAATCGATAAGTTTGTTTTTTCCCCTAACATGCGTGCCACGTGATTTTGTTCGTATTTTGACAGAACTACATAACTTATTTGGGTTCACATAATAATATTATTAGCACCAATCGACTAAACGACATAATTATATCGTCAGAATCGATAAAATGACCGTGACAAAATTTTATCAATATGCGCATGTTAGACCTACTGACTTCTGCGGCTTTTGCGATTATTTGTTTACACATACATACATTAACTCACGCCCGTAATCCCTAATGGGGTGGGCAGAGACAAATCATCAAAGACAACTTGTAGCCACTGTCCTTACGAACTCCTAAGATGGATATTAGAAGCCTTATGGTGACAAGGGATCAGCCTATCGCCCATAATAAATGACACAATCCCTCTTCCGGGTTTTACGACATGCCCGGGAAGATGTCGTAAAACCCGAAAGAGGGGTAGCTGAACTTGAGTATCGAATTTTATTGGCAAGCATCATCGGTTGGCTTGGTTGCCGTAACCGCGGAAAATCAGCGTTTTGTTCGTAAGAGCATAAAACTTGCGCTGAGCTATGACCGATATGCGCTGCTGCAGCACACATATACGTACATACCTAGCGTGTTTAATACAGAGCTTCGTCTCTGTTGATTGGTTGTCTATATCTAATCTTTTTCTTTTTGTATGCATGTGTGTCTGTAGACCAAATAAATGTTTTATCTATCTAACGTGTACAGCATACAAGCGAGTGGACTATATATATTACTTTGGTTATCTTGTATAATGCTTTACCTAGTATCAAATAAATATTTACACACATTGATAACCTCCTTTTTTAAAGTCGGTGAAAAATAAAATGCAACTGACATGTATAACTTTAGCCTGCTCATCGATGGCGGAGACGAGCAGCGTGCGGTGCTTGTGTGGCTTGTGCGCGTTCGCGTGAGCCTGCGCGCGCCGCCGCCGCCGGCGCCTGCGCCGCTCCAGCTCTAGCTCCTCCGGGCTGCTCAGCTCACTGCGGAAGTAAAACGTTTGTGAATAAAATCTTAAAACAAATACCTTCATTACGACAAATTACGTTGTTTAAAAATAAAAAGAATTACTTATAATGAACATCTAATTTTCTTCAAGTATTCGCTGCTGATTCTATACGACCTATAAATTAATTTGAGTGGCTCCTACAGCAGTTAATTTGGAAAGTTTATCTCAATTAGGAACGTAAGTAGGTATATTGATTCCGGTCCCATTACCATAAGCCCACGGGGAACCCTCTTCAAACAAAATGTGACATTTTGGGAGAAACTGTATTTAAACCTATCGTCTTTCTTAGTACGTAACGTAAACAAAACGTACGTAACGTGAAGGCAAGTCAAGGCGCATTTCCTTACCTCTATTTCCTCTTCATCTTCATAATCTATCTACTCCTCTTTTCCATAGTATATGTGTAGTTAAAGTAGTGATATTCATGTATTATAACAATTATAATTATGTGTACGAGTATTATTATTATTATGTTTATGTAGTCGAAAGTGTATTTATTTTTATACGTACAAGTATTCCCATGCTGCACTATCCCGCTATATTACATAATATTCGATATCTCCTATACTTAAAGGTTGCCTGGACGAGATTTCTACTTAGCAATAAGGCCGCCTATTGTACTCATTCTATTTCTCTTATGTTTTGTTTTTTTTTCCTGTTTGTGCAATAAAGTATTTGTTATGTTATGAAGTAAACAAGTTAATATAGCCTTCGTAACACAGAGTTCATATTATAGAGAGATGCCGGAAGCCATCAGTAACATAACTTTCACGGCGCATTAGCGCTTCGGCACTGTAATGTCGTGAAAAAAAAGGTATAATAAATAAATAAATAAATAAATCAGAAGGTGGGGCCAAAACATGCACAAAAAGTCGTATACAAGGTGTTAGTGACATCCTAACGAAAACTTTGAGATGATTCAGACCATGATTCAGCAATGAATACTCCGTCACAAAAGTATGAAACTGAAAATAATAAAAAAAAAACACAAAAACATCCATGAATTTTCCGACAGGAAATTCCACTTGATATAGACTCAGAATCATGGTCTGAACGATCCCCCAAAATTTCGTTACGGTATCACTAACACGGCCTCCGTGGGCCAGTGGTTGAGCGTTGGGCTCAAGATCCGGAGGCCGCGGGTTCGAATCCCGGTGGGCACAGATCACAAAAAATCACTTTATGATCCCTAGTTTGGTTAGGACATTACAGGCTGATCACCTGATTGTCCAGAAGTAAGGTGATCCGTGCTTCGCAAGCCACGTTTAGCCGTTGATCCCGGTTACTACTTACTGATGGTAAGTACGTAGTCGTTACATGAGCCATGTCAGGGGCCTTTGGCGGTTCAATAGTAATCCTGACGCCAGGGTCGATGAGGTTGGTATTCCACCTCACAACCCACACGATAGAAGAAGAAGACCGCGTAATTTAGTGCTGACAGCTCAACTGGCAAGTTGTGGTAGCACTTATTTATCAATTTGTTCCTCAACTCAATGTAATACTTATGACTGATTATACAGTGTGTAGTTTTTCGGACCCGACAAACTTTAAGGGTGGATTCGACGAGTAATTTCATTGAGAAAACACCCCCATATGTGAGGTGAAACCTCAATAACATTTTTGCTGTTTTTTTTTACTAAAAAAATGAGATTAGGTGCTTTTAACTATTTTATGTACTTTTTAGCAGTTGTGAATATTTTTATTTGATAGAGACGACTTTTTGCAGATAAAAGCATTTTATTTCATGTCCGTAAGGCCTTTAAATCTCAAGATATGATTTTTTATGAAAAAGAAGAAAATCTAAAATGTAAAATTTTGTGATGGCCGCTATTTCTAGAATATTAAGATTTGACCCCACATATGGGGATGTTTTCTCGATTAAATTACTAGTAGAATCCACCCTTATAGTTTGTCGGGTCCGAAAAACTACACACTGTATATGATTTGATTGTTTGAACTCACCCATGATGCGTGTTAAGTTTGAGCTTCTTATGGCGATGCTTGTGCACCTCATGCTCGCACCAATGTCCCGGCAGCACCTCTCCCGGGCTGCCCACGATGGACGCCTCCTCTGCAAATAGCACGTACAGTCATGAGCAATATAATGTACCCACTTTAGGACTCTGTCGCACTAACATATTTGACATTTAGTGAGACTTACAGTACAATTTGTCAAAAAAGTTAATGTGACATGGTACCAAAGTGTATACATATTAATGCTCGTGACCGTACAACCAACATTGACTTAGATTGTAGAGTCACAGGTTCGAATCCAGGCTTGGGCTTTAAACCACTGATCTTGATTTTGTGAGTTTTAATTCACGTTTACATCATAGATAAATGATATAATAAAAAAAATGTTTATTTAGGTAAAACCTACGACACACATATACATTTACAACATTAAAATATACACACATTACTTAATATATAGTTGGAAAACATGGGTGCCGTAGCTCACAAAAAAAGGCCAGGGTTCAGTGAAAATTTACCCAGAGGGCAACACTGATTCAACTCACGCCGATCAGTGAAACGCGAGTAGCCGCACAATAAATTAAAAAAATAAATAGAGAGTATAAAAAAAACGACTTAGTGACACATAGACAACAGCCTCCGTGGTCTAGTGGTTACAGCGTTAGGCTCACGATCTGGAGGTCTGGGTTCGATTCCCGATGGGGGCACTGTCGAAATGACTCTGTGAGACTGTCCTTTGTTTAGTAAGGACTTTTCAGGCTTGAATCACCTGATTGTCAGAAAAAGGAAGATGATTCCATGCTTCGGAGGGCACGTTAAGCCGTTGGCTATTAGCCGTAAAAACACCTCCACCAACCCGCAGTGGAGCAGCGTGGTGGAGTATGCTCCATACCCCCTCCAGTTGATATTTCGTGTGTGCGTTGATTTCTGATGTGATGTCATTATAATGTATATATATGTAATCCGTGTCTGTGGTGTCCTAAATAATAAATGTTTCTTTCTTTCTTTCAGTTGATTGAGGGGAGGCCTGTGCTCAGCAGTGGGACGTATATAGGCTGTTTATGTATGTATGTTACACATAGAAGGCAGAAATAAAACAATAAAAGAAAGAATTATAAGTGAGTAGTGAAAGCAGTGTGTAGCTATATCACCAATATCACGCGGTGTCCAAAATTTATGCCCGGTTAATGGCAATAGGCGTGGGTACATATACTGTACGGTTACGAGCATTAATATGATACACTTTGGTACCATGTCACATTAACTTTTTTGACAAATTGAACTGTAAGTCTCACTAAATGTCAAATATGTTAGTGCGACAGAGTCCTAAAGTGGGTACATTATATTGGTCATGACTGTACACCTCTGGATACAGGCGTGAAGCTTGTATAACATAAGCTGACAACTATATCTCCATTGGAGTAGTCAGAGGTACATCCATCGCAAGATGAACTAAGTACCCTCACCTCACCAAGCTTTCTGTTAAACCTGCTATGTTGTGTTACGTTCTTTCATCTAATTCTACATATATAAATAAACTTACGCCTGCGTACCACCGGGGTGAGTAGATACTAAGGAATTCTATTTGCTTCGCTCCTTACACACTTCTCTACGTCCTCCACATATATCAATCGTTTCATACACGCACGCCGGTTTAGGGTAGATCGTACTGAACCTTTTCTAAGGACATCTCCAATTTGGTCAATGTACGTTCTTCTAGGTCTTCCTGCGCCAGGCCTACTAACAACCTTCGCTATATATATATTTTACCTTTGATGGCCTCAGACTTGTCCGAAGGTATTGACGAGGCCTAAGATGGAGCTCGCCTAGAAGGTGCCTGTTCACTCTGGCCTTGAAAGCACCCGGGTTATATGCATTCGGAAATACAGAAGACGGCAAAGAATTCCGCTTCTTATAGACCCCTTTCTTAATCCTCTGCACAACACGTGTCCAAGCCAACTTAATACTTCATTCTCAATCTTAGTCATTATAATCATCATTTACATCATATGATCTGTCTTATTACACTGCTTCTTACTCTACCACTTAACATTCCATCAATAACCTTCGCCTTGTATACCGCTTTCGTAATCCTATTATCCTTCATCCAATCTATCTTAATGAAAGTTCACTGACCGTCTGGCGCGGGATCCCTCAGCAACAGCAGCAGCGGGTGCCGCGCGCGCCGGCGGGCGTGCTCGGCGTGCAGCGCGCGTGCCTTGCGCTCCACCAGCGCGATCAGCACCGCCTCCAGCCGCGCCGCGCCGCTCTCCTCCGTACATACCGCCTTGTCGACCGTCTGCAAGTATCCAATGCATGAGATTAACTATCTGGAAACCGATATTAGGCAGCTCATCATCACCAGCCCATTAATGTCCCCACAGCTGGTCCCCACGGGCCTTCCCTATGGATGGATAGGGAGATCGCGCCTTAAACCACCACGCGGGCCCAGTGCGGATTGGTGGTTATTAACGACTGCTAATACAGCCGGTACCAACGGCTTAACGTGCCTTCCAAAGCACGGAGGAGCTCGAGATGAAACTTTTTTTTTGTGGTCACCCATCCTATGACCGGCCTTTGCGAAAGTTGCTTAACTTCAACAATCGCAGACCGAGCGCGTTTACCGCTGCGCCACTGTGCTCCTCAGATTAGGCAGCTAAATTACTAATTTGTATAACATTTTTTTTTTAAGTACGTCTACGTCCCTATGCTGAGGTTTTTCTTGCAGCTTTTTTCCCGTCTATTCAGGTTGTGAAAAGCTGCAGTAGTTTTAGGCGGATGAGACGTTCGTTATGTAAAAATTGACGATTCAAAGTGTAACCATGTTACCTACCGAATATAGATATTTATAGATACCTACAGCAAGCAGGTATTATAGAGAAAACACGACAAAGATATACTCAACTATAGACATATTGTATGGGAACCTAAGGACGAAGCAATACGTAATTACAATAAACATTATTTTTTTGAATCAATAAGGAAGGTTTACTACAGGATTTATAGAGGTTTAGTAGCTCTGAAATAAAGCAATATTGATAGCGATTCAATTTACCTTCCCTAATTTAAATGAAAACGCTTATTCCCTGAATCAATTGGACCCTTTCATCAAAGACCTTTCGTGAAACTGTTTTGAAGGTAAGGAATTGAATTTATATGTAATATCGTTTAGGCCTTAAGTCGCAATATTATATTTCTCTACTTGAGTATAACGGGCACTGAAATTCTAAAAGTAACGAACATTTTTGAAAATACTCTTCTGATATGAATTAATATATTATGGACCAAGTAATGATATGGCAGAGTAATAAACACATATTTAATAACTATTCTTATTATTATTAGTATGTCGTTTCCATTTGATATTAACTCAGAATTAATGAACTGAATCATCCCCCTTAGTAATCGTTATGACGTCACTCTCACCCCGTACAAGTACGTATGGGTGTTAGTGACACCGTAACAAATACTGAGGGGATGATTGAGACCAAGATTCTGAGTTGATATCAAGTAGAATTTCCTGTCGGAAAATTCATGTAAGTAAGTTTGAGTGTTTTTTTTTTTATTATTTTCAGTCTTTTTAAAAATATTTTTGTGACGAAAAATTCCACTTGATATGAACTCAGCATCATGGTCTGAATCAACCCTCAAAATTTTCGTTACGATGTCACTAACACCCTGTATTGTAAGGGTGTGTTATGTTTTCCTCCATTCAATAATGTATCCAAAGAATGACGAAAATGCGTAGTGTAATTCTTTGAGGGAGTAAGGCTGCATGGCCACTGGAGCGGTGCCAAGCAGCGGAGCGGACACACGGAGATACATTAACCAATATAAGGAGTTGCGAATTAGTTTGTTCAATCCTATTGGTTATCAGACATAAGCATCCTATATACGTCCCACTGCTGGGCACAGGCCTCTCCTCAATCAACCGGAGGGCATATGGAACATACTCCACCATGCTGCTCCAATGCGGGTTGGTGGAGGTGTTTTTACGGCTAATAGCCGAGACCAACGGCTTAACGTTCCCTCCGAAGCACGGAATCATCTTACTTATTCGGACAATCAGGTGATTTAAGCCTGAAAAGTCCTTACCAAACAAAGGACAGTCTCACAAAGTGATTTCGACAATGTCCCCATCGGGAATCGAACCCGGACCTCCAGATCGTGAGCCTAACGCTCTAACCATTAGACCATGGAGGCTGTTGTTGGTTATCTATCTACTATTATCTATTCAGCCTATATCCACCCACCGCTGGGTATAGGCCTCCTCTCACTCCATTCTTTCCAGTCCTGTGCAAGTGTCACCCATTCTTAACCGCCTAAGCGCGCTGGCAGCCTAAGTCATGAATATTTATTTCATTAGCTGATCCTCTCTACAGATAACTTCCATTTAGATGACTCACACGCATAGAATTTATTGCTACGACCTTAATAGTACTAGCAAGTAGAACAAGGTCGAGTAGGCTATCACCACAAATGCTTATCCTTCATCCCTATTTACTATCACACATGCAATTGGATATGTTTTTCAAATCACTTCTAAATATTCACGATCTTTATACATATCTACTTAGTAAACCATTTTTTACCGACTTCAAAAAAAGAGGAGGTTCTCAATTCGACCGTATTTTTTTTATGTTTGTTCGGGGATAACTTCGTCGTATATGAACCGATTTTGATAATTCTTTTTTTGTTCGAATGGAGATATTCCCAAGGTGGTCCCATGTCAAGGAAGTCAGGGTCTGATGATGGCAGACCAGAGAAATCGAGGGGAATTTGAAAAATCGTAGGGGCGACTAGTGCGTTTGTAAGGTCGGTAGCATTTACTTGGCACCGAGTTCAGAATTATAAAAATAATTAACTAATTGAAAATACGTGTTTATTACTTTGTGCGAAGTAAATTTATTTATTGCTTTTTAGTTTTGCGTTTGAAGTCGGTTATTTTTTTGTTAAAAAGTTTATTTTTGTCGGGTTTGTAACGGCCTCTGTGGTCCAATGGTTCAGCGTTGGGCTCACGTTCCGGAGGCACTGGGTGGCTGTTACGAGTTAGTGAATTCCATGATATCTGGGGCATCTCCTCTAACTACTCTACGTTCGATCCTGAGTAATCATAAAGCATCTATGCATAACATGGAATTCACTAACTAGTAACAGACATAACTATCGGTCCTCAAATATTAATTGGGTACTATGACGTCATTGAGGCTAACCTCACGTCTCAAGAAGGACATTCCGATGGCTTCGTTGATAAAGTATGTAACTTATATAACGTTTTGCCTCTTCCTTTTTGATTCGAACAGCAAAGGATTGGAACTGTTTTTGTCGTCGTCTGTTTTACCAACTCGTTATAATCTAGGAATCTTCAAGGCTATAGTGAATACGCATTTGCCAGGTAAGCGTGATCCACCTTATACCACATTACTATTTTTTTTTGAGATATCCAGTTTGTATATTATATGTATATTATATGTATATTATTACGTTTATTTAATTATCGCACTCACATCACATGCACCATAGCTACACACTGCTTTCACTACTCTTTATATTTCTCTTTATATTTACTATATTTCTTTCTTTTATTGTTCTGTTTTTGCTTTCCATGTGTAACACTAAGTCTTTTTTTTTGTACTCATTATTTATTTTTTAAAATTTATTGTGCGGGTACTCGCGTTTCACCGATCGACGTGGGTTGAAAATCAGTGTTGCCCTCTGGGTATTTTCACTGAACCCTGGCCTTTTTTGGTGAACTGCGGCACCCATATACCTTTATGTTTTCTAACAAAATATTAATGTTATGTGTGTATATTTTAATGTTGTAAATGTATATGTGTGTCGTAGATTTTTACCTAAATAAACTTTTTTATTATTTTTTTTTTGTCTCGAGTACTTGAGCTGTGGTTTGCACGTCTGTAGGTACAAGTGAGAAGGACCTTGAAGGCTCTCAGATTACAACAAGTTGCAAAAACAAACGACGGCAGGCAGTTCCAATGTTTCGCTGTTCGCATCAAAAAGGAAGAGGCAAGACGTTTAGTGCGGATTGGTGGTATATCCACAACATATGTATGAAATGCCAGCTGACATCTAGTTGTCCGTAGATGGAATGGTAGATAGAATTTAAACCTATTTATTCAAAACCGTTTTGCTAGAGCGAGTGCAACTGCACTCCGATCGCCTTTTCGATTTCGCCAGGTTGGCCAGGTTGTTTCTGAGTGACAGAACAGGGTAGCAGCATAGGGCGTGCATAATGGTGTTTCAACCCATAGTCTAACTGACTGAAATTGGCGCGCAAATCGGGGGTGAGGTAAACAAACTCGTATAAGTGAGGGGGCCGAGAATGTTCCTTCTATTTATCGTCATTAATTTAACAGCCACGCTCTTCTCGGTGTTGCATTCTCCATGCTACTTTTTTAGGGAAAAATAGAGCAGTGGTTTCCATCTTGCCTTCCGCCCCACCTGCCCCTATGGCCACTTCTGTGCGTGGTATTATACGTATATAGTTTACTGTGAATTTACTTACGTCGGTGGAAGGTTGTCGCATGGTGAGCGCGCGGCCGGCACATGTGGAGGATCATCGCCTGTCGCCGGCTGCTACCAACTGTCGTTCCGAAACTGGAATTATAAAATTTATAACTTAAAAAAAAACATGTATACGTCCAGTGGAACGGAATCGTCTTACTGTTCCGGATAATCAGATGATTCAAGCCTGCAATGTCCTTACCAAACAAAGGACAGTCTCACAAAGTGATTTCGACAATGTCCCCAACGGCCCAACGCTCTAACCTAGTGGTCTAGGAGGCAGTTTATAGTATATTATATTATACTTCAAATAAAGATGTTCTTTTAAAGTCTAACTAGATATATGAAAGGAACCATCTTCCCGGAAATGTTTTGCCTCCATTACGGGTGAGAGCCCTTAGCGCTCCCCATTTGTCCGGCCAAGTAGTTCATGACATTTGCACCGAATCTACGATAACTGACGTCGAAAGAAATGCCTCCATTACATAACGTAACTTATAAAAATTTAGAAATATAAATCCCACGCATTGAAAAATCCATTCACTATGATTACAACTCAAATTGAACGAATTTTAATACATATACATTGTATACATGTCAGTTCAAGAGTATGTGTGTGGGCGTGTGCGTGTGTGTGCGTATGTGTGTGTGCGTGTGTGTGGATGTGTGTGTGTAGTTTTTTCGCGCGCAATGTATTTATTTATTGTGGTAACGGCGTGTGTGGTTCATAATTGGGTCAAAGGTTTCCTAGGTCAAAGATAAATTATGAAATTCTGATTACTGAACATAGACAGATCTAAAGGTGACGAAAAACGTTTTCTTTTATGAATCTTAATGCAAAAGCTATGACGTCACAGGTTGCTATTCCGTTTTGACGTTTAGTAAAAAGTAACTGATTTGACTAGCTAGAAACTACCCTATTATCAGAGTCGTAGGTAAAGTATAAGTATACTTACCTACTTAATATATTTTTTAACAAATATATGTTTTTTTAATCAATCATGAAGTGAAAAGTCCCGTTAATTTAAGGTCTTATTTTATCTCTCAAAATCGTAAACTTTAAAAATCCGTTCCAATTTGTATTTTCGCTCGTCTAGAACCTGGAGCCTCGGGTTGCAACTCAAATACATTAAGATCCAGTCCATTAGCTATCCAGCTTCCACTACTGCAATTTAAAAGTCTTAAATAAATACTACCTTTTAGATGTTAAACGTAAATTGATTTACTTTACTGTATTTGTATATAAAACGCTGAGCTCAATTCCGGCCAAGTAGTTAATGCCATCTGCGGCAAATCTACAATAAGTATAAAAAAATATCTGAGCTTAACATTACATTATACAACAAATTTATTATTGATGACACGACAAGAACCATAAAAAAAAGATATCCTAGAATTTTTCTTTTTAGTTCCGGGACGCAGTGTCGACAATCGAAACGCGAAAATCACTCCCAAATGAGACGCGTTTTTTTCCATACTTACATTCTATACCAAATTTCATGATTTTAGGTCTACAGGAAGTATCCCATAGGCTTTTGTTTTCGGTACCCTACTTTCACTTTTAAAATTTACACGGGATTTTTTTTTTCAAACTAAAGTCGAAAGTGTGATCATCATCTCCCTAGCATTATCCCGTTTCTCACAGGGTCCGCTTACCTAACCTGAAGATTTGACAGGTCCTGTTTTTTACTGACGCGACTGCCTGTCTGACCTTCAAACCTGCGAAGGGAAAACCAGCCCAATACAGGTTAGGTCACATACCTCCGAAAATGCATTAAACTGAAGTCGAAGTGTAAAAAATAAAAAAGTAACTACAACAATGTTATTCTCCAAAGCTAAAGAATGAATTCAACACGTGAAATGAAACAGAAATTCAGAGGACACTGAGTCAAATCAACGAAGTGATGTGATACAAGCACAAAGTCACTCCAACTGACTGACTCTTTACAAACTAACACCCATTCCTTTGATCTGTAGAATACTTATTTTTTCTTTTGCCCATGTTTGATCTAGCTATTTTTCCATTCACGGCGAAAGTTTTTACGCTATTTTGCAATCGTCTGCTAGCTCACCTACCTCACAACCCACACTTTTTCTAGTGTCTCTCTCCTTCAAGGGCATTATGTTTTAAATCTACCACGACAATGCTGCCTCTTGAATTACAAAATCCTTTGACCTGACGACACCTCATTAGACAAAGTAACCTTAAACTTTTGGAATCTTCTGATAATTCGACAATACCAATTAGTAAAAACGTACCTACACTCAGTCGTCAACCTTTAATTATTTCAAGTACTCGTGTAAAGCTCGATTCAAGCTGTTAAATTACTCTAAGGCAGTGGTTTTTAACAGGTGGTCCCTGAATGTACAGTAGGAAACTGCAATGATCTCCAAAACTAAAATAAATTATAACTAGCGTAATTTAAAGTATTTTTGCAAATAAAATAAATACTTTTTTATTTTTAATAACTTCGTACGTGATTCATTTATAAACCAACCTGTCTGTTCATTACCCCCTAAGTATTCAAAAGGTCCGTTATCAATAAACGTTAAGAACCACTGGTCTAAGGCAGAATTTCGCCAGTCAACGTTTACCAAGACAATTTGGCTCAATTTGAATCAATTAAACGGAGGCCTTAAGCTCGGATCCCTTTTGATTACGGCTCTACCTGTGACAATGAGACATGTGCTCAGGGAACCAATTGCTAATAATTTGGTTTACCTACAACCGGTATTGTTCGAAGAAACTTGAAATATTTTAGGTTTATTCGGCTAATGTATGTATTCTAGATAGATAGCGCTGGCGTCGGCTTAATGACGATTCGATGGACAGGAGGACCCGGTGGTGTAATGGTTAACACGCTCGTCCCGGCTTGACAAGAGTCCCGTCCGAGTCAGATTTTTTCGATTTAATTTCTTTTTGTTACGGAAAAACCAGTCGATTGAGAAATAAATCAAAAGGAACTTAAGAGTGTTTATTTATGTAAACTGAATTCGAGTTTAAGTTTAAATTCATGTTTGGATCATAGATTACTGATATCACGTGATTACCAGGATTTGTGCCCGGTTATCGGCAATAGTGTTAGTTGATTTTGGTATTGGTTCCATACAAGACCATTAACCCGGCCCCAGGGGGGGACATAGTCATCTTCTCTGCCCTCCACTGGGACAATTCCTGTTCGGCGCGTCCTTGCCGCGGGGGTGGGCGCCTCTTACTTCAGTAGGCCGGAGTGAGATGGTGTCTGAGTTCGAATAGGGCCCCAGACCTACGGGGTATAACGTAGAACCCTTACCCAGGGATACGGGAGAAGACCTCAACGGTTGCAGAGGCGAAGATGGCAACCATCGGTACGGCAATGCAGGACGGAAGGGGCAAGTCACAGGGACTGTAACCTGGAACCTGACAGACGGTAGCAGTAACTGACAGTACTATTCAGAGGCGGAGGACAGGAGTCCTAGTATGGCTTTGTAATAGACTACTCTGGGCGCCATCCCACTCGCGTCAGACAGAGTACTGCGGGGCGGAAGGCAAGAAGGAAACTACTGCCCAATTTTTCCCTAAAAAAGTAGCATGGAAAATGCTGTACCGACAAGAGCGTGGCTCTTAAATTGATGATGATGATGATCGGCAATAGGCCCGCCTTCTATTATATGAGACCTAAACATAGCTGACGAGGAGTGTGTATAGTGCAAGTTCCTAATTCTTATATTTCCATGTGTAAAATTTTGCTAATTATTATCGTGGTACATACCTCTGCCGATGGAGAACCATCATGTTATGTTAATACACAAAAAGCACCCATATCAGAATAGAAATAAAAACAAAAACAGTTAGTGCACACAAAATCCCGTAGGTAAATAAAAATGCTTTTATCTAGAATGTTCCACTGTACCGATGAACAGACAAGCGGAAGTCATTGCCACAAGGGCACATTTCGCGTTTAGGAAGCGTAAAATGGGGGTAATTCATAAATTATTTCGTTTGCATTTGTCCGGGCAGAAATGCGGTGCTACTGTGGTCGTCAACAGGCTCTCCGCATACTTTAGAATTAAAACTTCGTTGTTTAGGTAATTTTGTTGTAGGCCTTTAAAGGTGTTCTCATATTGAAGTTTGGTTTTTGTTAAGTCGTTATTCGGGTATAAAAAATAGAATAATGCCTTATGACCAAATGTTACTATAATTTGAATGATTTTTTAAACATATTAGTTTCCAGACTCTAGCCATAGAGGTGGCCAAACTGATACCGACTTTCGCGTGGACGACGTTTTCCCTCATTAAGTCCTTATCGCTATCAGCCCATTAGGGTCGATTAATTCTTTTAAATATAATCCTCTCAATCGATGCCCTCAGCCAAGGATCGCACTAAACTTGAGCGTTAAAATGGCCACATCGAAGCAATTCATCTAAGAAAGCAATATTGCAATTAGACATTTGCGCATATAAAAGTAAGTGCGCAATGCAAACAAATGTCAAATAGCAATATTGCTTTCTTGGATTGCTTCTATGTGGTAATTTTAACCCCCCTTGTCTTAAGTTTTGAACTGGGTGAAAGCCCTTAGCACTCCCCATTTGTCCTGCTAAGTGATACGTAATGGATGCGGCAAATGTACTATCATCATCATCATCAGCCCAACGTCCCCACTGCTGGGGCACGGGCCTTCCTTATGGATGGATAGGGAGATCGGGCCTTAAACCATCACGCGGGCCCAGTGCGGACTGCAAATGTACCATAAGTCACGCCAAAAAAAAAACTCGTCAGGCAGGTGTATGTATGATAAACAAATGCAAACACCTGCATACGCCAGGTGGACGCATCCGAATACTGCGGCTGTTCCAATATGCAAACATTCCCTGACCAATTCTCTCCCGGTTTCATTTACATAGAAATTACTTTTGCTACTGTCCCACTGTTTTCCTCTCTAAACCTGTGAGTTCAGGTTTTATCACCCCTTCTGTAAATATCCTTATAGATACAAAACCCTTTAAAAAAAACCCGTTCCGATGTGATTTTATTCACCAAAATTTTGGTTTCTTTATTTAGAAAATCTTGACCTCCCTAACATTATCCCGTTTTTCACAGGATCCGCTTGCCTAATCTGAAGATTTGACAGATCCGGTTTTTTACAGAAGCGACTGCGGCATTTTTCAAGGACGTCGTTTCAACCACGCACCTAGATTCAGTCTAGCGCGCAGGCCGACTGCAAATAGTTTTGATAGAGCTACCTATCTGGGGGACATATAAGTTCGCAGAGAGGAACGTCTGCGTATGGCTACTCCCGTGTTGCTCTATGACCTAACCTGAAGTATTGACAGGTCCGGTTTTTTACAGAAGCGACTGCCTGTTTGACCTTCCAACCCGCGAAGGGAAAACCAGCCCAATACAGGTTAGGTCACATACCTCCGAAAATGCATTTCTAGGGAATGTGTTTGTTTTTGTTTTTCAAAGCACGTAGTAACCATTTATGATGCAAACATGAATGAACAAATTCGACAATTATTGGTTTAAGCCTGTGCTGGATTCGAACCTGCGACTTCAAAGTGAGAAGCAAGCGTTCTACTAATTGGGACACCACGGCTTATTTCCGAGTAGAAAATGAGACCACGATTTTGTACTCTCAAGACTCTGAATCCCAGTTCAGTATAGAAACAGTACGTCCAGCTGAGCTAAGCAGCTGGTTAGCATTCCGGGAATGTCGTAAAAGCTTTTGTCATTCCCGTGCAGTATGTATGGATCTCCTAAGTAATCCGTCAGCTCGACGGTATTGTCACTAAGTAGTTCGTTGCGCCTGCTCTTTACATCGTTAACGACTTTTGAAGTGCTAGCATTTTTTGCTTTCAACAAGATTTAAATGGAATAAAGCTCGTCTATCACAGTTGATTATATATATCTATTTACTATTATACAGATATATCGATATAAAGAAAGTACAAAAAGAAGAAGAAAAAGTGTTGGTTTTCAAAATTCTTATACAAATAGAGAAATGCCACGATTACCTACTCGAGTTTTAATAAAAAAAAGTAATTAAAAAATAAACCGACTTCAAAATCTTTTATTGCTGTATAAATATCAACCTGTTTACTATAACATAGAAGGTTGACATACTATGGCGTTCATAGGTATATATAGGGTTCTCATTCCCTGCCGAACAAAAGCGAGTAATTACTCGCAAACATTGCCTATATGATACACTGTAGGCAATCAAGCTATAATTATATTTTACAGGGTGGGTCAAAGTTTCGCGTTCAATATGAAAAATTACAAAGAGAGGCGCACTGGCTACCAGAAACACCCCCATGTATGTTTAGCGATTATTTACGGTTTAGGAGATATGAGCCATTTTGAACCTTTTTTTAAGATTTTCTACCTTACTTCAGAAATAATTATTATCTCGCTATCTCTTTCTTAATCATTAAGGTGCTTTTGATCTATAACAGAAACGACATTTAACCAAGAGGTCTTAAATGCAACTAGTCAATGTATTACTTTACAAGAAACTGATTGGACTTTTGCAACTTATTTTACATCTGACTACCCCAATTGGAAATATAGTCGTAAATGCCCGGGAAAATACCTTCTGAACTTATTTCTGTTATGTTTTTCTTATTTGTATTGCCAGCAATATGTATTGATTTCCAATAAAATTATAAATGTACAAAACGAGTAAAATTAATCTCTTTGAAAATATCGCGATATCGTGACTTCGCATTTTTTGTTCGAGATAGGTGTAAAAAGGTTTAATATGTTTTGTTTCCTACACAGAAATGTTTTAGCAGAAAACGCGATCATAAACATTTTTTTATATTTATTTGGGTTATGGCAATGTTCTTTATTGGTTCTTTATACAAAAACAGACGACGAAAAATGTGTTTGTTAAAGCATTAATCTGACGTTTGTTATGCCAACCGTAGTGTTGCCTCAAATAAATAAAATAAATAAATAAATAATTACAGTTGTCAGTCGTCAGTGCTTAAAGGTGAAACTCCTCTGAGACGACGCCCTGAGTCGAGCCCTCAGGCCTGTCGTCTTGAATATCGTACCAGGTGAAAGTCCTCAGCGCTTCCAATTTGTCTAGTAGTTAATGCCATCTGAGGCAAACCTACATTAAGTCATGTCAAAAAATAAAGGCGAGTACAGACTTTAGTAATATACTTGTAACAAAATATCGAGCATTCGCATAAGTACAGCAAAATAGGCATCCGGCAAACCGCTTTCGCTGTTTTTAAATTGATTTTTGTTTCCATAAATCACGCCTATTTCCGACCGGGATAAGCAGATTCTATGGAATTCCATTTGCTTCGATCCTGAAACACTTCTCTTGCAAACTAATAAACCTATTTTCTTTCTTATTTATGACAAAAGACATAAAATAACAAAGTTTTGTGCGCCAACCGTCATAAATTGAACTAGGAATTGATACCGAATGGAATATTGAGTCATAGAGCCATAAAAACTATACCTCGGAGAATACTTTGCCTGTAATAAAACAAAATGAAGATGAAAAATTACCTACAAGAGTGAATTTATGCCAAAGGAATGCTCGTAATTTGATGGCGTAGGTATCTTTCATCATACTAAGGTGAATTTACCCACCTTCAGATCTTGTGCCCAGTTAGGTTAGGTTAGGTCAGTCAAATTAGTTACTTTTTACTAAACTCCTAAACATGAAATTACTATGGAATTTGTGTGAAAAAGCAATCTGTGACGTCATAGAAAACGTGACAAAATGTCTCATTTGTTATTACATTTTTCTTTATTAAAATTCATGAGTAAGTTAAATAGAAAAAAGAAAACTTTTTTGTCACCTTTAGATCTGTCTGTATTTAGTAAGTAGAATTTTATAATTTATTTTTGACCTAAGAAACTACCCGAAAGACTTAGACTGTGAAAGATTATGTACCTAAGTAGTAACATCAGCGATATAGCATTATCTCCTGTTAGGGTGATGTGTTTGAATATATAAATAAGTTTATAAATAAATTAGTGATGTGCCGGATCGTTAAAAATGTATATCCGCGGATACGGATCTGAATACGGATATTTAGTGTAAAAATCCGCGGATACGGATACGGATACGGATCTTTATCCTCTTAAAAAAAAGATTAAAGTTTTAGTTATTTCATTGTTATAAAAGTGATATTTTATCTTGCTTTCATTATAAAGATCTATCTATCTAAATGTTTGCAATATAAAGGTGCCAAATATTTGATTTTAAGAAATAAAAACATTCTGAATGGAATTTTATAGTTTTTTATTTAACGATTCTACTTAATGACCTAAAAAAGATCCGTAAAAGATCCGCGTGAAAAGTAACGGACACGGATACGGATATTCGGAACATCACTAAAATAAATACAAAGACTTTATCGAGGTTACAACTCTAAGCTTTTTATAAGATCCCAATTCAATCGATCCATAAACTGGACAACTGGAGACTGAAATAAATAAGTACACTTTGATGATGTTTTTAGTAAAGAATGTTCAAGAATATGGTGAAATTAACATCAATAAAGTTGAAGTCCTGCTGGACTAGAACTTTGTTTATGATTGGCAACATAAGTAGTCTTCTTCTATCGTGTGGGTTGTGAGGTGGATTACCAACCTCATCAGCTCTGGTGTCAGGATTTTTATTTAAACTACAAAAATTTCATACAAACTGACCAAAATACCGTTTCAGTTAGCACCTACAATCTGAAAGGAACCCCTATGCAAAACTGGAGACACACAGCACTTGTAATTTCCAAAATTTCGTGAAGGGCAAGTCAATTCTCAATTATTTATTGCATTCCATGTAGTATAATGGGGTGTTACACAGGCATAGGAACTATAACATGGACCCTGTAGGGCACAGCAACGTTGAAGGGAAGAGAGGAAGTACATACATACATACATACATAAACTCACGCCCGTAATCCCTAATGGGGTGGGCAGAGCCACAAGTAATCAAAGACAACTTGCAGCCACTGTTGATACGAATTCCAAAGATGGATATGATGAACATTAAGAGAGGAAGTGTGTATTAAAATTAAAACTTATCATTTAAAAATTCGTCTACAGTATAATAACTCTTTTTAATTAGCATTGTTTTTAGATTTTTTATAAATAAATTAGTTTTAGTTTCATCTCTTAAGTACTTAGGGAGCTTATTATATATTTTAATGGACATTGCTAATGGGCTCGTGGCGTGTAATTTTAGCCTAGAATTTAGCAACATTAATCTGCCTTTTTAAGTCAGAGACCTTTCGCTTTTTATATAAGTATACAGGGTGTTAGTGACATCGTAACGAATACTCAGAGGGATGATTCAGACCATGATTCTGAGTTAATATCAAGTGGAATTTTCCGTCGCAAAATTCATGTTATTTTTTTAGTTTTATTAAATTATTTTCAATTCTATACTTTTGCGATGGAAAATTCCACTTGATATTAACTCAGAATAATCAGCTGAATCATCCCTCTCAGTATTCGTTACGATGTCACTTACACCCCATACAAGTACATACAGTAGCCATACAAGTAGGTATGGGTGTTAGTGACACTGTAACGAATACTGAAGGGGATGATTCAGACCATGATTCTGAGTCGATATCAAGTGGAATTTCCTGTCGGAGAAGTCATGAAAATTTTAGAGCTTATTTAAATTATTTTCCGTTCCATACTTTTGCGACGGAAAATTCCACTTGATAACAACTCAGAATTATGGCCTGAATCATCACTCAAAGTTTTCGTTACGATGTCACTTACACCCTGTATATAGATAACAGAAAATATTGACACATGAAACTAACGCGCAATAAAAAATAAAATTCATATTTTGGTAAGCAGCTAAAAGCAACCATTTCCTATCGTTTTCTGTCTCATCCTGTCACATAAGTGAACATGATACACGATAGTATAGATGTTTCCGGCTGTCTCACAACAATGCTACTTCCTTGTTCTATTGTCGTCAATGATGTATGTGTCTTGGACTAGAAATTATTTGGATTCTCTTCGAATACTAAAGGATGAGAACTTTAGGGAAACAAATCTAACTTAATGTTATAGTAAGTACAATTTTCAATAATACATGTAGTTCTTTTGCTTCCTCTAATACATAAAAAAACTCAATAAAAATAAACAATTTTAAGGTTTCAATTATAAGGTCTTCAGTAATTTTCTTTCTAATATTCATATTCAAACAAAACAACAGTAGGTATACTTACTTAGTTCTGAATTGAAATTCTGGTACACGATAAATCTATCAGAATTTGAATTCAGTAAATTATGAACATGGAAATTAGAATTCACATGTATTTGGAAATGCTTTGACTTCCGAGGCACTGTACACTTCTTTTATTATAATTTATTATGCCATCAAATCATAATACCAAAACGCACCATATGTCCAACATAATAACAATACCAATTTACGTTTGATTCTATAATTCCAACAAAGAGCAATATATATCAAAGGAAAATAACACAGTCACATCCCTTCCATCGATTTATGTGGACCACCTGCTAGCCATGAAATATTTAAACCGGTACTTCTTTTGTTCCTGGATTCGACAGATATAATACAGGGTGTTAGTGACATCGTAACAAAGACTTTGAGGGATGATTCAGACCTTGATTCTGAGTTGATATCACGTGGAATTTTCCATTGCAAAATTCATGTTCTTTTTGTGTTTTTTTTTAATTCTTTACTTTTGGGATGGAAATTGATATTAACTGAAAATAATGAGCTCAACCATCCCTCTCAATGTTCGTTACGATGTCACTTACATCCCGTACAAGTACGTACTGGTAGCCATATGAGTACGTATGGGTGTTAGTGACACCGTAGCGAATACTGAGGGGGGCGATTCAGACCATGATTCTGAGTTGATATCAAGTGGAATTTCCTGTGGCAAGTCATGAAATTCTTTGAGTTTGTTTAAATTATTTTCAGTATCATACTTTTGGGACGGAAAATTCGACTTGGTAACTACTCAGAATCATGGTCCTTAACTCCAGTTTACTCCAGTAAGGCATGACGTCATTAATTTCGTATTATTTAATTGGAAGTATGATATTCTTGAGTCCAGTAATGTCCTCAAGTCGAAGACGTAAATGTGAACTTAAAATACCAAAATGCTCAGCTGAGGTTAAGTCGGATGGGGGAGGAGTCGAGTTGACATCTTAGAACACTGGTGTCAGTGCCTAAGGCACGGACCAAGTCCCGGATCAGCCCCTCAGAGCGTTGTCTGAGAGGATAATTCTTGAGATAAGCGCTGAATAAGGGAAAACGACAAACGCCGGCGGGTTCGGTTTCAGGGTATTGAAGTGTTTACTGTCGTGAGCAGATTTGCCGTCTCTGCTAGAGTAATCGTACCGTACTACAGAGTTCACAACATCCCCTCGTAGTGCGATGGATAATTTGACTGCCACTTCGGAGAGCATGAGATAGGGTGGTGAGTTCTTGATCAGAATTGACTTCAGGACCCCGATACCGACCCTGCCGGCGTGGTTGACGACTTTCATCAGCGCATTTGGCTATCGGCACAATAGATTCGATTAATTATTATAATATATATAGCTGGAGACCCATTGACTGACTGACTGACTCACTCACTGACTCACTGACAGGGTTGTTCTCCCAGAAGGAGCGTTCAAATATATTATAAACCTCTCTGGTTGTGTGACGTCACAATAAAATCAATGTAGCGCCCTCTAGAAGACATAAACTGATGAAGCAATATTAATTAATTTGTATTTTATGTGTTCTTGCAAATAAATTGATTTGATTTGATTTGAAGTGAAAGAAAAAATATTTTCCAAGGGTATCGTGTTGGATATCAAATGAAAGGGCTTATCGAATCTATCTATCAGAGTACTCAATACCGAGAGATATAAGTTGACTTTTGACAACTTGTTGCTCTGCCTACCCTGGATATTGGCGACCTACCAATAATAAAACGGTTCTCGTGCAAACAGCAACATATTTTACCAGAAGACAAAGTCAATATTAAAAATAAAGACAATAAAGGAAAAAAAAACTATATCAACGTGTTGATGGTAGGGCTGGGAGAGGAAGGCTTAGAAGGACTTACATTGACCAAATTGGAGATGTCCTTAGAAAAGGTTTAGTACGATCTACTCTGAACCTGCGGCGTGCGTGTATGAAGCAATTGATAAATGTGGAGGAAACAAGAGAAGTGTGGCAGGATCGAAGCAAATGGAATTCTATAGTCTCTGTTTACCCCGGTAGGAGCAGCTCGGTGGCGCAGCGGTTAACGCGCTCGGTCTGCGATTGTTGAAGTTAAGCAACTTTCGCAAAGGCCGGTCATAGGATGGGTGACCACAAAAAAAAGTTTTCATCTCGAACTCCTCCGTTCTTCGGAAGGCACGTTAAGCCGTTGGTCCCGGTTGTATTAGCAGTCGTTAATAACCACCAATCCGCACTGGGCCCGCGTGGTGGTTTAAGGCCCGATCTCCCTATCCATCCATAGGGAAGGCCCGTGCCCCAGCAGTGGGGACGTTAATGGGCTGATGATGATGACCCCGGTAGGAAATAGGCGTGAGTTTATGTATGTTTGTATAAACGAGGTAAAATTCTATAAAAAGATGTACTGTCTTGCACAATGGTAATATAAAAAAGTTTATTTTTCTGTTTATTAAAAAAATATAAAATTTATTAAAACAGCAATAAAAATAACATTTCATCAAATTACAAATACTATTTAATCAAATTACAATATACCCGCATAATACTCTAAATAGTCACTTACTTACATTATAATTAGAAATTAAATATTGATACAATTATAAATTAACAATTCAAGATCTTACGTACTATAAAATAAAATGCGTAACATAAAATATACGTTACGTATCTATGTATGTTAGGTTAACGTAATATAAAATGTTTATTTTCTTCAAAAAACTAATGGAATCGTTTCAAACCACACGGTTTAGTAGGGCGTAAAGATATCCACATACAGTAAATAGGTCAGCATTGGACTGGATTTTACTGACATGTTCGTAGTATTGTACGCAAATAGCGATACATTTTCAACAACATAAGCCTTGTTGAAACTGTATCGCTTTGATTTTCTAAATTGTTTTTAAGGTCATGTCTGAATCATAACATAAACAGACTCTATACGTCACGCACACAGGTGGCTCGACCATTATAGACGGCGATACGGCTCACCACCTATCACGTCGATCTAACAGAAACCTCGGTGAGGTGTGGGTACTTAGTTCATCTTGCGATGGATGTACCTCTGACTACCGCAATTGGGATATAGTCGTGACCTCAACCTGAGGAGACATAGAGCATACTCCACAGTGCTGCTCTACAGCGAGTTAGTAGGGGTGTAGCCTGAAGGCAGAGATGTTTAATATACCTATACACCCACTCGTCGCCAGCTATGTTTAAGTCAATGTAATAGGGAGCGAGCCTATTGAGTCTATGTACTGTTAGATAAAAAAGAATCGATCGACTTAATATCGACTATAGATTTATTCCTCGTTCGTCCTGAAGTTTTGTCCCACATTCCAAAAAATTCTTAGTTTGTCCCATATCACTATTGAAGTCTTGCTTCGTCCCAAATTAAAAGTAGGTACTTCAAAGGTATAGTCAACAAAAAAGAATACTAACTTAATATTTTTTTTATAAAGTTACATACTTACTAATAAAACAAGTCTATTCTTTAAATATAAATAAAAGTATTATTCAGTATCACAATCTAAATCACAGAAATGGTAATTATATGTAATAACAATTTTAAATATATACAGAACAGTCAGATCTATAAGAAACAATAATAAGGGAATATTTACAATTAAAAAGTAAAAAAAATAGTTTTTTTAATGAACAAATCAGGTTTAAACACAATCATAATAATAACTTTTTAAATTAAATCAACAATAAGTAACTAATAACAAAAAGTCGATAACTTTTCCAGAAAATGTTCTAAATAATCTGCTTTATTTTTACCTGCTTTTTCTTTAAATATATTCCGGAGACGTCACCTCACAACTTTCTCACTAATAGCGGTTAATGAGTTTTATTATAATAAAATAGTACGAGTACTTAATATTTAAAATAATAGGTAATCCTTTTTTGCAGATTCTACAATATAGTAAGTTTGGCATATAAAAAAAACATGGGCCGTAGAAGGAATACAAAATGGGACGAAGAAGGAATAAAATATTTAAAATTATATTTTGGGACGACGCAAGCATATTGTTTGGGACGAATTAGGATTTTTTTATGTGGGACAAAACTCAGTGGGACAAACGAAGAATAAACCCGACTATACACTATACTCATAAACGTCACAACACTAGCTTACGTACTTTGACAGATGTATTTTTACCGCGCATTGAGACGATTGTAAAAAATGTTATCTTAATGAAATATAAATCAATAATTGTACTGAACTGGTCGTTCTGTTTAATAGTATAAATGTTGGCCCCGGAGATCCCGGTTTCGAATCCCGATGGGGTCATATCACAAAGTCACTGTGTGGTCCCTAGTTTGGTAAGAACAGGCCTACCACATGATTGTCCGTCTGAAAGTGGAGAGTACGTTAACACAAAAACAGAACGTCTAACGACGTTCCGATTCCAAGGTGTCATACTACCTATTATGAACCATCAATGACCCATAGTCTCTGCCCGTGAAAAGGTTAAGCAGTCGGTCCCGGCTACTATTTACTTATATAAGTACGTAGCCGTTACATGAGCCAGGGACCTTTGGCGGCTCAATAGCAACTCTGACACCAGGGTTGACAAGGTCGGGCATTGATCTCACAACCCACACAAGAGAAGGATGTACATGTATATCTCTATATATCTCTATGGATGTATAACTCTTATTACGCCAAAAAACAAAGTACTAAGTACTTTCAACCCTGTTTTCTAATCCATTATGGAGACGTTGGAAACACAGATTGTTCCATAAAGTTTCACAACCCTAATCAGAAGTTAGAAGCCTTCAAGAAACATAATAACTTGGTTACAAAGTTGGCGGCGCGAGCTAATAACTACACTAGTTTATGTAGTTTGACTGATTACTGACTTATATTGATGAACTCACGCCAGTCGTTCCTAAAAGAGTGGGCAGAGCCACGATTAATAAGAATACTGGTTCTAGCGTCTTTAGTTATGTCAACATAAAAATATAAGCACAGTCCCTTTTAAAAAGCAATCCAGTGGCTCACAAAAACAGAGTATAGCTTTAGGTATAATGAAAACCACGTAAGGGTTTCACCTCTCAATAGATTATGCGGAGACAATTATGCGGTCTTAATCTTAACCCGGAATTAAATTGATTGAAAGAAATCCAGGTTTTGTTGAAGAAAATCATCATCATCTCCTTAGCATTATCCCGTTTTTTACAGGGTCCGCTTACCTAACCTGAAGATCGAAGTCTGTTTTTTTTACAGAAACGATTGCCTGTCTGACCTACCAAACCGTGGAGGACAAACCAGCCCAATACAGGTTAGGTCGCATACCTGATACCTCCGAAAATGCATCGAAAATCATCGAAATTTGATTTTTCAAAAAGGCGCTTGCGCGTTTGTTTTCACTATAAAACGACGATAGTGACTTACCGGCTCTGATTCCTGCAAACACTGAAAAGGAAAGGGACGGATGATCGACAGCTGTTAATTTTAAAATGATTGAATGAATATCCCGGGCGAATAAAATAGATATTTCGCTGACATGCAACCCGTGTGCTGTCAACTTAATTCTGTCGGGTTACTAATAGCCAGCGTATAGAAGCAGGTTGTTTTAATTTCTGCCTAAAATTTACGTGTGTTCCATAAATTTTATGCCTGTCCCTTTCCTTTTCGGCGGATAAGAAAATGACAGGTATAACTTAAAATAAAATGACGGCGTGTACTGGCATCAGCAGCAATATAATATTATAGAGATACTAATACAACCAGTGAAGGCTGGCTAGGTATAGGAATACCTTAAGCAAATCAATCTTGTATTACTAACGGTCGGCATGCTTGCATTCGACCACTTAATTGGATTTGGAAGTTAATAGTCAAACATACCTACACAGACATAAAATCAGACCGCCAAATGACAACTGGTAGGCAAATTTGATACCAACTCTTTACTTATCACACGACTCGACCCTAAAATGGATATGATGAATGATATAAATGAATGAGATAGATTTGTTTGATTTACCAAAACCCGCTTCTGGGAATAAAACATATCATAATAGAGCTCCTTCAAAATACGTAACATAAATATAAGCGAAAGGTCACTGACTCACTCATCACGAAATCTCAGAAACTACAAGTGCTGAGAGTCTCAAATATCGTAACGTAACGGGAGTCACTAAGACGGGATTCTGCGAAATTCAATCCTTAAGGATAAAAAGAATTTCACGCGAACTAAGTCGCGGGTAACAGTAAGAAACCCCCCACACTAGCGTCTTTCGAGCGTCGTCGTCGTGCCAGCGTCCGCGCAACGTCCACGCGACGTAGACGCCGCGGCGACGCAACGCCAGCGCTGGCCGGCTGCCGAACGCCGAGCGTGCGCGGCGTAGCCGCAGCGCCAATTCAACATTTTTTTGCGAATAAGTACTACTACAACACAATCAATTGTAATAGTTCGTCAAATATTCGATTTGGCGTCCGTAAATAATCATAAAAGTGTTTTTTTTATAATGTTGACAATGCAATACGACGCTTGAGAAACGCCAGTGTGGAGGGTCTTTTAGTAGCCTATATTCATCCCACTTCTGTGCACAGGCAAAAATAATTGATGATCAAATAATATGTATGAGTTGGCAGGCGAACAGAGCCTATTGTAGGGCGGACGTGGGGAAACGATCAATCAGGGCCTTCCAAGTAACTATTCAATAGACATCTTGGTTTTACATAATTTTGTACGTAATCTATGTACGTGTTACATATTTATAACTGTTTATTATTTATATTAGAATTCGGTGGGGACAAATCACTTTGTGATCCCTAGTTTGGTTAGGACATTGCAGGCTGATCACCTGATTGTCCAGAAGTAAGATGATCCGTGCTTCGGAAGGCGCTTTAAGCCGTTGGTCCCGATTACTACTTACCGGTGTAAAGACGTAGTCGTTACTTGAGTCACGTCAGGGGCCTTTGGCGGCTCAATAATAACCCTGACACAAAAGGTAATGGCGTTGGTCATCCACCTCACAACCCAAACGATAGAAGAAGTATAAATAGTTCGCTGGACTCAGTGACTGAACTTTTGCTCTTTGATTGTACATCCATCGCAAGATGAACTAAGTACCCACACGTCACCGAGCTTTCTGGGGCCTGTTTAATAAAACTTACAATTGTAAATTACAATGACAATTTGATGTACATTGCGGAGTTTGTGATCACAAATATTTTGCAGTTTCATATTAGCTACGTAATGAACACCAAATTGTCGTTGTAATTTACAATTGTAAGTTTTATTAAACAGGCCCCTGGTAAACCAACGTGATGGATGGTAAGTGATGTAAACCTTGTAGGGATTATTTACCTACAAGGGACCCTTGAACCTTGTAGGGATTATTATTTTTTTTACCTACATTTATAACAAAAGTGTCTGCCCGCCCCGATAGGAATTGTGGGCGTGTGTTGTGTCTGTCTTATCGTTCTATTTTATTCATGTTTACCATACTAATTTACTATTAATACATCCTCGTATCAATTTTTGATGTATGGCGGCGGTATTGATTCGTTGCTTAGGAAATTCCAGAGGTATTTCAGACGTCGGGGAAGGCCACGGAAAAGATGGCGCGACGAGTTAGACCGCTTCTCGAAACGGTGGCGCGAACAAGCTGGGGACAGGGAGGAGTGGAAGAAGGGAAGAGAGGCCTTTGCCCTGCAGTGGGACATTGAGGGCTATTAATAAAAATTTCGTAATAACTGCGGGTAGTCTAACTGCTTCAATTTATTATATAGTCATTTAAAGTAATTATTGAAGAAATATTCGTTATTTCATTCCAATCCGTTAGTTCGGGAATGTTGAGGAAGCAAGAGAAGTGTGTCAGGATCGAAGCAAATGGAATTCTATAGTCTCTGCTTACCCCGGTGGGAAATAGGCGTGAGTTTATGTATGTATTTGTCATTCTGATTTTGACATCGACCTTCATCATGAACCATGTCAGTGGCCTATGGTTTCAATATAAATCTACTATGGTGTTAAAAACATTTCTTCTATCGTGTGGGTTGTGAGGTGGATTACCAACCCCATCAACCCTGGTGTCAGGGTTACTATTGAGCCGCCAAAGGCCCCTGACATGGCTCATGTAACGACTACTAACTTACATCAGTAAGCAGTAACCGGGACTAACGGCTTAACGTGCCTGTAATGTCCTATAACCAAACTAGGGATCACAAAGTGATTTTCGTGATGTGTCCCCACCGGGATTCAAACCCGGGACCTCCGGATCGTAAGCCCAACGCTCAAACCACTGAACCACGGAGGCCGTTTTAAAAACATTTAAATATATTTATTATTTTTATGTATTAACTAACATCTAAAAAGCAATATTGCTATTTGACATTTGTGTGCATTGTGCACTTACTTTTATAATGCAAAAATTGCTTCGATGTGGTGTTTTTAAACCCCCAGTCACTGTCAGTGTGGAATAACAGGGTAAAGTATTTTTTCTACTCCTCTACTTTAATCTGGCATTTAAATAACCAAAAAGTCTAATATAAGTACATACATAATTAAACTCTTTGAAAAAGTCTACGCTCTATGGCCTATAAAAGCATTGTTTACAAAGTGTAACTGTACTATAATGTCGCCAAAAAAGCATTGTTGTTGTTTTTTTTTTTTGACCTGGAAACTGGCACCTTTACTTTGTTTGGTGCCATAGATATACTATAAAAAAAAAGTATACATTTGCCGCCATTTTCCCGCGCGTTGGAAAATAAATTGGAAAATTTTTGTGTTTCGTTTCAAAACACTAAAAAGTATAAAATAAAAAGGAAAAATGACGTCGTCGTAGAAAAAGTATTGTATGCAACGTTGTATAACTAGGTCAAAAAATGCTCGTGGCGTCTCTTATTGCGATGTTCGCCAAGGCTCACATCGCAACTCACGCCACTCGCATTTTTTGACCCTTCTTATACAACTGTTGCATAAAATACTATTATTGTAGTAAACGTTATGAAGGTAAAATCACATCTTAGCAAAAGTGCTCTATTCAGTAAAAGTATATTAAATATGTGTGCTAAGATTTATAATCATCTGCCTTTAAGTATACATAAAATTGATAATATAATACTTTTCAAACGGAAATTGTATGAACATTTGGTAAATAAATGTTATTATAGCATTAATTCATATTTAAATGACAGATACTGAATTGGAGATTGAATATATTTTTACTATTGTTATTCTAATCTTTGACATTATTATTATTGACTTATTACTACTTTGTTGACGTTGCTTTGTTTAATATTAATATTTTATAAATGTGTTTCCGATTTATTTTAATGTAAGTATTTTATTATTATTGATATTTTTTATAAGCATCTAAATAGACATTTTTGTGTTAAATATTTGTATGCCGATCAGGCTGGACATGTTGAAACTCAAAATATAAATTGTAAGATCATTGTTATGTTACACATGTTTCACAAATAAATGATTATGAATTATGAATCTATCTATCTAATAACGCAATATGAACAATTTAGCTTAATTTAGTGTTGTAACAGAATTGCAATTGTGTCGGTGATTTAAAATAATTTCTGAACGCTCAGCATGCGAGTCAGTTTTTTAATAATACTTCGAAAAGTTGCTCGTTTTACTCTCTAGAGGATGCTGAGGGTAGCAGGGTGTTCCCTCATTCAACGCTTATCGCTATCGACCTAGTGGGTCGATTAATTCTTTCAAATATTTTTCCCCTCAGACGACGCCCTGAGCCGAGGTTCGCGCCCAACTGGACACCCTCAGGCCTGTTGTCTTAAACGTTGTACCGGGTGAGAGCCTTCAGCGCACCCCATTTGTCCGGCCAAGTAGTTAATGCCATCTGCGGCAAATCTACAATAAGTCACATAAAAAAAACAAGGTCTAAATTAACAAAAACTAACAAGACTGACGTATATAATAAGTGATGTCGTGGCTCTGCCCACCCCAATGTGGATTAAGGTCACAATTTACATAATCAGAAAACATAAAACCTCTTATAATATCGCGAATGTCGCCCAAGTTATAATCACAAATTATATCAAAGATTCCTCTCAGACGACACCCTGCGCCGAAGTTCGCGTCCAACTGGGCACCCTCAGGCCTGTTGTCTTAAATTTTGTACTAGGTGAAAGACAGGCAGTTGCTTCTGTAAAAAACCGGACCTGTCAAATCTCTGAAGTTAGATAAGCGGACCCTATGCTAACGGGATAACGGGGAGATACATAACATACATAAATAGCCTATATACGTCCCACTGCTGGGCACAGGCCTCCTCTCAATCAACCGGAGAGGGTATGGAGCATACTCCACCACGCTGCTCCACAGCGAGTTGGTGGAGGTGTTTAATTATAATTCCGTTGTCCTAAAAATAAAAACAATGCGTGCCTATTGTGACAGAACAACTTAATGCTGGAATGTTATCTTAGAATGTTTTATCAATTAACTCCGATTATCGATTGATAACTTGCAGCGACTTATGATACGAAGTCCTAAAATGGATATGATGATTTATTTATTTATGATGATCAACCGAATAGAGTTTGAGTTCCGTCATATTGGAATAGACACTACCCCCAAGGCCGCCATTTGCCATGTACTTAGTTAAGAGACTTTTTGTAATTATTTCTTTTTATTTTGGTGCAATAAAGTGTATTTGTATTGTATTGTATTGTACCCCATGTTTTACGATTTTTTTAAAGCACGAGCATAATGAATTATATGATCCTGACGTCTCAAGTTTCGTAATAAATGCCAAGCACGAGTCGAACACATTAAATTTCACGATCCCACTGAAATGGGTTGTTGTGAATAGAAGATATTTCGGTTTATTACATTCAAAATTTATATTAATAAAAGACCAATAGTAGAAGGATGTTCGCATGTTTGTTTAAAAAAAAACAATCAGCATCACGCCTGTATCCCCGAAGGGGTAGGCGGAGGTATTAGTATATAGCTATATTTTTGGTTGTTCTAGGTACGGTCTACGGATCCTGTGTAGACTATTGAAAGAATAAATTAACAAAAACTAACAAGACTGACGTATATAATAAGTGATGTCGTGGCTCTGCCCACCCCAATGTGGATTAAGGTCACAATTTACATAATCAGAAAACATAAAACCTCTTATAATATCGCGCATGTCGCCCAAGTTATAAAGTTTAATTAATTTTGATACAAAGCACAATTCCAAAGAAGTTTTAAAGAAAGTTCCGTTTTATAACTCATGTAACTTATATAAGAAGAATACGAACAAACAACCCACAGACTACATCCAGGACACTCCGTACAAGAATCTCATTCTTACCGTGTGCTGCCTCACGTAAGTGCGAGTGAGACGGTTACACGCTCTCTCCCTTACTCCTTAGCTTAGGGCCAAGATCAGCGGGCTTGCCACCGTAAGCGCGCGACTTTTTCTCGCCTCGACATACGTCACCGGTCACTCTCTCACAGTACTGCACAGAAAGAGACAGATGATCTCTCTCGCGGCGAGAATGAGTCGCGTGCTTATTACGGTGCTAAGCCCGCAGGTATGCTCAAAACTGACAGCTAGCATTTCAAATTTAGCCCAGCTGACGCAACGCAGGGTTGCCATTTAAAAAATAAATTCCCCACGCCCAATTTTGTTAATTTACTTTGCAAGGAAATTTTGAACTTTTAGTAAAAGATTTACGTACAGTCAAGTGTCCGGTATAGAACCGGGTTCGATGCGCGAGGCGACCGAACCGTCGCGTCGAACCGAGTTAATAATGAATAGAGAATTATGTGCGGCGCACAGCCATCCATTATGATCGAAATGGTCATAATCATAATCATTTATTTGCTTAAAACACGGTATTTTAAAATGGTAACAAGTTAAGTACATCATGTTTTACTTATAAAAATAGGCATGTAATTTTGGTAGTACGACGGATAATCGTAAACAGTTTTATCTTATAAATTCTTTAATTTTATTTTATTTTTTCATTGAGCCATTTATTACAATTTTGTCTTAAATTGAGTTAAAGGTACGATACCGAACCTTGGTTCATGGTTCGGTCTGCACGCCCTCGGCGAAGAGGGAGGCGCTTGACGCGCTCCCATGGGCGCTGGGCCCCAAAACGCATCCGCCGGCGGGGACGCAATTGAAAACATTTCATTTTTACTAAGATGCCATAAATCGAAAACCATTTCGAGATATTTCTATGGTTTACACAAAACACATTTTTTCAGATTTTTTAATTCAGTAATAATAGAAATATATTGAAAAATCCACGAGGTCAGAAGAGGAAGGCAGAATAAGTTCAGACCTTTACCTAAAAACTATAAAAAAAAGTAAATGTCATACATGACATGACGCTTTGTTTGCGATTTGTTTGTGTGTGGCTTTTTGGCGGGAGGCGGGAACGGGACAGTTGCTTTCTTCATTGAATAATCTAAATAATTAATACGAAGTGGTGTTTTGTGGTTAATGATCGCATTAAGTTAGTCGGAAGACATTCGCGAGTGTTATTATATTGGAGTATTCAATAAACAAAGTGTATCTGCCTATTTTCGCTTCGTGTCAGGAAGCCGCTTCATAACTCAAAAGTTTATGCGGACTTTTGAGTGGTTCGGAGTAGGAGTCTACTCCGAGGGTGGGGGCTTAGGTTTCATCATCATCACCTTTCATCATTTCATTAATCATCAAGAAAAAAAATACGTCAGACATGGCTGTATGGGCATAGTTCCCTTTGCCTTACCCTTCGGGGAAAACCAAACAAAAAAAAAAAAAAAAATTGTTTGTGTGTGACACAACACAACATAACCTAATCTTTCTTTCTATACTGTTTTTATTTTTCTGCGCCAATGAAGGTTTCCGAAGGTTTTACGATGGCGGACAGCCGAAATCTTCCTAGAGTAGATTATGTTGCAATACATGCGTGAAAAAGACACCTTTAACATCGCCGAAATCAGGGGCGCAAAAGTGTTGTTTTCATCGAGGGACGCTTATGTAGAAACGCGTACGGTACGTGGAGGTGAAACGCGAAAATTCAACATGTTTCATCAAGGGCATGGTGACACCCGAACATAGAATACGTTCCAAAATGTATACTGTTATCGCATCCATCAATGAGATAGAGGAATCTATATTGGTGGTGAAGTGTGAAGATTGTGCAGCCAGTGAGAGTGGATGCAAAAATTTCATATGTTTTATTATGTGGCTTATCAAGCGCACCGATGGTACCGTCAGTACATTGTTACTGGAGTTAGCCAAAACTCTCTGAAGCTGTTACTAGCGACAAGTTTATTTTGGCAAAAGAGATGGGAAGAAGGGTACAACCGCAGTATTATTACCCAATTCCTTGCATCTACTACTAACTAACTATCATCATCATCAGCCGTATGATGCCCACTGCTGGGCATAGGCCTGGGCCTAACTATAATAACATGCAAAGACAACCATTAGATGATTGCCGCATATTCAAGCTTTTATTGGACTATACAATCAAAATAAGAATCAAGAAGATTTTCTACAGTGGAAAGAGTTTGCAGAAAGCAAATTGCTCACAGGAATTAAAGATAAAATTGAAGAAAGAACTTGTGGTCAAGCTGATAGCCAGTTATGGCATACATTGAGACAAGGTCGAGTAACTGCTTCGAGAATATATGAGGCAACTAGGTGCAATACACCGTCGGGTGTGGCTGTATGTGGAAAAGTTAATTTGTGAAGGTGAAGAAATTTGGAAAAAAAATATCCTTCACAAAATGTTAGATATTGCAAGGTAAATAGGCCTTACAATATCTAACATTTTATTAAAGACATTTTATTAAAATTCTTCAACCTGTCATAGTAGACCCAGTGTATTTTAAATACATAATTTGTTTAATTCAAACTTAGGGTCTGCCAGAACATTGTTTTTTTCCCCCATTACAAACATTTGTATTTGAAATCAAAAAAATCACATCTTAAGAAATATAAATCAAAAATTAACTTTTAGAATGTGGAGATTGTGAGATAGATATCAAATGTAATTTAATAGATAAGAAATGTAATTAAACAATTACCACAAAACACTGATCTGATTTTCATTTATTTTATTCTTATAAATTATTATCAATGTTTAAAATGTAAAGCCATTGTCGACCTTATATTAAAAAAAATATCTAAGTAGTTCAAAAATATCTTTATTCAGTAAGTACGTAACATAGCTACACTTTGTATCATCATTTTTTACATAATGAACGTATGATCCAACCGCTTAAAACTACTGCAGCTTCTCAACTTGTATAGCCGGGGAAAAGAATCTTACAATAATAACTTTTTTTTACAAAGTTTCTGTTTAATTCCTGTCTTATAACTGTTCAAATATAAATTTGAATGTCGATGGGAATTTTATTATAAAAACGTGTCATTGCCATTTAAAAGATTTAGTATTTTTTTAAGTTTATTTTTATTCCGGGTATTAACAATGTGCCAATCACTATTTTTCAAAGTTTTTTTGCACTTCAAGTTCACTAGTACTCTCCTGCCCTGAAAATTCAGTTGTGCTACCAAGTGCAGATGGATTGTGTCCGTCCGATGATTCCTCTTCAGTAAGGATAGGTTCGTGTGTGGCATTTTTTGCAAGCCTTGTTCCAACTGACCTTCTGACCATGGTTGGCATAACATGCACAGTTTTATTACTGTAGTGAGGCACACACTGAATACCTTTATCCTGTGTAGCTGGCACAGGTTCTTCCCAGTTTAATCCAGAAGGCATGACACTGCTAAGATCCAGTCCAATATTCTTTAACATTACAGGCATTTCAGGTTTAAGCCTTGGCTTTGTTATTCTCTAACCAGTCCTTATAATTCAGTAAATCTTCCTCTAGCTGAAACAAATTCATAATTGTGAACAAAATGATTTATTAAGAACAACATACTAGTTACAAACAGTTCATGGCTCTTGTTAGATGTCTATAATTAGACACTTAAATTGATTTTATAGTAATGTACTTACATTTAAATGATCTTCGCAAATATATATATACTACCAGACTTCGGTACATTTGATTTATTTACTGCGGAACACCACTGCACTCTCACCGATTTCGGTACATAAAAAAGTGCTTGTTGGGATTTTGCAATACCGTATATTTGCAGACGGGAACAATACAAGAAATGAGAGGATCTAATTTACGTGGTTGCACATTCTTATTTTTATTAAGTAATGGGGAAACGGGAATTTAATAATTTAACCTAAAATATCACAAACAGACGAATGACATTTGACATCCCCACAGGCTATATCAAACAGCTATTGTTTTAAATACGCATGCAAAGGTACATTACATTATACAGCCTTCATTCTATCAATGGCAGAATCCAATTTTCAAAAAATATTTTTTGTAACTTCTGGTGGAAAAATCTTGACAAGAAAAAATACGTGTCTCCTATTTAAACAAGTACTTTCGAAATAGCACAAAAAAACCACGGCTTAAAAATTTGAAATGTTGTCAATTGTGTGCAATTACGTTCCCGTATCCCCGCCACACGGCGGCATGGAGGAACACCGTTGGGTTTTAGTGGGTATACCTGGTGGTGACACCCGGTAGGGATGGCGATGCATTCCAAAAAAGATCGATTTTTAAATCGATTCGAATCGTGACCTGATGAATCGATCCACAAAAAAATCGAGATCTAAAATATCGATTTCCAAAAAATCGATCTTTTTTCCAATTTTCTATTACAATATAAGTATTAATCAATTTTATTCAAAATAAGACGAATGTTATAATTAACGATCTTTAATCGAATGATGTGATGACGCAATCACAGAACAGATAAAAAAAGTCACAGATTATAAACGTAACTTTTTTCTATTGAAGAGAAGTGAGGCGAAGGAAACTAAACACACAGCCATCTCGTAAGTTTTTGAGTAATTAACCGGCAGCACTCTTGTAATACGGGCACCTACAACTAATTGTACCTATGGTTAATACAAAAACAAAAAAAATCGAATGTCGATTTTAAAGGGTGATGTATCGATCCAATGAATCGATCCAGTACTACATATCGATTTAAAAAATCGATTTTCTTGGCTCGAAAAATCGATTTTTCGATTAATCGATCTCAGATCGCCATCTCTAACACCCGGGGAGTCCCAAATACCTACGTCGTCTCCCCGGGTAACGTGGTATGCGTAAAGCATTTCCCAAGGCTAAAAAAAATGGTTCGGTCCGCACCGATTCGATCGTCTGTTACTACTATTAAACCTAATGGGTGTTAGCTCGGCGCCCGATACGAATTGGGCGGAGAGTTGCCGTTCTATACGTAGTATTATTTTTTATTCTTTGCCATAGACTTCTCGTTAGTACGACTAAGTTCGGGAAACTAAAGTTCTACAAAAGGTTTGGAGACGGACGGATTCGTTCTTACGCTTTCGTAACAGATTCGGTCCGAACCAAACCCCGGTGAAGCAGCGTGGTGGATTGTACGCTTTTCGATCGCAGAGTGAAAAAAAAAACTACCACTGTGGTCCAGTGGTTAGAGGTTGAAACGAGGTCAGGTCATCGCTAAAACAGAGCGTTAGGCTCACGATCTGAAGGTCCGGGTTCGATTCCCGATGGGAACATAATCGGAATTAGTGAGACTGCCCTTTTTTAAGGACTTGAATTACCTGATTCGAAAAAGTAAGATGTTCCGGGCTTCGGAGGGCACGTTAAACCGTATTTCAGTTGTTATGTTATTTATGTATAATCACTTACAAGGTATTTATTTTCCTATGGTGTTCACGATATTCGTGACTTTACAAATTGATATTAAAATTACAACAAATTTTCTTTTAGAGTGAAGTTTCAATTATGTCTGCTCTGGACAAATATTGTGTAAGTTTTCGTTTAGAGATGATTTATTACAAAATTTGTAAATTAATTTCGCATTATCTGTGGCATTTGGAGCGGTATATAAAGCAAAAGTTAGGGCTGGCAGAGGAAGACCGAGAAGGACTTACGATGACCAAATTGGACATGTCCCTAGAAAAGGTTTAATACGATCTACTCTGAACCGGCGTGCGTGTATGAAGCGATTGATGAATGTGGAGGAAGCAAGAGAAGTGTGTCAGGATCGAAGCAAATGGAATTCTATAGTCTCTGCTTACCCCGGTGGGAAATAGGCGTGAGTTTATGTATGTTGGAGCTTTCTCATCAGGTTCTTTGCAAAAAATATTCGTGCTTGCAAAGAATGTCGTACGATATCAACCCGTCTACACTATTTACACCACCGAGAGCATAGCGTAAACATCTCTTGGTCAACAAGACTATAAAATAAATATCACTTTCAAAAGACACTCAGGATATCCTCTCTACGTCTACGAGCTTGTAAGCTGTACACAGAGTACTGTTATAAAGAGATTTTTATTTGTCTGTGGGATCACATTTCTGACACAACTGCAGCCTTAGCACACTATGTAAGCGCGACGCGGCACGAGATAAAATAAGGTCCTCGGTACACGCACAAATCACAAAAATCACTTTGTGATTCCTAGTTTGGTTCGAACTTTACAGGCTGATCACCTGATTGTCCAAAAGTAAGATGATCCGTGCATCGGAAGGAACGTTAAGCCGTTGGTCCCGGTTACTGCTTACTGATGTAAGTAGTCGTTACATGAGTCAAGTCAGGGGCCTTTGGCGGCTCAATAGTAACCCTGACACCAGGGTTGATGGGGTTGGTAATCTACCTCACTCCACACGATAAAAGAAGATGTATGATGTCTATGATGTCAATCAATACCTATGAAACATTTACATCTACTGGCTCTATTACATGACACAATTTCTCATGACGATTTGCA
Source organism: Pectinophora gossypiella (assembly GCF_024362695.1). Taxonomy (NCBI): domain Eukaryota; kingdom Metazoa; phylum Arthropoda; class Insecta; order Lepidoptera; family Gelechiidae; genus Pectinophora; species Pectinophora gossypiella. The sequence goes on from NC_065412.1 coordinate 15,058,685, forward strand.
ACGGAATATTATGCCAGATACATTGGTGGAAACTGTTTTGCCCTCTCTCTCCCTCTATTTAAGAGCTGCGCTCTTGTCGGTGGAGTAATCGCCATTCCTCTCTTCTTCCCGCCAAAACCTTCACCTCCCGATACGACACGACCTGCACCTTCTCTTTTATTTGTTTCATAAATGTTCTCCTAGGTCCCTTCCTCTCTTCCCTTCAATTTTTGTTTTGGCCTAATGTACTTTTTTTTATTTCTTTAAGTATCTGTTTTATAATAAGAAGGCGAGGCAGAGAACTAACGCGTGGAGCCCTAGATCCCCTTGTTTATCTTTTTCCTCCCATTAATACCTAACGATTGGGGCAACCACCGTTCTACACGCCCTATTTATGGAGTATTGAATGCGATTACTCCACCGACAAGAGCGCAGCTCTTAAATAAAGAGAGAGAGTAATGCCTAACAATCCAATCAGAAATTGGTATACGTTAAGCATGAATAAGTCCTTACACCATTGAAAATACAGAATAATTGACTTACCTTGTCCCACTTCTAATTGTATAATACTCATATATCCAATGTGTCTTTCAATTCAGTATTGTCACAGTAAATAGAAAACAGTGGGTACATTACTAGGTACAGTATACAACTCTACAATATCAATACTAAAATCAATATCGGGAGTCTCATATCCCTGATTAACGCGGTAAAAACCCGGTATTATGTGTTTTAACTCTACAAGCGTCTGGATATCTTATGCGTCGTAGCCGGCTATAGCCCAGTACGGCAAGCCGTTTTGTAATAGCGGGTTAACAACAAAGTATGCTACTTAGCAATAAGGCCGCCTATTGTACTAATTCTATTTCTCATTTGTTTTGTATTTTGTTTTTTCCTGTTTGTGCAATAAAGTATTTGTTATGTTATGTTATGTTATGTTATGTTATGTTATGTTATGTTATGTTATGTTATGTTATGTTATGTTATGTTATGTTATGTTATGTTATGTCATGTCATGTCATGTCATGTCATGTCATGTCATGTCATGTCATGTCATGTCATGTTATGTTATGTTATGTTATGTTATGTTATGTTATGTTATGTTATGTTATGTTATGTTATGTATGTGACGACTATATTCCCAATTGGACTAATCAAAAGTACATCGTCTATGATGCTCAAGTCAACTGCACCTTAACCATTGGTACAAGCATCGGTACAAGTCCAGCCAGGCTCTCCCCGTTTGAAAAACAAACTGGTGACACACAAAACCACAGTATCGTGTAGTTTTTGGAAAGTGAACATACCGTTTTCACTTTACTACGGTACTTAATGTGAGCCCTTACAGTATCGATTACAATATAACACGACGTCACTTCAATTTTGTATCGTTTGTATGACATTCATGGAATATAATTTATACAGGGTGGTAGTGACATCGTAACGAAAACTTTGAGGGATGATTCAGACTACGAATCTGAGTTGATATCAAGTAGAATTTCCCGTCGCAAAAGTATGCAACTGATGACTAGCTGTACGCACTTGTATGGAGTGTAAGTGACATCGTAGTGAATACTGGGGGGAGTGATTCGGACCATGATTCCGAGTTGATATCAAGTGGAATTTCCTGTCGGAAAATTCATGAAAATTTTAGAACATGAGAATTTTGCGGTGGAAAATTCCACTGGAAATTAACTTGTTTTCGTTACGATGTCACTAACACCCTGTATTATTTGAACTCTACCGTTGACATGCTATAATAATGGAATGTAATAATTGTATACTATTTTGATAGTACAAAATTGCAGTTATATTATGTTATTGATGTCTATTTTAATAGTTTTTTTTTATAATGTACAGTTAAATACAAGCTCTATTTGATTGGGGTCAAAGATGATGAAATGGGCATCCAGAAATAAAAGCAAATCTAAGATAAACAAACTTTAAAGAAATTTTTCGATTTATTTTTGAATTTTAATTCTGAATTACTTAAATAACAAGGATGACGTTTGACCGCTTTTATTGATGACGTCATCATTCTATATCATTTCGCTTTGAGGTTACGAAAAAGGTATCTTATTGTCTAATAGCTTAAAGGATAAATATTTAATAATTAGATCTACGGTCCCTTGAAGCTGTAAAAATATCAAGCTTTGAAATTAACGCAATTGCGTTACGAACGAACGAACCCAGGACCTCCGGTGAGAATCAATGCTGAGAGCATCGAATAAGGAATAATATGGGAATATTAAAGCGGTTACTCGCTGGCGACATAAATAAATTTTGCCGGTAATAGTAGAAACCTGAGGAGCTCGGTGGCGCAGCGGTAAACGCGCTCGGTCTGCAATTGTTGAAGTTAAGCAACTTTCACAAAGGCCGGTCATAGGATGGGTGACCACAAACAAAAAGTTTTCATCTCGAGCTTCTCCGTGCTTCGGAAGGCACGTTAAGCCGTTGGTCCCGTCTGCATTAGAAGTCGTTAATAACCATCAATCCGCACTGGGCCCGCATGATGGTTTAAGGCCCGATCTCCCTATCCATCCATAGGGAAGGCCCGTGCCCCAGCAGTGGGGAAGTGAATGGGCTGGTGATGATGAGGTAGAAACCGGAGGAAGATATCGTCGCTGGTGCCACAAATTGACGTATCTGCATTTTTTGTAGAAACCGATTTACACCTGTTGCAATTGTCATTAAGACACAAATCACTTTAGCAAAATTTTACAGATAGCAAATTCAGCCACGATATTAGGGCGTTATATCGTGGTTTTTTTCGGAGTATGCATATGTATTTATCTGTCACTGATTCACTGTAAAACACAAATATCCCATGGCTTAGGGTGGTATTAATAAACTAATCTCAGCTGAGACTGCCCTCAAGATCATGCTCAAGTCCCTGTTTTTATATAAGAACTGTCACATTGACATGATCTTGAGAGCAGTCTCGAAGCTGAGATTAGTTTATTAATACATACATTGGCCTTATACGTCTGTTTCAGACGATTTATGACGTCATTGCCTCGAAGAAATGCACTTTCTTTCATGGCTGTGCAAGCCAATCCTAGAGCGGCAAACTCTACCGCACACTCTGCAGGAGAAATCTCCAACTGGTGGATTGTTGTCGGTTTGATGGCGTTTCATTCTCCTGCTTGCCAGTGTGTCAAACCAGGTGTGGTCATGAGTGTCGCGTCCATCGAGCACACGCTTCTTCCACAGGGCTCGATCATCGGCGAGCTCCTCCCAGTCCAGTTTATTAATACTACTCTTAGAAATGTTCACAAACGCAGCCGATATAATATAGACAAGCACAATATGGGACCGTGCCGCTGGTTCCGGCTACAAGGCGGGTGCCGGAAACACACGCGGTGCACACGCTACCCTATACGTACTCTTGCTAAAAGATGTTCTCACATAACACACATAAGGTTGCAAGCTTTATTGCTACCTTAGCAAAACTGTCTCCTTTCGTGTGATATGTTCCTTTTGCGCAATAAAGAATTGTGTATTGTATTGTATAACACAACATCTCGCCTTAATTCTCAAAGAATATAATACAAATAAATAAAAAATACTTTTTTTATATCAGGTACCATTTATTTATATCAAGTATGCCGGGCAGCAGCGGTATCAGTACTGGTTGGAGACCGAGGAAATGGATTCTGGTAGGGCTCTAGCTAGAACATCACCGATTGAGAAATTGGTCGGTGTACTGCGGAACGGAAGGCGCAATCGCAACCACCGTTCTACACGCCCTTTCTATGTAGTAATGAAAATGGAGGCGATTACTCCACCGACAAGAGCGCAGCTCTTAAATAAAGAGAGAGATCAGGTACCAAAGACCCATAGAAATATATAATACAGTCACATTTCTCGTCAGTTATGTTTAAGTCCTATGTAATAGAGGGATATGAGAGATAACGACCTCTGTGGTCCGGTGGTTGAGCGTTAGACTCGTGATCCGGAGGCCCCGGGTTCGAATCTCGGTGGGGACATATCATAAAAATCACTTTGTGATCCCTAGTTTGGTTAGGACATTACAGGCTGATCAATTGATTGTCCGAAAGTAAAATGACCCGTGCTTCAGAAGGCACGTTAATCCGTTGGTCCCGGTTACTATTTACAGATGTAAGTGAGTAATCGTTACATGAGCCATGTCTGGGGCCTTTGGCGGCTCAATCATAACCCTGACAGCAGGGTTGATGAGGCTGGTATTCCACCTCACAACCCACACGATAAGAATAAGAAGACTGCTCAGCAGCTTAGCACATTTCAGCACAAAATGCGTACAATCTTTCTGCATGTATTTTATTAACATATGTGATACTACATAGGCGGTCCTGTTCACAAGTACAGCTACACCTCAAAGCTTTGGCCATACAGGTGACCGATTTTGCAGAGGAAGTTAATCTCCTGGGACACCGTGTATTGTATGTGCAGCACACAGCCATGTGCCCACTACCATTTGTTAAGCGAATAATAGAGCTTCAGATTGCTTTGAGATTACTTCTATGTTAGACGTGGAGAGAATAAAAAACATAGAACGCGTTGACTTGGTTCCTGGGCAGGTTTTATGTAAGACACCCCCCACACTAGCGCCTCTCGAGCATCGTCGTTTTGCCAGCGTCAGCGCAGCGTCCACACGACGCCAGCGCTGGCCGGCTGCCGAACGCTTCTTTTTCTTCTATCCTGTGGGTTGTGAGGTGAATTACCAACCTCATTAACCCTGGTGTCAGGGTTACTATTGAGCCGCCAAAACCCCCTGACATGACTCATGTAACGAATACTTACGTATACTTACACTAGTAAGTAGTAACCGGGACCAACGGCTTAACGTGCCTTCCGAAGCACAGATCATCTTACTTTTTGGACAATCAGGTGATCTGCCTGTCATGTCCTAACCAAACTAGGGATCACAAAGTGATTTTTGTGATATGTCCTCACCGGGATTCGAACCCGGGACCTCCGGATCGTGAGCCCAACGCTCAACCACTGGACCACGGAGGTCGTCTATTCTATATACTTATTACTAAACTCATCATCTCCCAAGCGTTATCCCGTTTTCACAGGGTCCGCTTACCTAGCCTAAAGATTTTACAGGTCCGGTTTTTTACAGAAGCCTCAAACTGACATTCCAACCCGCGAAGGGAAAACCAGCCCAATACAGGTTAGGTCATAGACCTCTGAAACGCATGTTTGGGGTTTGTGGATTTCCTCACGTATATATATATATATATATATATATATATATATATATATATATATATATATATATATATATATTTATATATATATAGTAAGATAATAAGTGTTGATCTACATCAACATTCGACATACAATCAGAAATTCAAATATATATTATTGCACCAAAATAAAAGAAAAAAGTTGATTTCGTGTCAAAATTAACTGAGTCTTCTAATTACTCCAGGCTCTGCGCATTTTATTGCGGATTACAAAATTACTTTATCCATGTAGATATGAAGAGAAGGCGTCGTAATTTCTGAATAACTTATTCCCTGTTATGGTGGATGAAGTCCGGTGACGAGCATCAATATAAATAAATAAATAAATAATAATTTTGGTACCATCATTATTTTACTTTTTTTACCATGTGTTTTTTTTTGGTACCATGATTATTATTTTTTTTAACACCTCCACCAACCCGCATTGGAGCAGCGTGGTGGTGAACGCTCCATACCCCTCCGGTTGACTGAGGGGAGGCCTGTATCCAGCAGTGGGACGTATAAAGGCTGTTTATGTGATTTTTTTTTGACAAATTACACTGTAAGTTTCACTAAATGTCAAATACGTTAGTGCGACAGAGTCCTAAAGTGGGTACATTATATTGCTCTTGACTGTACCTTGTCTCACAACACAGCATTGCAGTTGTCCCGCAGAACAACGCAGACTACCCTCAGTGGGACACTTCTCAGACCGTTAGCATGCATATCTCATGAGGTATAAAAAGCTTTCAGTTTTGTAAAAGCTTTTTCTAGCGCCTGCTAGAATAGTTTTGTGAAACTAAATGCTTTTGTTAGATTCGTTTCGTTGTTTGCTCTAGTGTCATTTTAAAATGGAAATTGAAAATTGAATTCAACATTACGCAACAAAGCTTCATGCTGGTAGGTCCGACGGGGTAGGCAGAGGTGCGTATAGCATAACACAGGTAATGTACTTATAGCATAATTTTTAATTTACCCATTTAGGGTAGGGACCCGTCATAATATAAAACACATACATACATACATATATAAACTCACGCCTATTTCCTACCGAGGTAAGCAGAGACTATAGAATTCCATTTGCTTCGATCCTGACACACTTCTCTTGCTTCCTCCACATTCATCAGTCGCTTCATACACGCACGCCGGTTCAGAGTAGAACGTACTAAACCTTTTCTAAGGACATCTCCAATTTGGTCAATGTAAGTCCTTCTAGGTCTTTTCTAGATTTTCTTTCTAGGTTTTCTAGGTAATACTATTAGGTAATATTAATACTATTCAAATTTAATGAACATCGGTTTAGTAATTTTGGCGTGAAAGCGTAACTGACAAACAGACAGACAGAGTTACTTTCACATTTATAATATTAGTAAGGATTTAATTAATTATGACAAGTGTGTCAGGATCGAAGCAAATGGAATTCTATAGTCTCTGCTTACCCCGGTGGGAAATAGGCGTGAGTTTATGTATGTATGTATTTAATTAATATTAACAAAAAATGCCTTATAAGTATTTTTGCCAGGGCAGTATTCATAAAATGTTTCCTAAGTGTATCTATTCGTTTAGATGTACAGTCATATCATAAGCAACATTATGTTCCCACTTTAGAACCCTGTCGCACTATCATATTTGACATTTAATGAGACTTACGGTTTAATTTGTTAGCAAAGTTAATGTGACATGGTTTCAAAGTGTATACATATTAGTATTTGTGACCGTACATATTTCATTATTGGGTATTTCGTACATCGCACGGTATGTCAAATCAAAAATCAATGTATGTGTGGGCGTATGTATGTATTATGTATGGTACTTATTTGCTAAAAAACATTTTTTATTTTTTTACTTTTGTCGGGTTTGCTCTTGGCCCCAGATTAAATTCAAATTCAAATTCAAAAATATCTTTATTCAGTAGGTAACATAGTTACACTTTGAATCGTCAATTTTTACATAACGAACGTCTCATCCGCCTAAAACTACTGCAGACTTGCCCGAAGGCATTGACGAGGCCTAAGATGGAGCTCGCCCAGAAGGTGCCTGTTCATTCTGGCTTTGAAAGCATTACTTCATTCAGAAGTAACTCCATAGTAGGGGCAATATGAAAGTACAAAGGATGTGCGGCTGATGCATCCGTAGCAAACTGCGAGTTGTCACAATAATCGATAGCGATGACTCCCCACTGAATTTGCATCTCTATAACGAGGCGCATATAACTCCATATCCATACTATAAACAGAATATGCATATTTTTAATGGAAAGGCAAAATTACATAAGCGCCAAAAACCATTCCGAGAAACAACCCTACTTGACTTTTTTATATCCGAAAGAAAGATGATTCGTGCTTTGGAAGGCACGTTAAGCCGTTGGTCCGGGTTACTACTTACAAATGTAAGTTAGTAGTCGTAACATGAGCTATGCTAGGGGCCTTTGGCGGCTCAATAAAAACCCTGACGCCAGGGTTGATGGGATTGGTAATCCACCTCACAACCCACACGATAGAAGAAGACATAGACAGACTTTTCTAAGGACATCTCCAATTTGGTCAATGTACGTACTTCTAGGTCTTCCTCTGTCAGCCCTACCATCAACCTTCGCTTTATTTACCGGTTTCGTAATTATATTATCCTTCATCCGCTCTACGAAAACACAATGAAATTTGAATGAAAATAGAAAAACGAGAATAAAATTTTTTCATGCCAATTTGAACGCACCCATAATAATATTCACCAACGGCAACCCCGATGACGTTCTTCCGGTCCCGGTCTATATTCTCTGTGCTCTCTATTTTTTTTTTATCTATCTCCGCTCTCAACCAACGATCGCGCACGCGTATAAAAATGTAATGTACTTACAAGTAACAAGTCAATAAACAATCCCCCTCAAGAAACGAAGAAATCAGAATCATTTATTCAACGTAATTATCATGGATAAACTTGTTGAAGGTCAAGGTAACATTTTTGAATTTACGTCATTTCGCAAGGCGCTGTGGCTGAGGAGAAGAAATTACGAGAAACTGTAACAGCAAGCTGAAGCTTTCATTGAAGCAATCCCATCAATTTGCTAAGCAAAACAAATACAATAAAACCATGTCGGAGCAAAGCAGCGCCGACAAAAATAATAAGGATCGCATGAACCCTGTCAGTGTAAAAGTCCATGTTTTAAAAACAAAATCTGTTTTTACCCGAGGCTAGCGTAGCATGCACCGTAAAAGGCACACGTTCCGCTCGTAAATAAAGAACTTTAATTCCGACGTATCCCTTCCTGCTCGTGCCGCTGTGCCATCTGGCACGTGCATTTATATCAATATCAATTCCATTGCTATTGCGGCTTCCATGGTCTAGTGGTAGCGCGTTGTGACCCCAGCAACCGTGGTGTCAGGGTTATTATTGAGCCGCCGATGGCCCCTGACATGGCTCATGTAACGATTACACACTTACATAAGTAAGTAGTACCGGCACCAACGGCTTAACGATAGTTCTAACCAAACTGGGGACCACAAAGGGTTTTTTGTGATTATGTCCCCACCGGGATCCGAACCCGGGACCTCCGAATTGTGTAGAGTGGAACAAACCCATGAAATTCAATTACTTTACTTCGTAATAGAATAGATGTAATACTTAAGGTAGGACGTCTGATGGAGCGAAATGGAAGAGAAGTACGAAGAAGGCAGACCCCACCATCAGATGGGATAAATGCTAAGGAGAGAGAGAGAGAATAGATGTAATAGGATAAAGAATTTGGATATTATTTCGAAGAGCTTAAATGGAACAATTTAAAGAAAAGGCGAACGTCGTGTTTTATAGAGAACTTAAAGAATTGGTATTTGATACACCAGAATAGAGAAAGCTACACCGACAAGAGCGTGGTTCTTAAATTAATGACGATGATATTCTTTGACTGCTGTGTTGAGTGAAAATAAAGAAAAAATATCCTCTCAGAAAACGCCCTGAGCCAAGGTTCGCGCCCAAATGGACACTCTCAGGCCTATTGTCTTAAATGTTGTAGCGGGTGAGAATCCTTAACGCTCCCCATTTGTCCCGCTAGAATAACAAAAAAAAATGGATATTAAGGTGCTTATTTACTTAAAATTCGCTGGTTAATTCCTAACGGATAACATTTTTTTTATTGAAAATTCCCGCGAAACTGAAACTAACAAAAACCAGTAGTGTTAATCATTTTTTAAGGAATTCTATAAAATTTTAAACCATCGTAACGTTTTATTCGATCCCTAGATTCATATTATAAAAAAAATGTTTTAAAAAGCCGCTTCCCCGCTTTCATAGCTTTTAAGTTTTACAATTAAGTTTAGGTATATAAAAGAAGATTGGAGAGGTGGATGGCTTTTTAGGGGACTGGTAAACATCAGCCAGGATAAGGAACGGTGGAAAAAGAGAGGGGAGGTCTTTGCTCAGCATTGAGAGATGATAGACTAGAGAAAATAAAGGTACCCGATTAAACTCCCGAAGATCAGATAACTGGTGTTAACATAATCATCACTAATTTAAGAGCCACGCTCTTGTCGGTGTAGTATTCTCCACTTTACTACTACTTTTTAGGGAAAAATAGGGCAGTGGTTTCCCTCTAGCCTTCCGCCCCGCAGTACTCTGTCTGGCGAGTGGGATGGCGCCCAGAGTAGTCCATTTCAAAGCCGTACCTACTAGGACTCCTGTCCTCCGCCTCTGAATAGTACTGTCAGTTACTGCTGCCCTCAGTCAGGTTCCAGGTTACAGACTCTATGTTAACATTTATTTATAAGTAATTCATCTTCTTTTTCGCCTGAGATATGGTGTTGAACGGCTCAATGTCCCTTGTCATGATGCACAGAACTGTAATCAGGTTCAGATAATCTGACCACCTGGTTTGGGTGTTCCAAAACGTGATTTTTGACATGTCCTTACAGGGAATCGACCTCAGGACCTTCGGATGGTGAGTCGAACGCTCTAACAAAATAGTCCACAGAGACAGCGTAGCTATTTTACTGACAGACAAGCTTACGAAGAAAGAAGAAATCAATAACGAGTGTTATCTAAATCTTTCTGGGTCATTAATCCAGAGATGAAGGTTATATCTGTATTTTCTTTGGGAACGTCTTAGAGGAAAGAATATTTTATTTATTACATTTGTAATTCTCGTATATCAGATTGCATAATGAAAGGAAACTGGGTCGCAGACTAATCGCGTCCCGTCGATATAAAGCGATCGCAAAATCAAGCTATTTTTGGCAACATGAAATATACATACCTTAATACCACTGTATTGTTCTCCCCGATACCGACCCCGTCGGCGAGGTCGACGATTTCCCTCAATCAGCGCTTATCGCTATCAACCCACTAGGGTCGATTAAATCTTTCAAATATTTTTCGTCTCAGACGACACCCTGAGCCGAGGTTCGCGCCCAACTGGGCACCCTCAGGCCTGTTGTCGTAAACGTTGTACCGGGTGAGAGCCTTCAGCGCTCCCCATTTGCCCGGCCAAGTAATTAATGCCATCTGCGGCAAATCTACAATAAGTCACGTCAAAAAAAACTGTATTGTTCTGTATTTACCTAGAATGTTATCAACTTTACTGTATTTTTGATTTAATATTTACATTAATGTATCTATTTTTCTATAAATATTAAACGTTGCTTTGCTAATAATCTTTCCCACTTTAGCATTTGTAATATTAGTGAGGATCTTCACAAACTTCCTAAAATATTTCGACTGCTAACGAACTCAGCCGACAAGTTCATAAACATAATGTATGCAAATAAATTCAGTTTCGCTGTCTTGCTCGTATTAATTACAAGAACATTTCATGTAGCAGGTACAACTCGTCGCGAACTTGTCGCTAAAGCTGAAACCAGACGAAAATTCTTCCGCATATCGTACGCGTTCTATATGGTTCGTATCAATATTACTGAACAGATAAGGTCGACTTTTTGTTTTGTTAATTTGAAAGGAATCTGATGATCGTCGTGGTGATAATCTTGTCTAATCTCTATAGTAGACCACTCTTCTCTCTGATGACGTCATCAGAAATATTTGGCGCGACATTTCACTCGATGGTATATGAATTTATCAAATTAACAAAACAAATATCGACTTTATAATGTTGTGTATTAGTGATTACAATTCCATACGTAAAACCAACCGGAGGGGGAATTTATTTATTTATATAGACATTTGCAACATTACAGTATAAACCATTGCGTTATAAACAAGATTCTTATGGGCCTAAAACAAATTTACAATATTATAATGATAAATTGAACAAAAATAAAGGAAAGATACACAAAATAATAACAAAACAATTCAATTAATAATAATGAGACAATACATAACAATAAAATAAAAATTAACTTATGCTACTGACAGGCATCAATTATTCAAATGCTTTTACAATTTTTGGAATGGAGCATACTCTACAACGATGCTCCACTGCGGGTTGGTGGAGGTGTATTTTTACGGCTAATAGCCGAGACCAACAGCTTAATGTGCTCTCCGATACATGGACTCATCTTACTTTTTCGGAAAATCAGGTGATTCAAGCATGCAATGTCCTTACCAAACAAAGGGCAGTCTCACAAATTATTTCGGACAATTTCCCCATCGGGAATCGAAGCCAACTCCATATATAACTGAACATTTTGAATGCGCGTACGATGCGGATAAATTCTGATGTGCTCTCTGCTTAAGACTGAGAATAGAGTGAATAACGTAAGTAAGTACCTAATATTATGTAACAGGCAGATGGCAAGGAAAGTTTGAATTGAATACATCGCTTTCGCGGAATCGCGGTTTTATTTAAATACGTGAATGTAGTGAATGTGTAGGGTGTCAGTGACATCGTAACGAATACTGAGGGGGATGATTTCCAGATTCTGAGTTAACATCAAGTGGAATTTTTGTCCCAAAATTCATGTTTTTTTTTGTGTTTTATTTTTAATTATTATTTTCAATTCAATACCTTTGCGATGGGAACTTCCACTTGATATTAACTCAGAATAATGAGCTGAATCATCCCCCTCAATTTTTCGTTACGATGTCAATTACACAACGCACAAGTACGTACAGTTGGCCGTACAAATACGTATGGGTGTTAGTGACACCGTTACGAATACTGAGGGGGTTGATTCAGACCATGATTCCGAGTTAATATCAAGTGGAATTTCCTGTCCAAAAATTCATGAAAATATTAGTGATTTTAATTATTTTCAGTTCTATACTGCGACGGAAAATTCCACTTGATATCAACTCAGAATCATGGTCTTAATCTTGCCTCAAAGTTATAGTTACTTACATGTTACTTCGGAAATATAATGTTATGTTATATTATGTTTTATTAGTGTGATATGTTATGTAGAATACATAATATATATATTTAATAAAGAACAAGAGTAAATAAATGAAATGTAACCTACTTCAGTGGCCTATATTGCGGGGATCGATCACAAAAACGGTTGGTTAGAGAAAATTAGAAGTCCAACGTATTTGCTCTGCCGTCTGGCTCTTCCGACCAGGTGAAATGTGGATTAAACCAATGTTTGTTTTCTGGGAAAAATATGATACACACTCACTCCCAAACACACACATACGTTTTTAACAACTAAGTAATGCATTTCATTTTATACATTACGATTCTATGTCCATTACATGTAAAGTCATGAGCAATTATAATGTACCCACTTTAGACTCTGTCGCTCTGTCAACGGCCTCCGTGGTCCAGTAGTTGAGCGTTAGGCTCATGATCCATAGGTCTCGGGTTCGAATCCCGGTGGGGATAAATCACAAAAAATACTTTGTGATCCCTAGTTTGGTTAGGACATTACAGGCTGATCACCTGATTGTCCGAAAGTAAGATGATCCGTGCTTCGGAAGGCACGTTAAGCCGTTGGTCCCGGTTACTACTTATTAATGTCAGGGGCCTGTGGCGGCTCAATAGTAACCCTGACACCAGGGTTGATGAGGTTGGTAATCCACCTCTCAACCCATACGAGAGAAGAAGAAGGACTCTGTCGCACTAACATATTTGACGTTTAGTGAGACTTACAGTGCAATTTGTCACAAAATTTCATGTGATGTGGTACCGAAATGTATGCATATTGATGCTTGTGACCATACAACTAAACCTAAACTATAATTTGGACACGTAGTACTTCTCTGTTCGTCGAAATGATCATAAGGAGGTGGTGGACGTCCTGAGATAAAAGTCATTTTCGATACGCAGTTCTGATAAAGATAATTATCAGGAATATGCCGACTAGTCGGGAAAGCCGATTAATTCTTGACAAAATGTTTTATATTCAAGTTCGCAAAATATTACTCGTGGAGGGGACAGCGGTACTGCATGGATATTTATGGATATTTTTGAAAAAAGAAAACAAAATAAAACAACAAACTTAAAAAAATAACTGTCGCTCGCTATTTTACAAAACTGAATTACCAATATGAAAATAAGTAGACCAATTAATGTTAGCTATTTTCCTTGTAGGTGTATCGCTCGGGAGAAAATACGATTACCAACTTGTGTGTATTAAGGCCAAACTACGCCGTCATTGGTAATCTTCTTTTAGTGAACAATGTACAATGTTTTTTTGCTCTGTCTCACACCAGAAATGCTATTATATTCAAATTCAAAAATGTTATATAAATACTCGTACAAATATCACGAAAATCCAGTTCTATATTTAAAACAAAATAATGCTGCGTAAAATCGTGAATTTCCCGAGAGACAACTCCAAAACCCTTTTGTTTACGTCGGGTGGGTAAGCAGCTGTTGAGTGTCCCTCAAATTTTACATCCACCCTGAGTCTACACTTCACGCTACACCACGCGCCGTAGCAAACTGCGTAGCATTGACTACGGCGTAGCGACCGTTACGAATGCCCTTTTATAATTTTTCTTTTCGAATATAAAATACTTACTCAAAAAAATATTATTTTTTTTAATTAAAAAAATTACTGATTATATTATTATATTATAAAAAAAATGTTTATACGTATAAACAAATAAAAATGACCTTTCAAATCTTTAAAGACACAATGTTTTTTAATGTAAATGAAACACAATGAAACATACTATTTTTGTTTGTCAACTTATAATTAAACCAGAATTTGTCCTTCTATACATGTCATATGATGTAGGTACCTTGAGAACTTGGGGGTTAAAATGACCACATCGACGCAATTCATCTATAATATCATATTTCAATTTGACATTTGCGCATGTAAAAGTAAGTGCGCAATACAAACAAATGTCAAAAAGCAATATTGCTTTCTTAGATGAATTGCTTCGATGTGGTCATTTTAACCCCTCTCGTAGCTCTGTCTGCGCTTAAATGATTAAAGACGGTTTTTTTAAACGGAATTATTTTTCTTATTCCGCTTAGTAAATCCCTGCCACGTATACTCTAAATCACACGTACTTCCAAATCGAATATACTATTCTATTCTGTAGTACTTATAAAGGTTGCTCAACTCGCACCAGAGGGACATGTTTGGACATGTTCTGTTTACGCGACGAGTGAAACGAGTGGTCGTCGAGTGGAGACCGACCCTAACACTTAACGAGGCTAGAACACTAGGGATGGTTCGGTGTAAAGAATTAATTCCTTTTTCAAATAGATTTTTCCAAGCCCTTGGTATACGTTCCTGTTTTATTTCATTTTATGGGACTTTCAAAAATGTGATAAAATGTCGGACTTATTATCACCTAAATAAGTTAAATAGATAAAATTTTAAATATAAAGTAAAATTTAATTGTATTTTATTTTATAATTTATCTAATTTTAATTTTGATTTGATTTGTTTTTTTTTGCCACTATCATCGTATCTATATGTCGTAAAAGTGGGGTCGGTCGTAACATCATCATCAGAATAGAGGGTGGGCGTTAGAAGACAATAATGGCCGTCATCAGTATCACAATCATTTTATTTACTTCCACATAGGTTTTGTATCACGATTAAATAAAGTCACAGCACAAGGTACACACTCACGGCAACGTCACGGTATTCGTAACGGTTATACAGTCTCTCGTTATCTAGCGCGCATAAGGACGTTAGCGCGAAGGGGCCCTCCACCACCCATGGTTCCAACATTCGGACCGAATCCTCGGGACATGTAAACGTACTTGCTAGGTGCTCTTTTCCGATCACACTTTCTTGACGTCCCTACAAGTTATAGGTGAGCGACTATAGCACTCCTCGTAATTATTCGACACGTCCGCTCAAGACGATGGTTCGCGGTAGACTGCCCGACTAGAACGGCAGTACACGTCCGCTCGACACGACGACTCTGTAGTGACTCCCTCGACTTCACGCAGCTCTGGCCGTACGCCACCTTTCGTCGGAGCGTTGCAACTTCATAACGGAAGTGATGTAACTTCATTTTATTTTCCGATTTGATCAATTTCTCTTCTTAATTCATAACTAACGCCGACACGGCCATCCTGCGTGACACACGTCCTCGTGTGTTAATCTGAAACAATATACCACAGCACAGTATCCAAGTTCGCTCGGTCATTCCTGACCTAACATGAGACTCTAAAGGACTCTGTCCGAGCTCTACTTGAGACTCTACATGAGCTCTACTTGAGACTCTACATGAGCTCTACTTGAGACTCTACATGAGCTCTACTTGAGACTCTACATGAGCTCTACTTGAGACTCTACATGAGCTCTACTTGAGACTCTACATGAGCTCTACTTGAGACTCTACATGAGCTCTACTTGAGACTCTACATGAGCTCTACTTGAGACTCTACATGAGCTCTACTTGAGACTCTACATGAGCTCTACTTGAGACTCTACATGAGCTCTACTTGAGACTACATGAGCTCTACTTGAGACTCTACATGAGCTCTACTTGAGACTACATGAGCTCTACTTGAGACTCTACATGAGCTCTACTTGAGACTTCAGTACACATATCCATCAAGTGGATTTCCCGTGTGCATCACCACACAGAGTAAACAATTTGAAAGAATGCCTCAATCAACATCAACAACAACAATGATCAAAAAACAAAAAATATCTTAGACTGTTCATTCTACACACACATACACGGGCACATAAATACTCGGTGATAAGTCAACATTGGCAACCATTTGCCACTTTCATGACAGACCACCATTGGTCAACTCAACAAGGTAATCATATACCACTAAAACCAGGTCCCCATGGACCTAAACAATCACCACACCTCCAGTCGCACACCGCGCCCTGAACAGCCTCTAACGGGACTGCAGTTACGACTACGCTGGAGCCACAGTTTGGCAACCATTTGCCACTTTCATAACAGACCATCATTGGTCATTTCCACAAGGTAATCATATACCACTAAAACCAGGTCCCCATGGACCTACACACTCACCACACCTCCAGTCGCACACCGCGCCCTGAACAGCCTCTAACGGGACTGCAGTTACGACTACGCTGGAAATGCAGCACAACAACAAAAGAGAAAATAACAATACCAAAGTATGTGTGCCGTGTAACATCTTATTCACTCTCTAAATCAGTAACATTTAACTCAGAAGGCAATTCGCTTCGAGGCATTTTTTCAAGTCTATTTCACTTAATCATAATCCAAATTATTTTACTTCGCAATGTTTACTTCACTTCATTACGATTTCCAATTTAACTATAGTTAACTAAAGAGAACTTTCTGCACTATATTCGTTTGTATCCTATTAAAACTTCCCATCTTTCAAATCAGGTAAAACAGATACGACTCACCAGGCCTTATAAGAATTTCCAATAAAAGATCAACCACTGGTCTTGTGACATGGTTTAGGTTTTCAACAGCGCCGGCGCAGCAAGTCCGGCTGGTATACAACGCGCTGCCACGATGTCGTCACTTTACACGGCTACAGCTCAGCCCGCGCCACTTAGATTGCCGCTTGCAATCCACCAGTTGCCGAACCACGTGCAAAGTTTTGACATGAAACAAAAGAATTCACTGTATTATCGTATTCACATGACTTTCTTTCAATCGGTTTAAAAAGATTTCACTAAAGAATGTTGAATTTTGAAACATTTGATGAATGACGGTAGATTACAAAACACGTTATTTAACGAGACTTAATTATCATGTCATGATTAATTTCTTTTTGCTTGGAGTGAGAAAATACAACTTTAACCACGCAGGTTAAGCGTGTCTAAACTGATTCGAAATATTTTTAGACCAAAATACAAAGATTTGACGATGATGAAAACAGATTGGAAAACGCGGTATGATTGACACGGATTGACACAATATGTCTCGGCAATTTGGTTTTAAAAAAAGCAATTTTCCCATTATTTGAAACGGAAATTCACCCAGCAATAAAGTCAATAACAATAAGGTTCCAGTATGAAAACGACTCACCGTAATAACAGTTTCCAAGTTGAGGTACCATAATTTCCAAACACGACTGCACACATTATGGAAATATTGTGATGTTCACGCCATCATATCTTACGGCATGTAGTGATGCCGATCATTAACAAGGTCCAGGTCACTTCAAATTCAGGTCCATCTTCAATGGACACTACATCTTCATCACGTGATCACACGAATGTGATAGTCATCATAATCTTCTTCTGATTGTGATAATCGAAACTTGCATTGTCTTGTTGTGAACGTCGCATCACATTGTCTTCATCCAAGTTCACTAATCCCACTTCTGATGTCGTAAAAGTGGGGTCGGTCGTAACATCATCATCAGAATAGAGGGTGGGCGTTAGAAGACAATAATGGCCGTCATCAGTATCACAATCATTTTATTTACTTCCACATAGGTTTTGTATCACGATTAAATAAAGTCACAGCACAAGGTACACACTCACGGCAACGTCACGGTATTCGTAACGGTTATACAGTCTCTCGTTATCTAGCGCGCATAAGGACGTTAGCGCGAAGGGGCCCTCCACCACCCATGGTTCCAACATTCGGACCGAATCCTCGGGACATGTGAACGTACTTGCTAGGTGCTCTTTTCCGATCACACTTTCTTGACGTCCCTACAAGTTATAGGTGAGCGACTATAGCACTCCTCGTAATTATTCGACACGTCCGCTCAAGACGATGGTTCGCGGTAGACTGCCCGACTAGAACGGCAGTACACGTCCGCTCGACACGACGACTCTGTAGTGACTCCCTCGACTTCACGCAGCTCTGGCCGTACGCCACCTTTCGTCGGAGCGTTGCAACTTCATAACGGAAGTGATGTAACTTCATTTTATTTTCCGATTTGATCAATTTCTCTTCTTAATTCATAACTAACGCCGACATATATAAGTTTGTACTGTTACTAACAATTATGGACACATGGTCTGAAATAAAATTATTGAATTGAATTGAAAAAAGAAAATGTTTTTCGACAATTTTGTCTTTATATAGTAATCAGACTAAGTGTGATTTTTATTTCATAATTTATCTTTGACCTAGGAAACTACCGAATTCCGATTTCGTTTTTGTCAAGAAAACTTTTAAAAATACGGGCCATGAACATTTTGGGAAATATTTTTGGAACCTTAGATTTAAGAGGCATACATGATTATTAATTTGTATTTTATTCACCATTGTTGTCTATCAAATGCCAATTCTTTCGCTTCCTTATAAGACACGACGTTCACCTTCTCTTTAATTTGTTCCATATTAAGCTCTTCTTGATCTTTCCCTTCCTCTCTTTCATTGGCATTCTTTGTTTCTTTGTGTGTATACTCTTTATTGTTTTAAAATACAAAGGAAATTTACATACTTATCGTTAGTTAAAGCATAGAGCTTATCCCTAATTGGGATTTCTTCCAGCTAACCTTGGACAGCCTGAGAGAAACTCAGTGGGCCGGTGTTATCACGCAATAAATGAGTTGATATCTAGTTGATGAGTTGGCATTGCTTGTTTTGAATAAATTTAAAAAATATACGCCTGCAATACTTCAAAAATATACATCATTTATCATAACAAATAAGTCTAGCCTTTTTGTAGCCTTCCGGACTCACTCCATTAAAATTATATCGTAACGTATCTAAAGTCGCATATCTTGTCAAAATCGTAAAATCATAACCGAAAAATCCGGACTTCTCCAAAAGCCCTTTCGAACCCTACGCCACTTGTAACAAGTGTGTCTGCGATATCCTCTCGGGAGTAATTGTTGGACCCGAACCCTCTGGAACCTCACGAATTTCATGGACCTTTGGACCCTCTGCCTTATCGACGCGTACAGTTTATGTGCCGTGATTTTGTATATAAATAGATAGGCGTTTTCGGGTAAGAATTATGATCGACTAGAGACTATTGGATAGTTGTATAGAATATATTGTAGCGGACTATTGTATGAGATATTCACTCATTATTTTAAGTTTACGCGGTTATTATCATAATTACAACACATAATAACGGGTTCTTACCGCGTTTAATATTGAGAGTCTCATATCCCTATTTTAAACGCGGTAAGAACTCGTTATTATGTGTTTTAATTGAGATATTCACTCAATGTGGTCCTGTGGTACTTCGGCTTGCTTCTCAAACCGGTAGCATAAGTTCGAATCCTTGTACCGGACTTGCACCAATGAGTTGTTTATTCAGTTATCTTAAGATCTTGATGTCAAGATGTTGCACTGTCCCGCACCAAATTGTAATAATGTTTCCTATCCACTGGTTGCCTGGAAGAAATTGCTGCTTAGCAATAAGGCCGCCAGATTGTACTGTATCTATCATTATCTGTGTTAATTTGTTTTGTATGTTGTGTGCAATAAAGTATATTTGATTTGATTTGATTTGATTTTTATCTTAAGTGCAGTAAGCTCGACGTGTAGGTATTTAGGTCATTTTGTGATGCATTTACCTTTGACTACCCCAATTGGAATATAGTCGTGAGATTCGTGTCTCCACCACACTCATTGCTGATTTGCTTCATGCTGACTTCTGGCCAGAGGGAACGATGTTCCAACGCTTAAGGAGGGCTAAAACGAACAATAAATCCCCTAAATACTTTATTTTAATTACAATGATAATATTGTATGTATTTTTAGGTTAAGATATATATTGTATGGGCCTTATTTGCCTGAATCAAATAAATAATTAAAAAATATGTTATGTATTCACTCACTATAATAGAATACTGAATATGTTACTCTGAGCTCACTCTACTGGTAAGTTATTCACTTATTACATTATTACGTGCATAACTAATATACTTAATAAAAATGATCGTAAAGTATTTAATTCAATGTAATAAAAAGTCCAAAAATCTCATATCCAAATGACAACAATAACATTTTAAACGAAGGACCCAAAAATTTATAATTTTTCGCAGAACAGCCTGCTTGACCTTTCCACGGACAAAATTGCTCGCCAACGCCATATTTAAACAATTATATTTCGTTCATATTGAAATGAATTTAGAGTAGATATTGCTATACTATTTTAGGTATTTAATAAAGCTTCATTATTTTAATTTTATGTCGAAGTAAGTGAAGTAAGGAAGAAGAATAATTTAAGGTCCAATTTATAAATTGCATAATAGGCTAGTTTCTAACTAGTCAAATCAGTTACTTTTTACTAAACGTCAAAACACAAAATTGCTATGGAATTTGACGACACACTGTGACGTCATAGAAAAACGTCACACAATGTCGAACTTATTATTACGTTTTTCTTGATTAAAATTCAAAAATAAGTTAAATAGAGAAAAGAAAATGTTCTTCGTTAGTTTTAGATCTGTCTTTATTTAGTAAATAATAATAATAAGAAAAAGACATACAATAATAATAATAATAAAACACTTTATTGCACACAAATTCACAAAACATTAAAATTTTATAATAAATTTATCTTGAACCTAGTATACGACCCAATTACACAAAATTTAAAAAAAAGAACATAGAAATAAACTATAAACAAATACCATCCACAATTGACTTCTTCAAAAATTATTATATTGTTTTTTTTTTCACTAACTTGCGCTTTTAAGCAACAGGCCTTAGAGTGCCCAGGTAGGTCCAATGTTTCAGAATAATTCACTTGTTATGTAACACTAAGCAAGTTAACATTGAACTTAAAATAAACTTGTTTCCAGTGCTATTTGTATCATGATGTAACTTGAAAGCTTCTTGACAAGGGTTATATTTCACGGTGCCAAGAAAAGTTTCAAGATTTCAAAAGAAAACTATAATATTTTCCACCACGTCTGACTTGACAGCTTTTTAAACCTCAGCGAAAGGATTCAATAATCTTGAAACTTCTAAAACTTTGTTTACTGTATATTTATTCAAGTATATAACTTTGCAAAGAAGAACACTTTGAATGCTTTAAAGGGAAGGAAAAAGAAATGTCTACGCGACTCACTTGTCTCTCTATTACAATATTATACCAAGCATTAGATAAATCAAAGGTAGGCATTGACGGAGGCATTGAAATAAACTTTACATTAAATGATCAACGATACAAAAAGATAGATTCCTAATTTACATGGCGTTATATAGGTCCGATTGTTACTGATAAAAAACCTAGCATTAAATGATAATAATATAATTATTATTAATAATAATAATGAACTATAATAATTACCTAATTAATAATAGGTTTCTTTTTGTAACTTTTGTGTCTCTGTAATGTTAGTATCAAAGATGATTTCCATTAACGTACATAAAGTGCTGTAAAAATTGACACGAAACAAAAACAAAATAGGTACATTAAAATTGTTCTACGTCACTTAACATGTCAAAACATGTTTCCATTTTCAAATCTTCAAAAGATAAACATTTCAATCTGAAATAAGATAAATCTTTCCAGCGTAAAATGGAATGGCGGCTTTGTAATATAATTTAGAAGTATGTTCAACAATTGCAACGGGAAAATGACCTTGAGGTCATTGACTTATTACCAAATGTAATTTTACACTGTTTTCTTTTTGTTTAGTTACTAAAATGAAGACCTAATAGTTACTGTGGTCCTGTGGGATACCTTGCTTCTCAATCATAAAAAAGGAAGAAAATAGATCACGCCTATTTTCCGTTGGGGTAAGCACAGGAATTCCACTTACTACGATACTAACACACCACCTTATTTTAAACTCCTTATTGTATACAAAAATTAAATTAATGACAAAAAAAAACAAATAAGCGAGATCTCTTCCAGCCAACCCCGCATGGTTTGAGAGGACAATAAAAGTGGGAAGGCACAAAGTATACAAAAAACAAACCGTATAAATATACATAGAATAGAATAGAAACACAAGTGTAAAATATATATTTAAATATACATAGTTAATATCCTGTAAGTACTATAGTAATAATAATAATAATAACTCGACGTGTTGGCTTCGGCCCCACGCACGCCTTCCAAAAGCCCGGGATTCCATAGGCCCGAGATATGGAAATGACATACAAATAATATATTCAATATCTCCTATACTTAAAGGTTGCCTGGAAGAAATTGCTACTTAGCAATAAGGCCGCCTATTGTACTCATTTTATTTCTCTTTTGTTTTGTATTTTGTTTTTTCCTGTTTGTGCAATAAAGTATTTGTTATGTTATGCTAATAATAAAAAAGTTTATTTAGGTAAAACCTACGACACACATATTATACATTTACAACATCAAATCAATGAATGAATCAATTAATGATTTGTAATCATTAATGATGCTTTGTGTCTTAAGTTACGGTTGTTAAATTGCCTGTTTACAACATTAAAATATACACACATTAATATACATAGCTCAAAAATAACAATAATATAGCGAACATTTACCCTGATAAACATTCGCAGTAAAATAAAATTGTTCAGCCATGCAAAAACAATACCAAGAAAGGGTGTTTATGCGTAAATGGGAAAACTGGTGAAAAATATAAACGCGTGACAACGATCGTAGATAGCGCAGGCTCCATTACTCTTTGTCCCCCTTCCCTCACTTCCCACCCCCCCTTTCTAATCTCAAGCATTTTATCTATTTAAGTAATAAAAGAAAGTACCTACGTGAATTACTGAATCGTACGAGTATAACAAAATTTTATATTTCTTTTTAAAAAACGTCGAGGGCCCTGTGTGTGTTTCTTGAAGATTTCCCCAACTATACAGGTTGTGAGAAAAAAAATCCCGATTCAAAGAGTTATTATTACCTACTGAATAAAGACATATTTGAATTTGAGCTCCGACCTACATAAATAGCCTATATACGTCCCACTGCTGGGCACAGGCCTCCCCTCAATCAACCGGAGGGGGTATGGAGCATACTCCACCACGCTGCTCCAATGCGGGTTTTTGGAGGTGTTTTTACGGCTAATAGCCGGGACCAACGGCTTAACGTGCCCTCTGAAGCACGGAATCATCTTACTTTTTCGGACAATCAGGTGATTCAAACCTGAAAAGTCCTTACCAAACAAAGGACAGTCTCACAAAGTGATTTCGACAATGTCCCCATCGGGAATCGAACCCGGACCTCCAGATCGTGAGCCTAACGCTCTAACCACTAGACCACGGAGGCTGTTACTAGCTCCGACCTATTTAGGTACAATCCGGTCCCGGGTTCGAATCCCAGTGGGGACAACGGCCTCTGTGGTCCAGTGGTTGAGCGTTGAGCTCACGATCCCGGTGGGGACATAACAGAAAAATCATCTTTGTGATCCCCAGTTTGGTTAGGACATTACAGGCAGATCACCTGACTGTCTGAAAGTAAGATGATCCGTGCTTTGGAAGGCACGTTAAGTCGGTAGTCCCGGTTACTACTTACTGATGTAAATGAGTAATCGTTACGTGAGCTATGTCAGGGGCCTTTGGCGGCTCAATAATAACCCTGACACCAGGGTTGATGAGGTTGGTAATCCACCTCACAACCCACACGATAGAAGAAGGGTGAAAAAAGGCGAGGTTTATACCTACTTGATAGTTGCTGGTTAGTCAAATTATTTGTACTATCAGTAGTTTTAGGGGGACGTTTTGAAGAAAGTTAGAACGATAGAAGTAGGTACAATTTAAATTCATTAATACGATATCATAATTATAATTGATATTACGTGGTTTCCAGAATTTTACGGTTAATGGCCAGGAGTGAGTGTATTACTATGCTCTGCCTACCTCTTTAGGGACACAGGCGTGGTTCTACGTTATTATTTTACTTGCTCATTAAGGTATCTACTAAAATTCCTCTTAAAATATCTACATAAGTAATAAAACTTGTTTCTGTCTGAAAAAATAAAGAACAGCGTCTGTGCCCAGGCAAAAGGGTTATTTATTTACCTACACATAAATGTCTTAAGGTATGTTTGAAAGAGGAAAAAGAAGCACAAATCTTGGAGGAAATATATTTCTTTACGTAAGTCTTTGCTTGACTCATTCGTTGTACTGATTCGCCAGTTTGATGGATCGCTGCTTGATTAACTTTTGGGATCTGCGCCGTAGAGTAAATAATAATAAGTAACTCGGAGGAGCTCGGTGGCGCAGCGGTTAATGCGCTCGGTCTGCGATCGTTGAAGTTACGCAACATTCGCAAAGGCCGGTCATAAGATGGGTGACCACAAAAAAAAGTTTTCATCTCGAGCTCCTCCGTGCTTCGGAAGGCACGTTAAGCCGTTGGCCCCGGCTGCATTAGCAGTCGTTAATAACCATCAATCCGCACTGGGCCCGCGTGATGGTTTAAGGCCCGATCTCCCTGTCCATCCATAGGGAAGGCCCGTGCCCCAGCAGTGGGGACGTTATTGAGCTGATGATGATGAACTACGTATAAAACGGTAACTCTCCGCCCCGCACCTCACCCCCTCTGGGTCCTACTTTCTAGAGGTCCTAACCTAAGTTCGATTCGCGATAGGCACACAATTATCATTAAATAACGTCACTTCGTTAGACTGTCTTTAGGTAGGATATTGCAGGCTAAAATAATCTAATTGTCTAAAAAATAAAAATGCGACAGTGCTTCGGAAGGAAAGTTAAGCCGTTAGTCCCGGGTAGCGCTTACTTGTTTTGCTGATATAAGCGTGTTGTTGTTACATGAGCAATGACAGGGCGTTTCATCATCATCACTAATTTAAGAGCCACGCTCTTGTAGGTGTAGCATTTTCCATGCTACTGTTTAGGTAAAAATAGGGCAGTGGTTTCCCTCTTGCCTTCCGCCCAAGGGCCTTTGGGGGCTCAATAATAACCCTGCCTGAAGATCTTGCGATGGATCAATCAATCAATGATACTTTTCCCGTTATTATCCCGTTTTCACAGAGTCTGCTTACCTAACCTGAGATTTGACAGGTCCTGTTTTTTTACAGAAGCGACTGCCTGAATGAGTTTACAACCCGCAGGGTAAACCAGCCCAATACAGGTTAGCTCACATGTCTACTTTCTCATACCTCTGACTACCCCCTTTGGAATATAGTCGTGAGCTCATGTTATGTTATGTACTTATTTATAACGTAAACACACCGCAACAATTACAGTGTACCTCACAGCCAGTTTTACTTGTGCAAATTAATATAAAGCCGAGAAGTTTTTTCAGCTTAACTCTGTCGCTTTGTTCAAAATATTCCGTGTATTTTTCTCATTTTCTCAAGCCACGCTGTGGCATTGTTTCACGGTCCCTTGTTCTGTCTGTACGAATTATACTCTACTTAGTTGGCCAGCTTATAACCTCACGACTATATCGCAATTGGAGTAGTCAGATGTTCATCCATAGCAAGATGAACTAAGTATCCGTACTTCACCGGGCTTTCTGTTAGACCAACGTGATAGTTGATAGACGTATCGCCGTCACAACAAACAATGGTTGAACCAACTGTGTTAATGAAAACTGCATTTAAGATAAATCAATAACTTATTATCCGGTCTTAGTTTCCAGGATCTGTACCCGGTTAATCAATCAACCGGAGGGGGTATGGAGCATACTCCACCACGCTGCTCCACTGCGGGTTGGTGGAGGTGTTTTTTACGGCTAATAGCCGGGACCAACGGCTTAACGTGCCCTCCGAAGCACGGAATCATCTTACTTTTTCGGACAATCAGGTGATTCAAGCCTGAAAAGTCCTTACCAAACAAAGGACAGTCTCACAAAGTGATTTCGACAATGTCCCCATCGGGAATCGAACCCGGACCTCCAGATCGTGAGCCTAACGCTCTAACCACTAGACCACGGAGGCTGTTGGCAATATACTAGCCCCATATTCCATAAAACTTAAACATAACTGGCTACTAGTGGGTTTTTATGCTATGCCCTTCTGCTTACCCCTTTAGGGATACAGGATATGTAATGTTAAACACTTACGATTAACGATGCAAATGAATAAACATATTTTGTATTTAAGTTTTTGGCAAAGTTGTGAGGCTTTGAGTTCACTGCATGAGCGAATCTAAACAATGGCCCTGATTCCTGCAGACACCTTCTAATTTTACTTACGTTATACCTATCATTTTCTCATCCGTCGGAAAGGAAAGAGACAGTATATTGACAGCTGTTAATTTTAGGAAGAATAAGTAAATTAATGAATAACCCGGGCGAATCAAATAGGTATTTCGCTGCAAGCCGTTTGCCGTGTGCTTTCAACTTAATTCTGTCAGATTATTGGCCAATGTAAAATTTTTTGAGGGTTTTTAAAAATTTCCGTCTAAAATTACCGTGTGACGTAAGTTTTATGCCTGTCCCTTTCCTTAAAGAAAATGACAGGTATACTTTTTCGAAAAAAAAAGTAATAATAAAATAAATAATAAAATTAGATAGTGTCCACTTACTTATTAGTACCAATATCGTCCAAGAAAATATTTTCTCAAATCTGATCATAGACATCCTTGAAAATTAAAAATTAAAATTATTCTTAGCCTAATAATGGCGGAATTGCTTTCGACAATGGCGTTAATTAACTTTGTGAATGATTCATCATCTCCCTAAACGGAGTTGGAGCCGTGAAGTCTTTGTAAAGATTTTTATTTTAAATAACTTTCGTGACTTTTTAGCTTCAAAGTACACGTGGAATGAAGTACAGTGTAAAGAAGACGTGAAGTGAAGTGCAGTGAAGTGAAGTGTAAGTATATATTGTAACGAGTTCCATAGTCCACCGGTTGAGCGTTGGGCTCACGACCCGGAGGACTCGAGTTCGAAGCCTGGTGAAGACATATCATCACAAGAAAACACTTTGTGATCCCTAGTTTAGTTAGAATATGATCTGATTGACTGATTGACTGAAAGCAAGATGATCCGCGCTTTGGAGGGCGCGTTAAGTAGTAGATCCCGATCATTACTGCTAAAAAATCAAACTATAATAATACTACTTACCTAACCTACTCATTTTGACCAACTACTTACTGATATCACGGGTCTAATAGACAAAACTTTTTGGTGAAGTCACTTAAAAGCCAAATCGCTTTAATTTATTTTCTTTTAGACAGCTTATTAAGTTGAGCTGGCAATTTTCCCCTCAGACAATTACCAGATATCGCCTTTGAACCAGTTTTAAAACCCCGATAATTGTCGGATTCGTCTTGAAGCTAAAGGTGTTCCCACAACTACATAGTATGTTAACAAAATTTAAAAAATAAAAATAATATATAATAATAATATTATTGAAATTGAAATTATTATTTGACAAGACCCCGTTACCACACCTCTGAATATACTAAATTAAGTTGCCAAGGAAATATACCTGTTCCAATGCACATTATAGGTTTGCATAGGCTACTGATTACATAAACATAAACAGCCTAAGTATATACGTCCCACTGCTAGGCACAGGTCTCCCCTCAATCAACTGGTTACATATTATGTGATAATAGGTTAGTATAAGGATAACGAATGAATAAATATGTATATTTGTGTAAATGTCTATAAGTGTAGTATCTATTATATATATTATGTTTGTATAGTTTTTAAATTTATATTTATATTCCTCTAAGTTATCGCCTTTACCTGTCTAGTAACTTATAGTTGTTATATTTTTTATTTATTTATTCATAGTAAGATTAATAAATAAATAACAAAATATGTTGAAACAAATGTTACTAAACACTGTTGCTTAAATATAACCATGCGTTAATATTTTATGGTTTCTAAATGCTTAGGGGTTGTTTTTATTTTTCACAGACGTATCAAAAAGTTTTGATACTTTTTGTATCATTTAATTTATTTACTGCTCCCTCGTCGAATATTTCCGAAATGTTAAAAAAGGTTCACCTTTAATTTATCTCTTTCCCGATCTGCCGAAAAAGATTTCTGCCAAATCTGTCTTATATGTAATCTGTATTACTTTTTTTTAAAGAAGAAGGAATGATAGATAGATTTATTATTTGAACTTTTTGTTCCTGTACTGTGTACTGTATGTGTCTGTCAAATCATTAAGTTAGGTAAGCGGACCCTGTGAAAAACGAGATAATGCTAGGGAGATGATGATTCTGTACTGTGTATAATAAAAAGTTCTTCTTTGCGAGTCGATGACGATCGATATTAAATTTTTGCTGACCAGTAATTGGCCACGCTTTCGGTATTGTCAGTGGCTTCGTGAAGGTCTGTCATAGTGCAGGTGTTAGGGCATTTAGGACAGCATAAAAGGTGAGCCATAGTTTGTGGTGATACTCCACACTCGCAACCATCAACCAGGGGGGTTAAAATGGCCACATCGAAGCAATTCATCTAAGAAAGCAATATTGCAATTTGACATTTGCGCATATAAAAATAAGTGCGCAATGCAAACAACTGTCAAATAGCAATATTGCTTTCTTAGATGAATTGCTTCGATGTGGCCATTTTACCCCCCAGGTATCCCAATAGAAAGTTAAATAAATAACGTTGTTGAATATTGGTGTAGGACTACCCTAAGAGAGTATCTGACGGTGTTATCTTGGAAAAGAGAAAACTTTATAAAGTCCCCACCGATCCGTTTTTCCGACTGAATAAATTGGAAGCTCTTGGGATAGACACTACTGTTGTTAAGGGAAAATATTTAATACGATAGGATTTTCTGAATACGTAAGTATGTAAAACGGTGTATCTACTTGGATTTGTTTTGTTGCCAAGCAAAAAGGAGTAGGAAAAAACAATATTGAAGCTACTTGTCGAAATATATTGAGGGGTTGCTTATAGGATATTCTGAGAACATCCGTCTAGAACCAAATAAAACTAAATATAAAAAAATACCTTTTAGACTCGTGTCCTATCTAATTTATGTTATTAATTGTAAAATTATTGCTTTAAAATAATGTGATACATTCATTGTGCTCCTACTTACAAATTACTACTAGATATAAGTTCATATTATTAGTAGAGACTCTTTCCTGTAGACAAACTGTTTAAAAAGTTTTGCAGGGCATTGACAAATTGTATATTTAGTATTAAGATTTAATAAATAAATAAATAAAAAAGAAAATACTGATACCAAGATAAATTATATTATAATGCTAATCTAGAAATAGAAGCCAGTCTAAAATGATCACTAATCAATGTCATTTAACTTTTCGACTTATTTTCGAATTTAATTTTTTTGATGACGTTGGAGAGTATCTCCATACAAACTCAAAAGTATCTCATTTGATAAGGTTGTCAAGTAGCCTATTACAATAAAATTTTAAATAAAAGCTTTAATATTAACGATAAGTACTTGGCCAGCGATAACAAATTTATAATAGACATTTCGAAATTCAAATCTCTGAAAATCTTTTTTTAAACCACAAAGAACCAATTTCAAGCTCCATTGAATAGGAACTATTCTATCGGAAGGTGAAAATAACAGGCAGTTTTCAGGAATTTATTTGGAGGGTAGTTGTGAACAAAGGTGACCGTTTGGATAATATAATTACTTACACCTAGCTAGGTTCCGTATACGCACAATATAGTCTTCTTTTTCCATGGTGTTTGATATCAGTGTCTGATCTCATCAAAACTGTGATGTTAGGGTTACTAATGATCCACCAAAGGCGAGTCTGAGGCCTTTTGCAATGACTATATAATTACTTAAGTAAATATTAGCCAGGACTGACTGCCAATCGTGCCTTCCAAATCACAAAATAATTTTACTTTTTTACGAAAAATCAGGTGATTCAGCCTGCAATCATCATCTCTCTCAGCCTGTCTGACCTTTCAAACCGCGAAGGGAAAACCAGCCCAATACAGGTTAGGTCACATACCTCCGAAAGTGCATTTCTCGGGAATGTGGGTTTCCTCACGATGTTTTAATTCACCGCGGAGCACGTGATAATCATTTATGATCCAAACATGAAAGCAAATTCGACGATCATTGGTTTAGGCCTGTGCTGGATTTGAACCTGCGACCTTAAAGTGAGAGGCAAGCGTTCTACCAACTGGGCTACCATGGCTTTGATTTAGCGTGCAATGTCCTAGCCAAATAAAAGACAGTACCATAGAGTAATTTCAACATTTAGGAACCTGGATCTCCAGATCGTGAGCCGAACGCTCTGACTACTAGACAATAGAGGTTGTTAAGAGAAGTAATTCAATATTTTTTTTTCTATTTTATTATTTTCTCTTGACCATGACTTTCTGGAAGTGAAGGCCTTCGAAGTTCGAAGTCCTAAACACAGGGTATCCTAGTTTAGGCTCCAGCCTCTACAAATATTGTATTTTTGTATGTATTTATGTATCCATGTGTTTTTGTAGAGGAAATAAAGATTTTACTTACTTACTTACTTAATTGTTGTAAACACTCCCTCACTATAGGGTAACTAAGTAAACCTTCGCACAATCAACTCGGCGCAAGTTAACGAGTCTACTAATTATAAGGCCCTAAGCTTGCTTTGCAGAGCTAATTATTTAGTCTCCAGACAATTTACTTAGGTCTGACGGGAATCGGGCACGGCGTTAGCGAAAACAGAGCTCTGTTTAGCCCGACTGCGCGCCGCAAACAAGGGTAATATATTTATCAACCTATGGTAGCCGGCTACGGCTACGAGCCCAAACACCTCCACTAACCCGCAGTGGAGTAGCGTGGTGGAGTATGTTCCATACCCCCTCCGGTTGATTAAGGGGAGGCCTGTGCCCAGCGGTGGGTCGCTTAACGGCCTCGTTGGTCCAGTAGTTGAACGTTCCGCGTTCGAATCCCGGTGGAGACAAATCACTTTGTGATCCCTAGTTTGCTTAGGACATTACAGGCTGATCACCTGATTGTCCGAAAGTAAGACGATCCGTGCTTCGGAAGGCACGTTAAGCCGTAGGTCCCGGTTACGACTTACTGATGTATGAACGTAGTCGTTACATAAGTCATATAAGGGGCCTTTGGCGGCTCAATAGTAACCCTGACACCAGGGTTGATGAGGTTGGTAATCCACCCTACAACCCACACGATAGAAGGAGGGGAAAAAGGGCAAGGTTTATACCTACTTGGTAGTTGGCGATTAGTCAAATTATTTGTACTATCAGTAGTTTTAGGGGGACGTTTTGAAGAAAGTTACGATTTAAAGTGTAACTATGTTACCTACTGAACGCCTCATTGAGTTTTCTGTTAAACCGACGCGATAGGTAATGAGCTGCATCGCCGTCTATAATGGTCGAGCTAACTGTGTTAGTGAAAACTGCCCTTAAAATAGGTAAATTAACAACTCATTGGTAGATATTTTTGAATTTTGTTCTGTCAGATAACAGCTTCACTATTTACTTAGCACTAAAGAAAGAAACGGCAACAAAACAGCTGACAACTCGTCATGAAATCGCTTAATAGGTACAGTCATGAGCAATATAATGTACCCACTTTAGGACTCTGTCGCACTAACATATTTGACATTTAGTGAGACTTACAGTTCAATTTGTCAAAAAGTTAATGTGACATGGTACCAAAGTGTATACATATTAATGCTCGTGACCGTACGTAATTTTTCTCTCTCAAGTAATGAACATTAGTATTACATTACAGCACAGCTATCGAAGTAAACGAGTTAACTGCCGTAGTAGCGCCAGAAGTGGCGATAATTTCGTAAGCTGAGACAGGAGTTAAAAGATATGCGAAATAAAAGGCAATTTTCTTTACTCCGATACTTAGGGGTGGCGATTGAGTTGATTATGTTTTTTTTTGTTTTGACGTGACTTATCTCTACGCCCTGGTTTACGAACAACTCAGCATTCTCAGGCCTGTTGTCTTCAATTTTATACCGGGTTTATATTTTATCCGGGTAAGTAGTTAATACCATCTGAGGCAAACCTACAATAAGTTACGTCATAAAAAAATTAAAAGCTATCGTGTAGCCGCTTATTTTCATGTAAATCACCTGTCCCTTTCCTTTTGGGTCGGTAAGAAAATGACAGGCATATAACTAAATAAATAAAGAAAATTAGATTAGTTTATAAAAATAAATTAGGAGGTGTCAACAGGAATCAATACCATATTGTGCCGTTTACGCGTGAGGTTGCAAGTAACCTTTTACCAACCGTTTCGTTGTCGACTTTTTGCGAAATACCTGAACTTAAAAATAATATTCAAAGTTCTTAGATCGTAGGTCCTTTATTCAAATTCCGATCGAATTCAAAAATATATTTATTCAGTGGGTAACATAATTACAATTTGAGTCGTCATATTTTACATAACGAACGACTCATCCGCCTAAAACTACTGCAGCTTCTCACAACCTGTACAGCCGGGGAAAAGAAGATACAAGTAAAACCTCGGCACATGGCCCTAGACGTTATTTTTTTTAAAAAATAAACTATACTTTATTCTCACCAGTACCCTTGGACAGTCCCACGATGGAAAAGCCAGCAAAGAAACAGTCCTATCTTGCAAAGTTCGCAAACAAAACTTTATTCAATCCTTTAGTTTCAGTTGGAACCTCTCTACAGTCCACAGTAACTTCCTCGCTTTAATTACTTTAGAGGTTTCGCATCCTGATTTCAAATCGAATTAGTTTTGGGTCGTTCATTCTGTCACATCACCACATAATGTTAAATAGGGACTAGTTCGTAACATAATTTGTGACGAAAATAGTGGTAGTGACTCCGTACCGATTACCGAGTTAATATCAAGACTTGATAATAACTCCTAATCATGGTCTGAATCATCCCTCAAAGTTTTCGTTAAAATGTCACTAACACACTGTATGAAAAATTGTGTACTTACTACCTAATTGATTAGTACCCATTACTCAAAGACAATTCTTCACTTTAATAAGAATATTTGCTGCCGCACTTATAGGCTTGTAGTCCTTAATAAAATCAAGAGCATCTTACTTTAATCGCCAGAGTCGTGTAGCTGACGACTTCGCCAAACAATTATTACAAGAAACATGAACATAAAGCAAAGAATAATACTATGTTGAAGACGGTAACTCGCCGGCCCGCACCAACTCGTATCGACCGCCGAGCTAGATTTACCTCACCCCCTCTGAGTCTTACTTTAGTCTAAATTGCCGTAAGCCACTAAGGGGTAAGAGAGAGCGCGGATTTTCTGTCTCGCTCGCACTTACGCGCGATAATATTCTTGTATGAAGCGGCTGGGGTGCACCACCTATCACGATGGTTTAACAGAAAGATCGGTGAGGCGTGGGTACTTAGTTCATCTTGCGATGGATCTACAACTGACCACCCCAATTGGGGTATAGTCGTGAACTTATCGGGGCAACTAAGACAAGTAAATATTTGCTTAAAAGTAGTCCCAAACACGAGGATTGTATTGATTTTTGATAAATAAATATTTTTTGATTTTGATTTTGACTTATGTTTTCTATGTGCGTAAGAGGCAACCCTAACGTGAACTTTTTTATGAACCCAATTCTCGTTCGAGCCTCAGATACCGCGTTACGATCCCGTTTGCAGGATAACTGCCCGTAAATGGAGGCTTTAAAATTGATAGTTGATATCCCACCTGCCCGCCGATAATAGAATAGAGAAGGAAATAATAAAAAGAAAATCCTTTAAATATTATTTTTAAATAAAAATAAATAGAATCGCTTTTGTAATATCAATATTGTGCAGGTAATTGATAACACGTGGTTTCCAGGATTTGTGCTCGATTAATGGCAATAGGCTCGCCCTTATTACATGGGACTTAAACATAAAAATAGCATAGCATACATGAGTGATGCTATTTTACGTTATATTGTACAAACACAGATATAACTCACGCATTCACTAGAAAGGACCTAAAGTTTCTTTTACCTATAGGTACTTTTCGCGGAAGGCAAGAGGGGACCACTGCTCTATTTTCCCCTAAAAAAGTAGCATGAAGAATGTTACACCGACAAGAGCGTGGCTCTTAAATTAGTGTTGTGATGGGGTACTTTTACAATGTCTCGAGAGTCTCACAATCGCACTTTAAAAGTTACTAAATACGTACTTACTATGAAAAAAGGAAAGTACCCAGGTACAAAAACGTGTTACAGTCTTTGGAGGCTCCATCATAACCCTGACACCAGGGTTGATGAGGCTGGTATTCCACCTCATAAACTACACGATAAGAAGAGACTGGAAACTAACTCAAGTAAATTGAGGGAATATATCTATGATATCTATGTATATATAAAAAGGTCACAGTTTGCTTTGAATTGCGGGTAAACAAGCTTTCACAGGTACACCGCAACATGCAGCGAACGTGGAAACCTCATTTTAGCGGTTAACTGATTCTACAGCGCAAATACCAACAATAGTTTGCTCTGAAAATTAACGCACACACCGTGCGTAGTGTATCCTCAGCGCTACCCATTTGTCCGGCAAAGTAGTTAATGCCATCTGCGGCAAATCTACAATACAATACACTACAAATACACTTTATTGCACCAAAACAAAAATAAATAATTACAAAAAAGACTCTTAACTAAGTACATGGCAAATGGCGGCCTTATCGCTTAAAGCGATTTCTTCCAGTCAAACATAAGGTGAGGAAAAATGTAAAAATCAAACAACAAAAAAAACAAAATCTACAATAAGTAACGTCAAAAAAAAACTTTCTTGAAACCACAGAGATCATTCATCAGAGCACGTGATAATCCAAACATTGGTTTGGGCCCGAGCTGGGTTTCGATCCTGCATCCTCACAATGAGAGTCAAACGTTTTTCCAACAGGGCTACCACGGCTTCTTAACAGAGACCATTTCATTATGAAGATTATATTCACTAAACACCAGTAAGAAGCACAGTAGACATAAATCAGTGTTAAGAACACAACTTGGAGACAGGCGGCGGTTTGGCCCGGAACTGGTATGAGAAATAAATCGAATCCGACGATGGAATCCAGACTAAGTTGCGGTTAATGGGCATTCAAGGGCACTTCAACTAAAGGCCCTATTACATTCGATTATTTGTTTATAGTGGAGCGGATCCCCGCTCAGAATCGTACTTGGTGCAACGCATATCGCTGGCTGTACAAAGTGTACAAGTAACGCAGAAACGCAGCCAGCATTATGGGTACATTTGCACCAGATTCGAGGCGGGCTTTTTAATTAAGGTGTTAATTGTACATAATTTATTTTTGTTTATTTTTTTAGTTTTAAGTAAGTATTTAATTTTATTTTTGTTTTGTTTTTATATTTTTGTTCTGTAACTGTTTTCTTTATGGTGTAAATAAAGTTTTATCTCTTTATTTGTTATTAGTATTACACACAAATTACAATTTGTAGAAACAAATACGTACCATTCAACTACAATTGTAACAACACACACAATATAAAAAAAAATGAAAATTATCATGTCATTATCTTCTCATTATCCTGATTTTCACAGGGTCTGCTTACGTAACCTGAAGATTTGACTGGTCCGGTTTTTACAGAAACGACTGCCTGTCTGACCTTCCAACTCGCGAAGGGAAAACCAGCCCAATACAGGTTAGGTTACATACCTCCGAAAATGCATTTCATTTCGGGTTAGGTCACATATTCGCCATACGTGCGAAGAATCGTTGCCGATGATTCGCATAATGTTTTAATACTATCATCTTATTCTATCGTATGGGTTGTGAGGTGGATTACCAACCTCATCAACCTTGGTGTCAGGGTTACGATTGAGCCGCAAAAGACGAGCTCATGTAACGACTACTAACTTACATCAGTAAGTAGTAACCGGGACCAACGACTTAACGTGCCTTCCGAAACGGATGAGAGCCCGGAACCTCCGGATCGTGATCCCAACGCT
This sequence comes from Pectinophora gossypiella, assembly GCF_024362695.1. Taxonomy (NCBI): domain Eukaryota; kingdom Metazoa; phylum Arthropoda; class Insecta; order Lepidoptera; family Gelechiidae; genus Pectinophora; species Pectinophora gossypiella. The sequence goes on from NC_065412.1 coordinate 15,094,874, forward strand.
CAAACACTGGACCACGGAGGCCGTTGGCTTAATAGTATCATTGAATCGTAATGGATAGGGAGCAAGAAAATCGTAGAGCGCGGGCGATAGTTTGCCATCTCAGACATGTCGTCACTCTGGCCACTCCATAGTTTTTTTTTTTGTGTCTTGAATGTACTCCGAGGTTACTCTTATATCCTTTTTTTTTGTTTTTTTTTCTATTTTTTTTTAAAGGAAGAATTGTTAATGGTTCTGTTTTTATAATGAAGTGTCATCGTCTGAATCTCTTGAGTTGCTTATTATTAGGTATTTTGTGTGTACTATTTATATAAGTAGGTATACGTAGGTTAAGTATATATTATATTTGTAAGTATGTTATATATTTATTTGCATGTATTTGTTGTTAAGTTGTATGCATAGTTTGTACCCGCAATCTTTCAATTTATTTATTTTTTTACCTTTTTCCTCACCTTATGGTTGTCTGGAAGAAATCGCTTTAAGCGATAAGGCCGCCATTTGCCATGTACTTAGTTAAGAGACTTTTTGTAATTATTTATTTTTATTTTGGTGCAATAAAGTGTATTTATATTGTATTGTATTGTATTTCTCAATCTTTCTTGCGAAAGAGACAGATAGTCCGCTCGCGCTCCCCCTTAGACTGCCTTTCCATTGACGCGGAGCTGTGCGGAGATAAGTGGAGATGTGCAGTAATAGACCAATCACCGTGAGAGAGAGAGTGACAGAGCGTCTTCATTTTCGCTCTCTCAAACGCTGTGATTGGTCAAATCCGCACATCTCCGCTCTTCTCCGCCCGTCTCCGCGTCAGTTTTTAAACCCGGCCTTACTCCTTAGCGGCTTACGTCTATTCAGATAAAAGTAAGACCCAGAGGGGGTGAGGACGACCCCCGTTACGAATTTGCGCGGGGCGGAGAGTTACCATTCTATACGAAGTATTTATTAAACTGTATTTAATTAAACGCAATTGCCTGTACGACATTATTATAGAAGGACACGATAACCATACAAAAGAAATCGCAGCGCAGCGAGCAAAATTTAAAATATACCTAAACGCATTAGTGATAAACCGGACAATGTTTTGTCGAAAGTTCTCCTTTCACAAAGGTCATTCACCCCGTTTTTGTCTAACTTAATACTTTCAATGGGGTAGGCGGCGCGTGGGAAAATACAGGCTCATTTCAGATCTGCTGAAAGCCTAATAACATACAGTGAAATACTAACCTTTTTTGCAATATTACAATTTGACATTTACGCATATGAAAGTAAGTGCGCAATGCAAACAAATGTCAAATAGCAATATTAATAGCTTCGATGTGGCCTTTTTAACCCGTATCGTGAATCAGGGGACGGTAAAATCAGGGGCCTGTTTAATAAAACTTACAATTGTAAATTACAATGACAATTTGATGTACATTGCGGAGTGTGTGATCACGAATATTTTGCAGTTTCATATTAGCTACGTAATGAACACCAAATTGTCGTTGTAATTTACAATTGTAAGTTTTATTAAACAGGCCCCAGGTATGCGCGCAAGCATTCAGTTGTCACGTGATGACTCAGATGGATAGTTCCTAGGGATAAAGGACTTCCATTTTCAGTGACGTGAATAAGAAGGAAAACCTGAATTAATACGTAGACATGGACGGACAGGTATCAGAATCATTCATTCAACGTAATTATCATGAGTAAAAGGTCGATTTTTGAATGTCAAGTAACTGCAACAGCAACACAACTTTAAATCATTACAAGTCATTTAATAACTAGAGGAACACATAACGGATCATTTAGGTAATCTTTAATCTTATAAGCTCTTTTACATAAAGTACGCTTAACATGAAGATGTATAGAGATACAGGACGGAAGGGGCAAGTCACAGGGACTGGAACCTGACAGAGGGCAGCAGTAACTGTCAGTACTATTCAGAGGCGGAGGACAGGAGTCCTAGTACGGCTTTGAAATAGACTAATCGTCAGACAGAGTACTGTGGGGCGAAAGGCAAGAGGGAAGCCACTGCTCTATTTTTCCCTATAAATGTAGCGTGGAGTACGCTACACCGACAAGAGTATGTTATTAAATTAGTGATGATGCTTAACATGAACTTTAAATATATTTTCTTTCAAAATCAAAATGATGCATACTTACCTCGGACACTCTACACTCTTTTTATTTTTTAAAGATCCTCTAGGGCCCTGTGCCGAGGTTTTTCTTGCAGCTTCTTTTCCCCGGCTATACAGGTCATGAGAAGCTGCAGTAGTTTTAGGCGGATGAGACGTTCGTTATGTAAAATTGACGATTCAAAGTGTAACTATGTTACCTACTGAATAAAGATATTTTTGAATTTTAAATTTGAATACACTAATATCATTCTTATTGTGTGCCGCTTTACCGCGTAAGTGCAAGCAGTGGTGGCCTTGGCCAAATATTTAGGTGGTGCGAGACCTCAAATTGGCCCCACTCAGCCCCTCAAAATACAAAACCCACTTGCTCCCTTCTATACACGAGGATGTTGCCCAGGGTGGACCAGTGGTAACACACATACTCACACGTACACACACACATAACATACAAACTCAGCGCTCTTAGACACGAATCTATCTGCAAACAAACAACTCAAAATTACTTAAGTAAGGTGCGCATAATGTTTTTATTTTAATAGCACAGAGTCTGTTGCACCGCTCGCACCGCCCTAGGGCCGCCACTGAGTGTAAGCGAGACAAACCGTCGTGCGCGCTCCCTCTTACTCCTTAGCAACTTACGGTCATTTCAACTAACCAGGAGGTGATGAGATAAATCTAGCTTGGCACCCAATGCGAATACAACGACAAGCGGTAGGCTGAGACATATAGCATATATACACTCACTCCTTGCCAGCGATGTTTAAGACCCACGTAATAGGAAGCCAGCCTATTTCTATTAACCGAGCACATATCCTGGAAACCACGTGATATCAATTATCCATGATCCAAATATGAAAAAAGTAAATTTGGTGTCTGTCAAGAACTCATATAACACAAGGCTATAAATTTAAAGTCAGATTGAAGGTCAAATATTTCTGCTGAGTAACTCCCTTCGTTAATTGCTTTGGAGTGTTTTCGAATTGATCCCTTGGTAACTTTGTGAGCTCTCAACTGATGTCAATGGCATTCTGAGCGCCAGTCTATCTCGAGAGTTGTATTTGAATAACTGAAAATGTTTATTGAGTGATTCAGTGCTTGAAGGCGTTGCGTCGTTTCGCATATTTTGTATACTTACAGGGTGTTAGTGCCATCGTAACAAATACTCAGAAGGTACGCACACGCACACGCACACGCACACACACACACACACACACACACACATGACAGTTGAATGTTTTGAATTTTTTTGAATTTCTAGATTAGCATTTTATAATTTATCTTTGACCCAGCCGCATACCCTATTATCCAGTTGAGACTTACGTAAGTTGTCGACAAACGATGATACGGTAAAAGACAAAAGACTGTAGGGTATTTTCGCGTTCACGGTAATGATATTGACTTCCGGTGTTTGAAGAACTACCCCTCTACACGCTGTAGTGGGTGTCCATTACACTCTCAATCCAGGTCTCAATACGAGAGTCGCAATCAAATATCCGAAGCAGCGCAAAATGTATCAACACTTTTGGCTTGCTTTTTTTATATGTATATATTTTTTACATAAGTTCTAACTACATAATTGTAAAAAGACAAAACTCTCTAGAGTGGTATCAATAGTTTATCTCAGCTGAAACTGCCCCCAAGATCATGTGAATGTCACAGTTCTTATATAAGAACAGAGACTTGATCATCATCTTAAGGGTAGTGTCCAAGCTGAGAATAGTTTAGAGTATTTTTATGTTCACGGTAATAATTATTGACTTGTGTTCAAAGAACTACCCTAAAACCAATAAATCACAATGTTCGCACAGTTCGAACATAACCTAAACAGCCTATATATGTCTACTGCGGGTTGGTAGAAGTGTTCTCCAAACACAGCTGACAAAATATCAACGAGCTAAGTGTCTAATAATAATTGCTTTGCTTTTAATAATAATAAAAATAATAAGAATATTTATTTCGGATATTTCTCTTACAGAATAGAATAAGTGTTAGTAACAAATATACTTAAATAAAATAAAATAAAAATCATACTTACTCAAAATTGAAATGAAAATCAAATTCAAAATTAATAACAATTTAACCAATTTAATCTGATTTTAGTGTGTTTGGCAAGGTGGATGCGGGTCCAGTGCTAGAATATATCGGAATTTAATCACTCGTTTTTCAATCCCAAAACAATAGCTTACCTAGGGACACAAAAGTCGATAAACCAATACAGCTAATGGCCAACAATCGAATTCGCCCCAAGTTTTTCATCAATTCTCTATTTTCTTCGTGATAAATTATTCTGATGTTCAATTGGAATAATGCGATCGTGTCTCGGACAGATTATAAGTTACAAACGTTTCACTATAAGACCTGTTTACACTTACATAAACAGCCTATATAAGTCCCAGTGCTGGGCACAGGCCTCCCCTCAATCAAGCGGAGGGGGTATGAAGCATACTCCACCACGCTGCTCCACTGCGGGTTGGTGGAGGTGTTTTTACGTCTAATAGCCGGGACCAACGGCTTAACGTGCCCTCCGAAGCACGGAGTCATCTTACCTTATCTTCAATTTATACCTAAAAACAAAGATAAGAGATGCATTTGTCTATTTGTTATCCCTGGAATTAGAACGTTAAACGATGAAAAATATGTATAGAACCTGACCTGTCCAATCTTCAGGTTAGGTAAGCGGGATAATGCTAGGGAGATGATGATGAAAAGGACTGTTTGAAAAGGTTTGTTTCCTTTTGGGGGTTGCCTGGAAGAAATTGCTCTAGAGCAATAAGGCCGCCCAAATTGTACTGTTTTCATGTGTTATGTCTGATTGTTGAAATTTTAGTTCTGTGCAATAAAGTATATTTGATTTGAAAAGGACTAGGAACAACAAGGCCTTAGTCCGACATTGATATAGATACATTAGAACACCGCACTGCACTGAATAGTAACTCTAGTCTCATTACTTACTTCTAACAGAGTTACCAGAGTAGAGTACCTACTGCGTCATTATTCCCCGATACATATAATTTGGGGATTTTCAAAGCAAGAGTGAATAGGCACTATTTGAGTTTGCGTGCTCCACCTATGGTTATGGTTAAAGAGAATTTATTTCTTATTTCCAACATATTACATGTCATTTACATAAGAAACAAAGTACTTACATTTGTATACATATAAGTTCACACTTCGGCTTATATACTTACACATATGCATTTCTTTCACGCACTTCCACACATACAGAGACTGGTCCGCAGAACCAAGGACCACACTTTCAAAATTATAATAACTTTAAGTAGGTACACAAGATATATTTTAGAAATAAAACGGATTTGAAAAAGAGTTTAATTTTGTATTACTACGTAGGTATAGTTCAAAGAAATCTGTCAAGATCCGCTATAGAACGTTTTTTAATTATAAATCTCTTACTTTCATAGTTTAGAAATAAGTGCAATTCTAAAAGTGCGGTCCACCTTAGACCTCATCGCTGCTTCAAACCAGGCTGGATCGTGATCAAACGCACTCAAATATTTTAATAAAAAAACCTACTATAGATATACTCGTAGCACGGTGTAGTGACTAGCTTTAGGTAGCCCACGCTGCTAATTTTACACTTTAAAGTGGCCTACATCAGCTGCATAATTTTAGACAACGACCAGTGCAAACAGAGACGGTCGTTCAAACGCTAGAACGCCGAAAACGGCAAACAAACAAGTGTGCACGAGCCCTATGCCTTGTTCAAACGAACCGAGTAAACTAGCGAGACAATGCACGTCAGTAACCACTTGACCCAATCACTTGATAAAGTATGGCATTACACACACAATAGATAAGATTTTTCTTTGGCATTATGCACCGGGGTTTTTGACGTGACTTTTTGTAGATATGCCCCACGTGCCGTTAAGTACTTTGTCGGACAAATGGGAGCGCTGAAGTCTCTCAAAAAAATTTAAGTACTTAGTAGAAAATTTTATACAACAGGCCTAAGTGTGTCTCATTGGGAATATGCACCGGAGTACGCTGCAAATTAGAATGATGGGGCCCCTAACTTTAAAAAACAATTAAATAAAATGTTACTAACACAATATGGATGAATATCGTCTGAAATAAAATATTTTAAAATATTTATTTTATTTGACATAGGACTATTTTCTTAAAACGAATAAAAAGAATAAGTAGATGAGAAGAATAAGTAGATGATAACTAGAATTACTCAACTAAGCTGTTTTTCTAAAATTTTCTTTATTTATCGTGTGGCTCTAGGCACTTGCCTAAAATGCCCAATAGAAAAGAAGGCTAGTGCACTGTCTCGCCGGTTTACTCGGCAAGTGTGAACAAGGCATTAGTCAATTTCGTGTTGATAAAAACTATTTCACGGCATGGATAAATTCCTTGCTGACTGCGGTTTGAAATGGTCATTTATCTTTTTCCAACCCTCCTTTTTCGAAGAAAGGGGGAGGTATAAGTATGAAAAGATCGCGTTCTGTCTGCCTGTGGCTTTGACTATATTTATGACGATGATAGTTCGAATTTAGGCGACTGAATAGAGAGGTCTTTCTTTGTGTACTTTATTAACTATTCAAAACGTGAACTTAGTGCAACAATAATGTACGTAACCTAGTTGGGTTATAATAATATAATTATATTAATAAGTAGGCATAAATTTTGACTTCATGTTTCTCTAATCACTGGGTGACCTGAAAGTTATTTATGTAATAAGTAGATAGAAAAAAATATCTTCCACTGGTGTAGGTTGTGTAGAACCCTGAGGTTACTATTGAGCCACAAAAGGCCCCTGTTCATGTAACGACTACACACTTTCTTAAGACAATATTAGCCAGGACCGACTTCACCGACAGCTTAACGTGCCCTCCGAAACACGGATCATTTTTCTTTTGGACAATGAATCAGCCTGCATTGTCCTACCTAGCCAAACCAGGGATCACAAAGTGACTATAATACAATAATTATAATGAAAAAATATTATATTATATATAGCTACAAACCCATGTACCTATTGACTGACTGACTCACTGACATAATTGTTCTCCCAGAAGGAGCGTCGGGGGGTAAAAATAATGTATGAGAAAAGTGATCTGGATCTCCCGGTGAGTATGGGAAAACTTCCAGATCTTGGAAAACTGCTCCGCATCAGGGAGAGACCCTACGGCCTGGCGCAACTATCGCACCTGGAAAGATTCTTTTTTCACAAAACCTATTTAAATCTTGGTCAAATTTTATTGTGGGTGAAAAAAAATCAAAATGGCGGAAAAACAAGATGGCCGCCATACAAAAAAATATTTTTCCAGAAAATGTCTCGGCGGTAAAAACAATGTATGGGGACGTAATCGGAAGATCATGTAGAGAATTTAAATACTGCTCAACCTTCAAAAACTGCTCCTCATCAGAGAGACACCCCACGGCCTGGCGAAACTATGGCACCTGGAACGATATTTTTTTCCCAAAACCTATTTAAATCTTGGTCAAAATCTATCGTGAGTGAAAAAAAATCAAAATGGCGGAAAAACAAGATGGCCGCCATACAAAATTTTGTTTTTTCATAAAATGTCTCGGTGGTAAAAATTATGTATGGGGATGTAATCGGAACGTCTTGTTGAGTATGGATATACTTCTCGATCTTGGAAAGCTGCTCCGCATCAGGGAGACACCCTACGGCCTGGCAAAACTATAATACCTGGAGCAATATTTTTTTCACGGAACCTATTTAAATCTTAGTCAAATTTAGTTGCCGGTGAAAAAAAATCAAAATGGCGGAAAATCAAGATGGCCGCCATACAAATTTTTCGTTTTTCCTGAAAATGCCTCGGGGGTAAAATTGATGTATAAGGATGTGATCGGATAGTCATGTTGAGTATTTCAATACTGCTCGATCTTGAAAAACTGCTCCGCATCAGGGAGACACGCTACGGCCTGGCAAAACTATAAAACCTGGAGCAATAAATTTTTCACGAAACCTATTTAAATCTTGGTCAAATTTTATCGCCGGTGAAAAAAAAACAAAATGGCCGAAAAACAAGATGGCCGCCATATACATTTTTGTTTTTCCAGAAAATGTCTCGGGTGTAAAAATGATGTATAGGGGTGTGATCGGAACGTCATCTTGGAAAACTGCTCCGCATCAGGGAAACACCCTACGGCCTGGCAAAACTATAGCACCTAGAACTTTTTTGATTTCACGAGACCTATTTAAATCTTGGTCAAATTCTAGATGTAAAAAAAAATGGCGGAAAAACAAGATGGCTGCCATACAAAAAATTGTTTTTCCAGAAAATGTCTCGGGGGTAAAAAGACACAAGACACGCGAGCAGCTTGCTGCGAGCGAACCACGCGACATCTAGTTTATTATTATATTATATATAGCTGGAGACCCACTGACTCACTGACTCACTGACATAATTGTTCTCCCAGAAGGAGCGTCGGGGGGTCAAAATGATGTATGGGGAGTGTAATCAAGATCTTCCGGTGAGTATGGGAAAACTTCCAGATCTTGGAAAACTGCTCCGCATCAGGGAGACACCCTACGGCCTGGCGAAACTATCGCACCTGGAATGATTCTTTTTTCGCAAAACCTATTTAAATCTTGGTCAAATTCTACTGTCGGTGAAAAAAAAACAAAATGGCGGAAAAACAAGATGGCCGCCATACAAAATTTCGTTTTTCCAGAAAATGTCTCGGAGGTAAAAATGATGTATGGGAGGTGTGATCGGAACGTCAAGCTTAATATGAAACAACTGCTTGATCTTGAAAATCTGCTCCGCATCAGGGAGACACCCTACGGCCTGGCCAAACTATCGCACCTAGAACATTATTTTTTCCACCAGGCCTATTATAATCTTGGTCAAATTCTATCGTGGGTGAAAAAAAATCAAAATGGCGGAAAAACAAGATGGCCGCCATACAAAATTTCGTTTTTCCAGAAAATGTCTCGGAGGTAAAAATGATATATGGGAGGTGTGATCGAAACGTCAAGCCGAGTATGGAAAAACTGTTCGATATTGAAAAACTGCTCCGCATCAGGGAGACACCCTACGGCCTGGTGAAACTATCGCACGTGGAACTTTTTAGTTTTCACGATACCTATTTAAATCTTGGTCAAATTTAATTGCCAGTGAAAAAAAATCAAAATGGCGGAAAATCAAGATGGCCGCCATACAAATTTTTCGTTTTTCCTGAAAATGCCTCGGGGGTAAAAATTATGTATAGGGATGTGATCAAAACGTCATGTTGAGTATGGAAATACTTCCCGATCTTCAAAAACTGCTCCGCATCAGGGCGGTACCCTACGGCCTGGGAAAACTATCGCACCTGAACCAATTTTTCTTTCACAATACTTATTTCAATCTTGGTCAAAATCTATTTCTGGTAAAAAAAACAAAATGGCGGAAAAACAAGATGGCCGCTATATAAATTTTTGTTTTTCCAGAAAATATCTCGGGTGTAAAAAATATGTATAGGGGTGTGATCGGATCGTCATGTTGAGTATGGAAATACTTTTCGATCTTCGAAAGCTGCTCCGCATCAGGGAGACACCCTACAGCCTGGCGAAACTATCGCAACTGGAACTTTTTTGTTTTCACGAAGCCTATTAAAGTCTTGGTCAAATTTTATCGCCAGTGAAAAAAAAAACAAAATGGCGGAAAAGCAAGATGGCTGCCATACAAAATTTCTTTTTTCTAGAAAATGTCTCGTGGGTAAAAACTGTGTATGGGGTTGTAATCGGAACGTTTTGTTGAGTATTAAAATACTTTCCGATCTTTAAAATCTGCTCCGCATCAGGGAGACACCCTACGGCCTGGCAAAACTATCGCTCCTGGAACGATTATTTTTTCACAGAACCTATTTAAATCTTAGTCAAATTTTATCGCTGGTGAAAAAAAATCAAAATGGCGGAAAATCAAGATGGCTGCCATACAAATTTGTCGTTTTTCCTGAAAATGCCTCGGGGGTAAAAATGATGTATAGAAATGTGATCGGAACGTCATCTTGGAAAACTACTCCGCATCAGGGAGACACCCTACGGCCTGGCAAAACTATAGCACCTAGAACTTTTTTGATTTCACGAGACCTATTTAAATCTTGGTCAAATTCTAGACGTAAAAAAATGGCGGAAAAACAAGATGGCCGCCATACAAAATTTCTTTTTTCTAGAAAATGTCTCGGAGGTAAAAATGATGTATGGGAGGTGTGATCGAAACGTCAAGCTGAGTATGGAAAAACTGTTCGATCTTGAAAAACTGCTCCGCATCAGGGAGACACCCTACAGCCTGGCAAAACTATAAAACCTGGAGCAATTTTTTTTTTCGCATAACATATTTAAATCTTGGTCGAATCCAATCGCCGGTGAAAAAAAAACAAAATGGCGGAAAAACAAGATGGCCGCCATACAAATTTTTCGTTTTTCCTGAAAATGTCTCAGAGGTAAAATTGATGATCGGAACGTCATCTTGGAAAACTGCTCCGCATCAGGGAGTCACCCTACGGCCTGGCAAAACTATAGCACCTAGAACTTTTTTGATTTCACGAGACCTATTCAAGTCTTGGTCAAATTCTATCGCGGTAAAAAATGGCGGGAAAACAAGACACGCGAGCAGCTTGCTGCGAGCGAACCACGCGACATCTAGTTATTATATTATATATAGCTACAAACCCACTGACTGACTGACTGACTGACATAGTTGTTCTCCCAGAAGGAGTGTCGGGGGGTGAAAATGATGTATGGGGGGTGTGATCGGGACCTCCCGGTGAGTATGGGAAAACTTCCAGATCTTGGAAAACTGCTCCGCATCAGGGAGACACCCTACGGTCTGGCGCAACTATTATAGCTGGATCAAATTTTTTTTCGCAAAACCTATTTAAATCTTGGTCAAATTCTATTGTGGGTGAAAAAAAATCAAAATGGCGGAAATTCAAGATGGCCGCCATACAAAATTTTGTTTTTTCAGAAAATGCATCGGGAGTAAAAACTGTGTATGGAGATGTAATCGGAACGTCTTGTGGAGTATGAAAACACTTCTCTATCTTCAAAATCTGCTCCGCATCAGGGAGACACCCTACGGCCTGGCAAAACTATAAAACCTGGAGCAATTTTTCTTTCGCGAAACATATTTAAATCTTGGTCAAATCCAATCCCTGGTGAAAAAAAACCAAAATGGCGGAAAAACAAGATGGCCGCCATACAAAATTTTCGTTTTTCCTGAAAATGCCTCGAGGGTAAAAATGATGTATAGGGATGTGATCGGATCGTCATGTTGAGTATTTCAGTACTGCTCGATCTTGAAAAACTGCTCCGCATCAGGGAGACACCCTACGGCCTGGCAAAACTATAAAACCTAGAGCAATATTTTTTTCACGAAACCTATTTAAATCTTGGTCAAATTCAATCCCCGGTGAAAAAAAACCAAAATGGCGGAAAAACAAGATGGCCGCCATACGAAATTTTCGTTTTTCCCGAAAATGCCTCGGGGGTAAAAATGATGTATGAGGAATATGATCGAAACATCACGTTGAGTATGGAAATACTTTTCGATCTTCGAAAGCTGCTCCGCATCAGGGAGACACCCTTCAGCCTGGCGAAACTATCGCACCTGGAACTTTTTTGTTTTCACGAAGCCTATTAAAGTCTTGGTCAAATTTTATCGCCAGTGAAAAAAAACAAAATGGCCGAAAAACAAGATGGCCGCCATACAAAATTTTGTTTTTCCAGAAAATGTCTCAAAGGTAAAATTGATGTATAGGGGTGTGATCGGAATGTCATCTTGAAAAACTGCTCCGCATCAGGGAGACACCCTACGGCTCGGCAAAACTATAGCACCTAGAACTTTTTTGATTTCACGAGACTTATTCAAGTCTTGGTCAAATTCTATCGCGGTAAAAAAATGGCGGGAAAACAAGACACGCGAGCAGCTTGCTGCGAGCCAACCACGCGACATCTAGTATATTATGTAAAACTGAATTATTATTAGAACTGAAATATAATAATAATCTTATTTACTTTGCAACCGTCTATTTAACATGTAGGTCGGTACATAAATCATAATTAACGACTCTACATACTACGTAATTACTTCTTCGTATTAATTATGATGATAATTAGAAAAAGAAAATAAATGAAAAAATGAATAAATAATGAATGAATGATTATGAAAGTAAACTTATTAAAAGTTTCAACTGTTATATTATTTTCATGATCCAACGTCATTTTACAAGGTCGAGCAATAAAGTCATCCTAACATTTTGACTTCAAAACAGACACATGATTCGCTCAAGTTTAAAGAACAGTCACACACTGGACACTCCATACTAAAATCTCATTCTTACCGTGTGCCGATAAAAACGCATAAGTGGGAACGAGACACTGTCCAAGCGCAAGTCTAAGGAAACTGTTAAACTAAGTACGTGTCACTTCCAGTGTTTTTATTTATTGTGTGAAATGTGACGTCACACGAAGCTCAATCATGGCCGCCCGTGTTTCGGGTATTGTAAGACACAGATAAAAATGACATTATTAACTTGTAAAAATAAAATATTTATAAATGATATTAGTAAAAAAAACTATTGGATATTTACCTTATCCGACATATTTCAAGTACAACTGTCAAATAGCCAATTCGCGCGGAGTTGCCGTTCTGCACGCAGTATTATTCTTTATTCTATGACACAGTCATTCACAACAGCAAACAGACAGACAGGCAATGAAAATCTTAATGATGCGAGGCGTTAGATGATGGCGCGTCTGTTTATACACCTCTAACGTGTATACGTTAGTAAGAACGTAAATTGCGAAATATTACGTGCGAATATTCACTAATGAGTCTTTGGAGGTAGATCTGTTGATGTTCAACTAATATCTTTGAAAGGAAACATCAAAATATTCTTTGGTATGTTTCTATACCTGTTCATTTACTGAAGTCTTTAAAGACATGAAATATGAACTATACGAAGCCTTGGGAGCTCTTAATCATTATAGAAATAGAGATTAAATATGTAAAAAGACTGAGTATGCTCCATACCCCCTCCTGTTGACTGAGGGGCGGCCTGTGCCCAGCAGTGGGACGTTTATAGGTTGTTTATGTTATGTATATAGACATAAAATGTATGTTTACCTTTTATTGGTAGATAGATAAACCTTTATGTACCTCTATTTATACACGAATTTGAATTTGAATTTTTTGTTTAGGTTTAAGACCTTACATTAACTTCTTAATAGTAAAATTCGAGCCGGGACTAACTGTTTAACGTGCGTTCTGAAACTCAAATCATTTAACTTTTTTCCGGAAAATCAGGTGAATCAGCCTGCAATGTCCTGGCCAAATAAAGGACAGTCTCATAGAGTAATTTCAACATTTAGGAATCAAACCCGGACCCAGATCGTGAGCCTAATTCATTTGTACTAGAAACGTAAGACTTAAAACTCCAAACAACAGTGAAACGTATATAGGCTGTTCATATTTATGAATGTGTCTTAATCTTGGTCTTTGGTCTTAATAGACAGGTTTATGGAATCTTTATTTCTTATTCAATTACAGTCACTTGCATAAGAAAAATAAAAATAATTATTTACCAAATATTAATATGCTTATGATGTTGTACAGAAACAAAGTTATAAGAAACTCTAAATAGAAATATTTTAACCCTGATACTAGGGTTGATGAGGCTGGTATTCCGCCTCACTACTCACTGAGGATGGAGTCGACCCCCGATACCGACTCCGCCGGCGTGGTTGACGATTTCCCTCATTCAGCGCTTATCGCTATCGACCCACTAGGTTCGATTAATTCTTTCAAATATTCTTCCTCTCAGACGATGCCCTGAGCCGAGGTTCGCGCCCAACTGGGCACCAGGCCTGTTATCTTAAATTGTGTACTGGGTGAGAGCCCTCAGCGCTCCCCATTTGTCCGGCCAAGTAGTTAATGCCATCTGCGGCACATCTACAATAAGTCACGTCAAAAAAATATGGAGTCGAGGTAGGTCCGAGTTAGCATCTTAGAATACAGACGTAAGTCGCCTACCACTTTTTAGTCTCTGTGGGCGTTGAGCTTAATAAGTAAACCGTCCTTTGATATAATGATTTGTTAGGAATATAAGCGCACATAACGACCGATTCTAGTTCTGAGTTGTAAACAAAAGACTGCTGATGGGCAAGAGCAAGTCAAGCGGAATATTACGCAGTCATGCTACGGCAAAGTTCACTTTCAGGAAAAATAATTTCCATATACATCACGTATAAAAAACCACGTGACAAAAAAACCGGACGTGAACGTGGTAGGACCGGGTGGGACCGTGTGAAAAAGTGCTGGAAAGAATTGAAGAAAGGAACACGCAGGTTGTGCCGATGTTTTTGGTCACTTAGACTATTACTATCTATACGGCCACCTTGAACGTCCCTAATTATTGGACATTCTGGATATTGCTAACTATATGTATACCTTGACTATCACTACTTGCTTCTGACTGTACCTATGTATTTCGTATATGTGTGTAAATATTTCCAAACCAAGCAATAAAGAACTGACCACACCAAAGCCCGGTCTTGCGGCTTAGTTTTCAAAGTGGGGATATTTCCAAACCTATTTCGCAACTAACTAGAAGCTTTAGTAAATACGTAGTCGTTACACAAGGCATGTCCGACGTTTCTGACGGCTCAATAATAACCCTGACACCAGGCTTGTTAACGGCCTGTACGGTCCAGTGGTTGAGCGTTGGGCTCACGATCCAGAAGTCCCGGGTTCGTATGTTTTTATATGATCGAAATATTTATTTGCCCCACTCAGGATGTTTCTGATTTTAAATGACATAAAAACTACCCCTACGAAAAACCCATCACAATCAGACCTCTGTCCCTGGCAAATAAAAAGTGAACCCCTTGAAAAATGAAGAGAAATTGTCCTGTTTCGAAAAACTGCTCAAAAAGTATTTGCTAAATAAAGCCTTTTATGAGATAGAAGAGCTATTTAATGATTACAAGTTAAATAAATAATGTAATGTCATTGTTATCTAAATATATAAAATAAAACTTAGTTACTGATAGGTACTTAAAAATAATAATAATACTAGTATAAGTAGGTAGTATATTATAATTTTTAAATTAAGTATAGTTATATAAGAATAAAGAGTTCCATTACATAATTATAATTTATATAAAATGTTTAGAGTTTACAAAAATAATTTAGTTTTAAGTTATTGTTGAGATACTTTTGCGATGCCATTACAGGGTGTCACATGTTTGTACATATTTACCTATAAGAACTGTAATACCATGTGACATGCAATAAAGAAATAAATAAATTAATAAATACCCCTCCATTGACTCCACTAAAAAAATAACAAACATGAAGTATTTGCTGTGGAATCAACTTAGAAACATTTTCATATCCCCGCTGTTAGTACTCGTAATAAATATACGGGTTGTTAGTGACATCGTAACGAAAACTTTAATGGATGATTAGTACTATTACTATTACTACAGACAGGAAATTCCACTCGATATCAAATCGAATCCTCCCCCTCAGTATTTGTTACGGTTTCACTAACATCCATACGCATTTGTATGTGATTATTATGTATTGTATGCTCATTATTCTGAGTTAATATAAAGTGGATTTTTGTATCGCAAAAGTATAGAGAATTGAAAGTAATTTAAAAAAAAAATGAATTTTGCGACCAAAAATTCCACTTGATATTAACTCAGAATCATGTTACTAATATCTTGTATAGTTACCATACCTACCTAATAAAAAATCTTTTGTGGAGAATACAATGCCGATTCATACATTGACGTAGGTTGGTAATGTCTTTTTAATATGCTATAGACAAGCCTGTTTCTAGGGAATGCAATCCCGATTGGGATCCCGCGAGATCTCGTCAAATTTTTCGAGATCAATCCCGAAGCATAATATGACGAGATCGCGTTCGAGAATGACGGAATTGGGCGGATCTCCTTGAGTTATACTTTTTGTTTTGATTATGCTGATTTCCAAAGAAAACCTAATTATTTAGTAATATTGAAGAATAAAGTATTTTGTTTTAATTAACCTCACTATTACAAACATGCCATGTCAGGGGCCTTTGGCGGCTCAATAATAACCCTGACACCAGGGTTGATGAGGTTGGTAATGTACCTCTCAATCCACACGATAGAAGAAGAAGATTACAAACAAGCAGTTTTCATCGTTTTCAGCTATCCTAACTGTTTTTTTATGAACTAAACGAAATCCCGAATGTTGCGGGATCTCGCGAGATTGATATTTCCAATCCCGCGGGATCTCGAATTTGCGATCTCGAGTCGGGATTGCATTCTCTACTTGTTTTATCCCTCCTGTAGGACTATCTAAGAATAAGTGGGAACGAGACACTGTCCAAGCGCAAGTCTAAGGAAACTGTTAAACTAAGTACGTGTCACTTCCAGTGTTTTTATTTATTGTGTGAAATGTGACGTCACACGAAGCTCAATCATGGCCGCCCGTGTTTCGGGTATTGTAAGACACAGATAAAAATGACATTATTAACTTGTAAAAATAAAATATTTATAAATGATATTAGTAAAAAAAACTATTGGATATTTACCTTATCCGACATATTTCAAGTACAACTGTCAAATAGCCAATTCGCGCGGAGTTGCCGTTCTGCACGCAGTATTATTCTTTATTCTATGACACAGTCATTCACAACAGCAAACAGACAGACAGGCAATGAAAATCTTAATGATGCGAGGCGTTAGATGATGGCGCGTCTGTTTATACACCTCTAACGTGTATACGTTAGTAAGAACGTAAATTGCGAAATATTACGTGCGAATATTCACTAATGAGTCTTTGGAGGTAGATCTGTTGATGTTCAACTAATATCTTTGAAAGGAAACATCAAAATATTCTTTGGTATGTTTCTATACCTGTTCATTTACTGAAGTCTTTAAAGACATGAAATATGAACTATACGAAGCCTTGGGAGCTCTTAATCATTATAGAAATAGAGATTAAATATGTAAAAAGACTGAGTATGCTCCATACCCCCTCCTGTTGACTGAGGGGCGGCCTGTGCCCAGCAGTGGGACGTTTATAGGTTGTTTATGTTATGTATATAGACATAAAATGTATGTTTACCTTTTATTGGTAGATAGATAAACCTTTATGTACCTCTATTTATACACGAATTTGAATTTGAATTTTTTGTTTAGGTTTAAGACCTTACATTAACTTCTTAATAGTAAAATTCGAGCCGGGACTAACTGTTTAACGTGCGTTCTGAAACTCAAATCATTTAACTTTTTTCCGGAAAATCAGGTGAATCAGCCTGCAATGTCCTGGCCAAATAAAGGACAGTCTCATAGAGTAATTTCAACATTTAGGAATCAAACCCGGACCCAGATCGTGAGCCTAATTCATTTGTACTAGAAACGTAAGACTTAAAACTCCAAACAACAGTGAAACGTATATAGGCTGTTCATATTTATGAATGTGTCTTAATCTTGGTCTTTGGTCTTAATAGACAGGTTTATGGAATCTTTATTTCTTATTCAATTACAGTCACTTGCATAAGAAAAATAAAAATAATTATTTACCAAATATTAATATGCTTATGATGTTGTACAGAAACAAAGTTATAAGAAACTCTAAATAGAAATATTTTAACCCTGATACTAGGGTTGATGAGGCTGGTATTCCGCCTCACTACTCACTGAGGATGGAGTCGACCCCCGATACCGACTCCGCCGGCGTGGTTGACGATTTCCCTCATTCAGCGCTTATCGCTATCGACCCACTAGGTTCGATTAATTCTTTCAAATATTCTTCCTCTCAGACGATGCCCTGAGCCGAGGTTCGCGCCCAACTGGGCACCAGGCCTGTTATCTTAAATTGTGTACTGGGTGAGAGCCCTCAGCGCTCCCCATTTGTCCGGCCAAGTAGTTAATGCCATCTGCGGCACATCTACAATAAGTCACGTCAAAAAAATATGGAGTCGAGGTAGGTCCGAGTTAGCATCTTAGAATACAGACGTAAGTCGCCTACCACTTTTTAGTCTCTGTGGGCGTTGAGCTTAATAAGTAAACCGTCCTTTGATATAATGATTTGTTAGGAATATAAGCGCACATAACGACCGATTCTAGTTCTGAGTTGTAAACAAAAGACTGCTGATGGGCAAGAGCAAGTCAAGCGGAATATTACGCAGTCATGCTACGGCAAAGTTCACTTTCAGGAAAAATAATTTCCATATACATCACGTATAAAAAACCACGTGACAAAAAAACCGGACGTGAACGTGGTAGGACCGGGTGGGACCGTGTGAAAAAGTGCTGGAAAGAATTGAAGAAAGGAACACGCAGGTTGTGCCGATGTTTTTGGTCACTTAGACTATTACTATCTATACGGCCACCTTGAACGTCCCTAATTATTGGACATTCTGGATATTGCTAACTATATGTATACCTTGACTATCACTACTTGCTTCTGACTGTACCTATGTATTTCGTATATGTGTGTAAATATTTCCAAACCAAGCAATAAAGAACTGACCACACCAAAGCCCGGTCTTGCGGCTTAGTTTTCAAAGTGGGGATATTTCCAAACCTATTTCGCAACTAACTAGAAGCTTTAGTAAATACGTAGTCGTTACACAAGGCATGTCCGACGTTTCTGACGGCTCAATAATAACCCTGACACCAGGCTTGTTAACGGCCTGTACGGTCCAGTGGTTGAGCGTTGGGCTCACGATCCAGAAGTCCCGGGTTCGTATGTTTTTATATGATCGAAATATTTATTTGCCCCACTCAGGATGTTTCTGATTTTAAATGACATAAAAACTACCCCTACGAAAAACCCATCACAATCAGACCTCTGTCCCTGGCAAATAAAAAGTGAACCCCTTGAAAAATGAAGAGAAATTGTCCTGTTTCGAAAAACTGCTCAAAAAGTATTTGCTAAATAAAGCCTTTTATGAGATAGAAGAGCTATTTAATGATTACAAGTTAAATAAATAATGTAATGTCATTGTTATCTAAATATATAAAATAAAACTTAGTTACTGATAGGTACTTAAAAATAATAATAATACTAGTATAAGTAGGTAGTATATTATAATTTTTAAATTAAGTATAGTTATATAAGAATAAAGAGTTCCATTACATAATTATAATTTATATAAAATGTTTAGAGTTTACAAAAATAATTTAGTTTTAAGTTATTGTTGAGATACTTTTGCGATGCCATTACAGGGTGTCACATGTTTGTACATATTTACCTATAAGAACTGTAATACCATGTGACATGCAATAAAGAAATAAATAAATTAATAAATACCCCTCCATTGACTCCACTAAAAAAATAACAAACATGAAGTATTTGCTGTGGAATCAACTTAGAAACATTTTCATATCCCCGCTGTTAGTACTCGTAATAAATATACGGGTTGTTAGTGACATCGTAACGAAAACTTTAATGGATGATTAGTACTATTACTATTACTACAGACAGGAAATTCCACTCGATATCAAATCGAATCCTCCCCCTCAGTATTTGTTACGGTTTCACTAACATCCATACGCATTTGTATGTGATTATTATGTATTGTATGCTCATTATTCTGAGTTAATATAAAGTGGATTTTTGTATCGCAAAAGTATAGAGAATTGAAAGTAATTTAAAAAAAAAATGAATTTTGCGACCAAAAATTCCACTTGATATTAACTCAGAATCATGTTACTAATATCTTGTATAGTTACCATACCTACCTAATAAAAAATCTTTTGTGGAGAATACAATGCCGATTCATACATTGACGTAGGTTGGTAATGTCTTTTTAATATGCTATAGACAAGCCTGTTTCTAGGGAATGCAATCCCGATTGGGATCCCGCGAGATCTCGTCAAATTTTTCGAGATCAATCCCGAAGCATAATATGACGAGATCGCGTTCGAGAATGACGGAATTGGGCGGATCTCCTTGAGTTATAC
Organism: Pectinophora gossypiella; assembly: GCF_024362695.1. Classification (NCBI taxonomy): domain Eukaryota; kingdom Metazoa; phylum Arthropoda; class Insecta; order Lepidoptera; family Gelechiidae; genus Pectinophora; species Pectinophora gossypiella. The sequence goes on from NC_065412.1 coordinate 15,114,935, forward strand.
TTTTTGTTTTGATTATGCTGATTTCCAAAGAAAACCTAATTATTTAGTAATATTGAAGAATAAAGTATTTTGTTTTAATTAACCTCACTATTACAAACATGCCATGTCAGGGGCCTTTGGCGGCTCAATAATAACCCTGACACCAGGGTTGATGAGGTTGGTAATGTACCTCTCAATCCACACGATAGAAGAAGAAGATTACAAACAAGCAGTTTTCATCGTTTTCAGCTATCCTAACTGTTTTTTTATGAACTAAACGAAATCCCGAATGTTGCGGGATCTCGCGAGATTGATATTTCCAATCCCGCGGGATCTCGAATTTGCGATCTCGAGTCGGGATTGCATTCTCTACTTGTTTTATCCCTCCTGTAGGACTATCTAAGAAGAAACTGATACCCTAAGTGTCAAGTCAGGAAATAGAACCAAGGTTACGTTGTGGATAGGCTATCTGATAGTTATCAGTAACAGTGGTGAAACAAGGCATTTTATCAACGAATAAACTTTCAATATCTTGTTTGCTTATTCAACTGTTCCCGCCGTACTCATTAACTAGAGTGGGGTTTAGTTAAGTAATTGCATTACCTACTAAAACTAAACTATACTTATGCCATAGAATAATGAATAATACTACGTATAGAACGACAACTGCCCGCTCCGCACCAACGGCTGAACTAGGGTTACCTCCCCCCTTCCCCTCAGTCTTACTTTAGTCTTCAATCGTATGAGCGTCAGACGTCACACACACAAATGCGCGTGTACGATAACGTCAATGTGTAGTGTCTATGTAAAACGAGGTGTTTTATATGAAGTGTCCGTGTTGTGCTCATGTACTTACCGAATGCCTCCAAACTTACGAATTCATCCATCCAAGTAACTGATTTTAACAGATCACTGCATAGGCCACTGAATTTTCGTATACGATTTTTAATTTTTAAACTCCAATTTTCTCCTCTGATTTTTCCAAGTTATAACTGATTATTTTTTGAATTAAGAAACCTAGAATTTCTAGAACACGTCACCCAAGACTCTTTACCTGAATTTTTAACTGTAACCACACAAGAACTGGGATTTTTGTAACGTATTAATGCGAAACGGACTTCGTGTTTCGTAAATAAATAATGAAAACTGTGTGCCGATTGTGAGTGATAACTGAAAGGTGTGTTTTTGGTTGTTTTTATGTGGGTTGTGAGTGATGGTGTTTTGTTTTGGAGGTGTTAACGGGTTGTAGTTGGGCTTTTTTATGTGTGGTGGGTGGTGAGCTTACCATCTGTCATGGTAAGGCGAGGGACGCGGCCGGGACTCAAGAGCAGACTGTTGCTTTCTCCGGGCCGAGGCTGCGCGCGCACTCGCCCCGCTGCCCTGGCACGCGACCCGCGGACGGTCTTTGTCTTGCCTTTGTCACTGTTTGTAATCATCGTGTCATCATCGTCATCATTAGGATGATGTTGCGCTCGACATGTGGAAGTGATTACTTCAGTAAATGAGACAATTTCGCGACAGCCTGTTTGTAGGTACAATCATGAGCAATATAATGTACCCAGTTTAGGACTCTGTTGCACTAACATATTTGACATTTAGTGAGACTTACAGTTCAATTTGTCAAAAAAGTTAATGTGACATGGTACCAAAGTGTATGCTCGTGACCGTACATACATAAAGTGTTTAAGTAGGTAGAGACACAAGTAATCAAATTAATACAACTTGCAGCTATAATTGAGATATCTTATGGTGACAGACTAGGGATCAGCCAATGCCAATAGGGTAGTTTGCAACTAGTCAAAACAGTTACTTTTTACTAAACGTCAAACGCGAAATTACTATGGAATTTGTATGAAAAAGCAACCTGTGACGTCATTGAAAAACGTGACAAAATTTGGCACTTATTATTACATTTTTCTTTATTAAAATTCATAAATAAGTTAAATAGAAATAAAAAAAGGTTTTTTATCAGCTTTACAAGTGTCTTTATTTAGTACTTAATTTATCTTTCATCTAGGAAACTAATCAATTTTATACTGGTATCATGGAGGGGTATAATAGTGACGTGATACAAGGGCATACTGACGTCATGGAGGGGCATAATGACGTCACTCAGGGCACCGAGTTTTGACAGTCACTCTATGGTAGGGTATTAATTATGCGAGCAAATGCCAAAGTTAGCCGAATGTTTGTGCTCTCCACTAAAATTCTAAAGGGATTTTCATGACTAAATATACGAACTCCCTACACATTTACTTACCTACTTACACTTTAGCCCCTTTGCATAACAGTCTTACCAATAGGCTACTATAAACCTCTGCCTACCCCTTCGGGGATACAGGCGCGATGCTATCTTTTGTTATGTTAGACTTACTTAAAGTAAGACTTTAGTGACAAGGCATACGAAACGCGACACTTGTCGTCGATCGTGCGTGGGTCTGTAAGCGTCCTAAGTCATCATCATCAGCCCATTAACGTCCCCACTGCTGGGGCACGGGACTTCCCTATGGATGGATAGGGAGATCGGGCCTTAAACCATCACGCGGGCCCAGTGCGGATTGATAGTTATTAACGACTGCTAATGCAGCCGGGACCAACGGCTTAACGTGCCTTCCGAAGCACGGAGGAGCTCGAGATGAAAACTTTTTTTTTTGTGGTCACCCATCCTATGACCGGCCTTTGCGAAAGTTACTTTACTTCAACAATCGCAGACCGAGCGCGTTAACCGCTGCGCCACCGAGCTCCTCGAGCGTCCTAAGTAATACGATGTTATTTTGTAGAGCAATACAGTTAAGTGCTCGACTCCTGCACTCTTAAAAGTAAAACGATGTCGTAAAGACTAATAGCAACAGATGTTTTACGTGTAAGAGCCAATCCCTACTAATATTATATTCGAAAGAAAACTGTCCGTCTGTTACGCTTTCGCGCCAAAACTAGTAAACCGATTTTATAGATAGACCTTGGGAAAGACTACAGGACAGTTTTTATTAATATAAAGATGGATTAAGCTTACGACGCTCAGTGGGTAGACCCGCTACAAGGTGGACCGACGATCTGGTGAAAGTCGCGGGAAGCCGCTGGATGCGGGCAGCGCAAAACCGATCGTCGTGGAGATCCTTGGGGGAGGCCTATGCCCAGCAGTGGGCGTCGTACGGCTGATAATGATGATGATGACGATGGAATAAGCATGTCGCACGCGACAATTGAAATCTACGCGGAGCAAGTCGCGGAAAGCTAGTAGAGATAATCTATTTTTAGTTCTCCCAGAAAAAGAGTTTGTTTACTTAATTCTCAGATGACTCCAAGACAGAACAGGCAGCCAGAGCAACCGAGACAGCAACTTGACTATCATAGTTTACAAAAATACTCAAAACAAATAAAACGTCACAAATTCTGTGCACTTTTATTGAAATGGGTTAATCAAGAAAATTTTGTTCCTGAATGTACCGCTCCATATCGAAAACAACTTGTTTAATTTTAGCTATTGTCATGTTCTGGCACAACAACTTGTCCCGCAGGTCTCCCCAACCGCCACTGTTCTCAAATGTAAACAAAGCATTAAACTCTTGACTCCGCAATTCAATGTCCGTGTAAACTTCTAGAGTTGGAGGAAACAAGTTGTCTTCGTACTTAGTCTTTATTTGCAATAGACGATAAACGGTATCCAACGACGTCAACTGCAGCATTCGTTCGTACAAAGTTTGCGGTTTGATCTTGTAAGCACGTGGAGTGTCACAGGATAATACTTTGAACCTGTCGCCATTCCCCTTCTTGTTCAGCGACAAGTAGAACAACGAACGAGACCAGGAGAATTCGTCGACGTTACAAAACAAGTCGAAGTGCGATACGATTTTGTTCCAAGTGGTTACGTCGAACGCCATAGCAGCTGTGTGATACTGCGGGTCCCAAGACGTAACCGCCACACGGTACGCCTTACTCTCGTCAAACACAATGTCACCAGTCAAAGTTCCCAAGGAAAGAAACTCGTACTGCGACAGCGGTGTAGCAGACTCCTTCATATAAACCACCATATATAGAAAGTCTTGCAGGAGAAATAAATCATCGTCTAAGAAAACTACCATACCCTCGTGCTTGCTACTGAATGTTAGATTCTCAAACACTTTATTGGCTGTCCACCACCAATGGTGCTTCTTTTCCACTGTAGAAGGGTGTCTATAGTAGCCGTGTAAATCTGGGTTATACGCTCCCGTGCAGTTCTGCGCTCGGGCCGTTGCAATATCTATGTAATACGGACAGTCACCCGCTTCGAATCCCGGAAACGTATCTGGGTTGGCTTGCAAGGAGTACGGGAAGTAAATTTGCAAAATGCGACAGAAATCTATGCTGCGGACAAACTCGTTGAGATTTTCATCGTAATGCGAGTGGGAAAATACCACCAACGCGTCTTCTATACCATGGACATCGCTCATTGACATTATAAGGTTTTTCAAATACAATGTAAGGGTTTTTACTTGTATCACCAGAATTGTTGTGTCCTTTTTAATTGGGCCGTATATATCTTGATTCAATATTGTTTCGTTTCTGTTGTACTCGTCTATCAATCGTCGTATGACGGATAAATTGAGTGCTGGTTGCTCTTTTTCTTTGAACATTAGGTAAAACCAGCCGTTTTTAGGTACCATCGCTTCGAACTCTGCATCGCGGATTTTAATACCTCGATAGACAACTATAAGAAGTAATAATATCAGTACGACGAGCACATTGCGAATGTGTACCAGGAGACACGGGAACTTCTTCCGGGTTCTACAGACTTTAATTTCATCGTCATATTTGATTTGCAATAAATTTTGCTGCTCCATTGTCCAATCAAGATCAGTGATTCCTCTTCATAATACGTTCATAAAAAATGTAAAAAAAATAATAATATAAAATAAAGTGTATAAAAAATATAAAAATTATAAAAAATAGTAAATGTAAAACATCAGCAAAAATCTAAAAGTGACATTTTCGAAGCTTTTTTTTTTAATTAGACATTCTGTTTAAAAAATATGCCTGTCATCCTAACAGAATGTACCTCAGAAATGTAAACCTACCTACTTAAATAAATAAAAAACTTTTTAAACACAATCTTCTCTCGTGTGGGCTTAGAGCAACGCGGACCTCCGCGGACCCGTGTGGGTCAATGATCAACCTCATTAAATATGGTGTCAGGATTACCTAATCCTACTGAGCCGCCAAAGACCACTGACATGGCTCATGTAAGGACCTCATGCTTGATATAGTAAATAATTGCCGGGACTAACAGCTTAACATGCCATCCGAAACGGATTATGTTACTTTCGGACAATCGGGTGATCAATATCCTCACCAAACGAGAGATCAAAGTGATTTTGTGGTATGTCCCCACCGCAATTTGAACCCAGGACTTCTTCTGATTATAAACCCAGCGCCCAACCACTGGACCACAGAGGCCAGCTATTTTCACAAATTGAAAATAGGTAGGTATTTGTTTTACAAGAGCTTATGTTTTACCATTGAGTGTAGAGTTTAAACGACCTAACAAAGTAAATATTCTAGATTTGAATCACGAGTGTAACGCCACGAAACACAGTGAGAATTTAAAGTCGACCCTGGTATCAGTGGATAAAACGCACTTTTCCACAGCGTCGGACTGGCCATATACTCGTTGCATTGCTAGCCGGGTTTCCGCTTCTGCCATCTCCCACGGTCCTGGCTTGCGGGGCTGGCGGCTACTAGCTCCCAGCTCTTGGGACCTAAATTCTTCTTCTTATCGTGTGGGTGTGAGGTGGAATACCAACCTCATCAACCCTGTTGCCAGGGTTATTACTTAGCCGCCAAAGGCCCCTGACATGACTCATGTAACGACTACATACCTACTTACATCAATTAGTAGTAATCGGGACCAACGGCTTAACGTGCCTTCCGAAGCACGGATCATCTTATTTTCGGACAACCAGCCTGTAATGTCCTAACCAGACTGGGGATCACAAAGTGACTTTTGTGATATGTCCCCACCGGGATTCGAACCCGGGGCCTCCGGATCTTGAGCCCAACGCTCAGCCACTGGACCACGGGACCTAAATGTAAAACTAGAACAAATAATTTGTTCATACAATGAGGAACTTTCCAGGCTACATTCCCCAAAAACAATACAGATGGCGTTGTACAGATCTAACGTGATAATTACCCATTTTCGCATTACTCGGTTACATAATGCCAGAGTTGCTCGATATTTAGATCAGACATGGTATAGAATTGTTGCTACTTACCTACAATAACAATAAGTAAGTAGGTAAATGATGTGTTATGCCTGGGTGTAATAACAAGAATCATCATTTTTATATTGGGTGGGTGTGAGGTGGAATACCAACCTCATCAACCCTGGTGTCAGGGTTATTACTGAGCCGCCATATACCTGTAAAGTCGTGAAATGTAAATAAATAAATATAGGTGTACCAGAATCTCATGGCAAATGGGGAAATAAAATTTCTATAGTAAGCAACACTCGGGTAATTGGATGGAAACGTCTTGATACTTTTTTTTTACCTATTGACGGACAATAAGGACATTATATAAAGTACTTATAGAGGTACAATGGTTTTATGCTACTGTTTATCCTTACTAATGTTATTTTGAGGAAGCGTTCAGACGTCGGGCCGGACAGGACTGTACAAGACAGTATTGTCCGCCCGGTCGTCTTGCATTACATCTGTTATCCATCATCATCATTATCAGCCCATTAACGTCCCCACTGCTGGGGCACGGGCCTTCCCTATGGATGGATAGGGAGATCGGGCCTTAAACCATCACGCAGGCCCAGTGCGGATTGCTGGTTATTAACGACTGCTTATGCAGCCGGGACCAACGGCTTAACGTGCCTTCCGAAGCACGGAGGAGCTCGAGATGAAAGCTTTTTTTTTTCGTGGTCACCCATCCTATGACCGGCCTTTGCGAAAGTTGCTTTACTTCAACAATCGCAGACCGAGCGCGTTAACCGCTGCGCCACCGAGCTGCTCTTGCGCCAACAGCGCCATCTACATATTTTTTTTTGAGACTTTTGGAATAACTTATAGGTACTTACATAAAATAAAATTAGGTGTCTGCAGGAATTTGGGCCAATACTGGGAGTAAATAAAAAAATATATTTACTTTATCATCTCGAGCAAGTCATAAAATTCCGTGATGTCGATCGGTCGCTCGGACAACGCATGTCAGGGGCTCTATATCGTTGATTATGAATTTGAGTTCGAATTTACGTTTTGATCACAGATAATTGATGTCACGTGGTTTTAAATTTTTGCCCGGTAAATGGCAATAGTCACATCATACATCAACATAACTGCCGAGGAATGGGTGTATATGTATAAGTAATATAACATCTGTCTACCCCTTCGGGAAAACAGGCGTGATGCCATGCTTTACAAGTAAGGAATTTCAGTCAACGAATACTGAGAGGGATGATTCAGCTCATTATTCTGAGTTAATATCAAGTGGATTTTTATCACAAAAGTATAGAATTAAAAATAACATCATGTATATTATGGTAAATAACTTTGGATCAAAAGTAACAACTGCAAGTTGTATCTGATTACTTGTTACTCTGCCCACTCCAATAAGGATCACCAGCATGACCAAAGATGTGCCGTTCCAGGGAATATTCCCAGAGTGAGAATATTCCCGTTGTAAAAACTTTTAAATAGTAATGACAATGGTCCCGATTCCTGTAGACACATCCTAATTGTACATTAAGTTATACCTGTCATTTTCTTATCCGCCGAAAAGGAAAAGGACGGATGATTGACAGCATTTAATTTTAGGAAGAATGAGTAAACGAATGAATAACCCGGACGAATCAAAAAGGTATCTCGCTGGTATGCAAACCGTTTGACGTGTACTGTCAACTTAATTCTGTCGGGTTATTGGCCAATGTAAAATTTTTAGACGGTTGTTTTAGATTTGTGCTGAAAATTGACGTGTGTTCCATTAATTTTATGCTTGGCGATTACCCATCTCTTTCCTTTTCAGCGGATAAGAAAATGACAGATATAACTTAAAATAAAATTAGATGGTATTTACAGGAATTAGCACCACTGGCTGCCTTTAAAAATAGAATAAGAATAAAATAAATTTATTTCTTTTTTCAAACTGTTCTTCCTTGTACTCCTCTGGTCTTATCTGCCTAAAAGTTAGGTAATAAAAAAAAATAGTTAGGTAATAGAAAAAGAGCTCTTTTCACATAAGTTTTACGCTTTTTTACTCTACCGGGAACGTTCCCAAAATGTGAACATTCCGTTATCATGCATGACATTATCCATCTTATCTATATTAATCTGCATGTCAGTATAACGAATCAAAAGTAACTGCAAACTAGGTACTTTCCAGCTAGGTACTGCTATGCCCACCCTATTAGGCACAACTGGCGCGCAGTGGTATGTATGCATGTTAAGAATGCAGGATTGTATTTAAAGAAGTATAAATTGTCTAATGGCCTAAAGTAGTAGAAGAAGAAATAGTAGAAGTAGTGTATTTTACATTTTTTTATATTTTTTTTCATACATACATACATAAACTCACGCCCATTTCCCACCGGGGTAAGCAGAGACTATAGAACTCCATTCCATCGTTCATGGTTTTCTGTTTTATTTTTTATTTTATTTTTTCATTAAATTTAGTTATCTAACTAAACGATTACGTTGTCTTACACTGAAAATGTTGTGTAATAATAAGCTTATGTAAAAGTCTAATTCCTGATGTAACTTTTACTTTATTTAATGTTATTATATAAGATGTTGGTGTACCTTCTTTATAAATAAATAAGTCCTTTGCGACATAATTTTAGGTTAGTAGCTAAGCTAGGTACCTAGTACTTTTCCTATATCCAACAGGGAACTGATTTAGGTACCTTCCTACCTACTATTTTTAATTTGTAGATTTGCCTCGCATGCCACTCAGCACTTTCAGGTGGATTTTAGTATCCGTAGTCCTACTTATTTCTTTTTAAAGGGTTTTTTTTTTTATAATTCCCATCTATATACTTACTTATATAGTAAATGTCTTATGTGAATTTTAAAATACTCTCCGTGTATATATATGTATGTATGTACCTACATATTTTATAGGCATATAATCTAAGTGTTGGTACCTACTACAGTTTTATAACAAAAAGTATTCAATAATAAACTAGAAAGTTTTATTTCATGTAAATAACTAGTAGGTACATTACACACTTATTTGTTAAGAAATTTACTTAAATAATAACTCGAACCAATTTTAAAATATACCATGATTTATAAACGTTGAAAACAAATTAAACATCTGGATTGCAAGTAATTCAGAATATAGTTTAATAATAAATAAATAATTTAAGAAACTCCACCACGGTAAACACGCTTGCCGGTCTTTTGACCGGGCACTTGCATTAAGGTTTATTTTCGAAACTCCCGCCAACTTGCGACCAGGTTGCCAACTTCGCAGCACTGCCAACCTAACGTGTATAATTTTCTATTTCGCAAGAATAAAATCGTAAAAGTACATATTATTGCGTTTTAAAAATAATTAGTAAATACTTATTAATATTTTAGAATTGTATTTTATGACAAAATATACAAAATCTCATGAGTATTGTAGTTCAAAAGATAATAAGTTGCTCAAACACTTCGCGTCCGGCCGCCTTATTTCGCCACCAGACGGCGCCTCTTGTACTACGTCACTCGTGTATCTATAGTTTCCTTCTGTTTTGAAACCCAAGCTTAGTGATTTAGTTCCTTGAGAAAAAAAATAAAGGTGATTGAAGTGTTTCAAGTGTGAATCTACACATTTCAGAAGATGGAGAAGAGAGTGGCCTTGGAACTAAGGGGAAGGACCCCATCACAGGTAAATAAAATCAAATTTTCAATGTATTGGAATGTTTTGTCGATACGTATTTCGTTAGGTACCTAAGTGTTCGGCATAAAAATTTGATTTTTATGGATAATTCTGCACTGTCTTCATTTGATATCATGCTATAAGTAATATGCCGCATAAATCCACATCCTAATTAGAGATGTGGCATGATTGTATAAAGAAATTAGCCATTACAGTTTGTTACGTTTCATTCATGTGCACATAATTATTCTACATTCTAGCAAATAAAATAGATAGAAACAATCATCCCTTGAGTTCCGACAAGTTTTCCTGTAAATTACAGCATGTTTCAGTTAAATAACGGCAGAGGAACCGTTTTTATTGTAAAATATTCAGTTATTGAGGTTAAGTGTTGAAACGTATAAAGGTAGGATGTGTTATGTGTTTATCATGAAAAGTGTAATTACGTGACTAAAATCCGAGTTTACATGCAAAATTATCTTATACATTTATTTTGCACATTCTAACAAGTAATCATCATTGAAATTTGGTGCATTTCAAAAATAGGGCTCATTGATTATGGGCTGTCAATGTCAATGGAATTACACAAAGTTCATGAGATTTTTGTATGACCACGTTAAAAATTGGTTTCTGCTGTTCGTACTTTGAAGTGAGTAGGTATGCAGCAGTAAAGTTAGAAATTGCAAGAAACACGTATTCATATGGTGTTAACTATGTCCAGTGGTCATCGTAATTTCGCGCCCTTTCACCTGCTAAACGCCCGGTTCGCAACAACTTGCTGCCGAAGCTTTTGGTGTTCTAAAGTGGTTTATGCACACGTCTCACGAACGCTAGTTTGGATAATATCATCAACTCATTGCACTTTTCAAGTCGCATATTGACGCACGCCTTACCAATACAGCGGCCATTTTTATTGCGTCGCGATGATTCGTGTCATCCGCCATTGCAAAATGAAAACGATCCTAATTCTATTCGCAACTGTTACACGCCCTTAACATTTCTTGGTAGAAACAAATATAAGAACACATCCCTTTTACGTTTCAATGGTTATTTCCGCGAAATAATCACACATTTCTAGGTTTTTACAAACTGCGCCTCTGCCTTTGACAACTCACACCATTTTGACGTTTTGGTTGGCTTGTCTTCAATAAATACTCAACAAGCCAGTTACAAAACTCATTAAATCAATACTGTCCCATTATCAACTCTGTGGCATTCAGAGTAATTGTAAAAATCTAGTATGATTTTCAATATATTTCGCATTTGGCGAACATGAACAGAAATATATTCAAGCATGTAAGCAAATAACCTTGGTAAACATTATAATGGCAGCAGTAAACCAGTGCTAGTTTACCACTTTGAAATAGGTAACTGGAATTCCCTATTTCTTCTAGGGAATAAATATTTTTTTCAGAAAAATTAAGGATCGTTATGTAACAAGTTTTTCACATTGCATTCAAGCTATAACAAAAGTCAAAAACAATAGAAACAAGACTACATACACATACATAGTATTCTTCTTATAGTATATTACTTTGTAGGAAATGTAGATGGCGCTGTACTCAACTATTATCTTGTACGAACACATTTTGAAATCCACTATGGGCACTGAGACTATCCCAAATATGTATACTTTTCTCATTATGTTGGCATTTTGTTGTTGTTTTTCATATATTTTAATGATTTTTATTAGAGTTATTTACCTTAAGCTTAGGAATCTGCAAACAAAGTCAGCACCAAGTTTGTAACTTTTATACTTACATAGCCTATAGTTATGGAAATAGAAATATACTTTCTTTTTTTTGCTACACAGGTTAAAGAGCTCAACTTGGACAACTGCAGAAGTACCAACATCGTGGGGCTTACAGATGAATATGTCAATTTGGAAATCCTCAGTCTCAACAATGTTGGTCTTACTACGCTCAAAGCCTTCCCAGCTTTACCGAAGCTCAGGAAACTGGAGTTATCGGACAACAGGATATCCAACGGGCTGAATTTCCTCAAGGGTTGCAAGAAACTGACACACTTGAATCTCTCTGGGAACAAAATCAAAGACCTAGAAGCACTCAAACCCTTGGAAGAGTTTGAGTATCTGAAAAATCTTGATCTGTTCAACAATGAGGTTACTACTATTGATGACTACAGGAGTAAGGTGTTTGCACTACATCCTTCGTTAAAGTACTTAGATGGGTAAGTGTTCTGAATATAATAGTACATACTATGTACATACTATACTGTTTATTATTTTATTAAAGTATCAACTGCTGATCCATATTTGCTCTGTAGATAAAAGAAAAAAAAAGAAAAGAAAAAATTAAGTAGGCCAATTTTGAGACAAAATTAAAAGCCTTTGCTTTTTGTAGTTAGATGCTAAATGCTAACTATGTATACTAAATCAATCTTCAGGTGAAAATCTAATCATGCTAATAACTGCTATAATATCCCATATCAATACAGTTCAAAGTAGTAAATATTAAAATATCAATTTATCAAATTCCAGTTTTGATAAGGAGGACCGAGAAGCTGATGACAGTGATGATGAGGAGGAGATGAACGGGAATAATGATAGTGATGAGGACGGAGAAGGTAAGATCATCTTAGAACCAAAGTTTAAAATAATAACAACAAATATTTTTATTGCTCACATATAAGTACATCAAAGCGTAGGTACAGAAACAGAGAAAAGTAAACTATAATTTATTTTAATTTAATTTAAATACAGCCCTAGTAGCATGGCTCACGCGACAAATAACGCGGGCTTTGACCAGCATATGCAATCTACGTAGATAAATGTCGTACGTTGGTAGAAATCCATGTTATTTGTTACATCTACGTAGACAGTGCAAGCTAATAACATAACTAGTGTGAGCCTACACAAAACAAAAAAACACTGCATTTCCCAATTGTTAAAATTTCAGTCTAATCCATAACATTTATCACATTGGCTTTATAAATAAAATTGCTAGTATTACATAACAGTATCGTCGTTTTAAAGTGACGTGATTTTTTTCAACAATACCTCGTTGAAATTAGCTTGTCTATTGCAAGGTTTGCAAAAATCACATTAGTATGTGACTTTTTAAAAAGGTGCTTACGTGATTTTCACTATAAGGCGCCTACCGTATACCTATCATTTCATTAGTTTTAATCAAGGCAAGAAAAATGGTAATGGTGTTAAAGTATAACATAGCATACTAGGTACATCTAATACTGTGCCGTGGATTGCAGATGTGGATTTAGACCTAGGCTGTCTGGTCATTGACGATGATAATGTAACCCAACGGCCTGAGGAAGACCGTACATCTCTCCCAATGATACTATATACAGTCTATGGCCTGCTATTCCACATGGGCTATCTATTGAAAAGTAAGCATCATTTGTGTTTGTGATGCTTTTCTGTTTATTTCAAAATTTTATTATAGGTCACCAAAATCGCCATGTGTCTAAATTATTGACCTACTTACATTATCTGTCCTTCCTTTAAAACTTCAAATAGCTTGTTTTTTTAAACAGTAATATCTAATAACAAGCCAGTTATATTCTGATAGAACTGCATTAACGACCCCTGAGGTCCAATGGTTGAGCAATGGGTTCTCATTGGGTTCTGTGTCGTGGAGACATTTCTGAAATCACCTCTAAAATGTATCTAATTTTTCTGGGCTTCGGAAGGCCTGTATCCTACTTACTGATGTATGTACGTACGTGAGGTACGTATTTACTATGTCTATGTCAATGGAAGTTGGCGTCTCTATAATAATTCTGACACCACGTTGCTGGCGTTGGTCTTCCTCCTCATAACCCAAACGAGAGAAGAACTACACTATTTGCACAGCAAATAGGAAAAAACTCATGTAAAACTGCGTTATCTTTTAGTATTTATCGAGTTATTTATCTGCCCCTCCTATCAATGTCGGAAAGGGAAGATTTCTCATGAGGGGAACTCGTAACATACATAAACAACCTACCTGTATACCCACTTCTGGGCACAGGCCTACCCTACAACCAGGGGGTGTATGGAGCATGCTCCACCATGCTACTCCACTGTGGGTTGGTCAAAAGAAAATGTAATGAAAATTGTTTGGTTCGAACTTGAACCCACTCTTTACGTTTTCCTTCTGTTGTTACAGGTTCTGACGTTGAGGAAGAGGAGGACGAAGATGAAGATGTTTCCCTGAGGGCAGTCTACAATGAGAATCTAGGTAAGTTACCACCTATCATGTTGGTCTAACAGAAACCTTGGTGAGGTGTGGGTATTTAATCATTTTAGAATGAATGTCCTCTGACTACATTGGGATATAGTCGTGAGCTTATTTTATGTTACTGTCAGAGGCTTTAAGAAGGCCACATTAAAGCAATTCATCTGAAAAGCAATATTGCAATTTGTCATTTGTGCATCATAAAATTAATTATAGCAAATGTAAATTTTTACTGGCAATAAATTTATTTTATTCTTATTCTTAAATGTGCAATGTCATGATATATCAAATAGTAATATTGCTTTTTAGGTGAATTCAATGTGACCCTGCTGCTAAGTTCGTATACTTGTGTGTAGGTTTTAAATCCACCGTACGTATTACATTACAACTAACCAATTTCAAACCTATCCAGACAAATGCCTGGCCTCCGGACCCCAGTGCTCTAACCACTAGACCACACTGTTACCACTGACGTCTTCATTGATTTTAATGACGCTGACGTGTTAATTGGTTTTAATGACGCTGACGTCTTCATTGACTTTAATGACGCTGACGTCTTCATTGACTTTAATGACGCTGACGTCTTCATTAAGTGTATTGTTCTCGTACAGAGGAGGAGAGCTCGGCGAGCTCCCTGTACGAGGGCAGCGACGTGGAGGAGGAGGAGGATGATGACGACGACGGCGAGGCGGGCGACGGCGACGACCACGAACACAACGCCAAAGCACAGGGTATGTACATTCAGCCCCCTTCCACGGCAGCCAGTGCAAAATGAACAGCGTTAGTTTACAAAATACTCGTACTGCCAGTGCTACTGCAGCTGCCCTAAGCGCCTGTAGGAAGACAGTGTAAACAAGTAAAGTACGCGCCATGAAAGAAATCTTGCCGATTTCAATGGAGCCGAAATTATTAGGGGCCGTCCATTAATCATGTGATGTTTTTTTTTTAACAGCCTTTATCACGTGTATTTTTTAATAAGTACCTACCAAATTAATTGCACGAAACGCCGCTTTTCGGTTCAGTATCGCGCGTTTGCCGAAAAATGAATACTCGTGATATATTACTACCCCCCCCCCCCCCTCCCCCTTATGATATTTCGTGATTTTTTTCATGGACCTCCCCCTCTCGAGCCCCGCATAATTAACGGACGGCCCCTTAGTTACAATAACACTATGCAGATACCACGATGCCAGCGACTTGTTTTGGGGACTCTAAAAAAGGGTTAAAAGGGAACAACAAAGATCATTACATTATAATCTAACGTTACCGATAAGTTGTGACACGTAAAACTATTTTTAGCTACTGTTGTACCCAGCAGACTGCCTGTTAGAAAATGGAGCAATATTCGTCCTTAAGCTTTGTTTTATACGGGACTAAACTGATAATATTTGTATTCGCAGACGGCGATGAGAACGCGGACGGCTCGCCCGAGGAGAGCACTCGGGGTAAAAAGCGGAAACACGAGGACGACGACGAGAATTGAGTGTTGCCTTAGCGGAGTATCGTACTAGTTTGTAAGTGTACAGCGCTCCGATGCATCGGACAATAAACCTCTGTCGCACCCTCACCGCTACTAGTTGTCATTGGTGAGATCCCGCGGCACGCTTCACCGCGCACGGTATGTGCCCGTACTCTCACCCATCGTTGTCTTGTGTGAAATCTGTAGTTTGTTGTCCGACAAGTTAATGTTTCTATTAAATTGTTTATGTAATAATCATTTTTTATTCTATTGACATGCTTAATTTTAGTCTAATCATTGAATGGAAGTGCATGATTTAGGATTAAATTAAAATAGCTCTCGAAGATTCTTAAACCTACAACTTTGGTATGAAATATATTAATTAGATTTAAGTGAGTGAACATGAGCGTTGAATGATATAATTTCATGTTCTTTAAATGGATTCCTTTAATTCTTGGGCTCCGCCTGTGTGTTACGTGTTGATGTGACGACCAAGTATTAGGACTGATAATGGACATGCAGTAATACAAAATTTACCGACATTGGTGTCAATTTTCGTGTAGTGAAATGTAGTGTCTGTCTTTCTGGACTGTTTACAGTTAGAGAAGGAAAAAAAGTACAAGCTAATTGACTTGCCTGAAGCAGGTCGTTCGTCGCTCCCTCAGAGAATCCTCCGAGAATGTTGTTAGGTATCTAGCACATAGATGTGTTTACAATAAAGGATAAGGGTTGAGCTACATCTGCCCGTACCGTATCTCTATTTCCTGTGCTTCTATCTTTTTCTATAACTCAAAACCTTTTTGCCAAAGCGAGATAATGCCACCGCCCGCGGCGAAAGCAACGAAGCGGTCGCAGTCAGCTCTTAGGCCAGATGTAGTTCAACCCTAAACACTCAATTACTCCTGTAAACTTTTGTTGTTCATATTCTAAATTAATGCTTTTAAATTAAGAATTTGAATTTTACCTCTTAAGAGGACAGTGAGTTATGTTGAATTCATTTTCGTAATCTCACTAATGATAACTGCGAGATATTCATCGTTTTCCTAGAATTAATCCAACGGGCGTAGTGAATAACATAATCTTTGTAATTAGAACAATCTTGGTGTCTCATGAGTTCAAGAGAGTATTTTTCTACAATCTTTTTAAATTTTAAAAGAGCAATTTATGCACTAAAGATATCAATGATAAAATAATATGAAATGTTTGGTTGATGCATATGGTGAACGTGCCAGATATGTTGAAGATAATTTTAGTTAATAATTTTATTGTATTATGTAAGTCATTAAGTTTAAGTAATTTACAACTTGGCCTGTTGATATATATTATATTATAATCCTATTAAGACTTTTATTTCTGGGATTGTAAAATAAAAGCTAAACATACATTTTATGGTTTTATTTCAATAAATAAGTATAAGGTGGGTTTGGATATAACAAGAGGAGATACTCACTTAGCGGCGTGGCAGCAGGAAGCGAGAGAGGTAGGTACTTATAGGTTGGTATAAAGTGGAGAAAATATATCATCGCTGACGTCACTAACTGACGTATCTAAAATTTTAAATTGTAATCAAAATGTCAAGTTTGGTGGCGAACTTTCATATTATTTTTTCTATGAAAAAGGATAGTTCTAGCTACGAGGTAACTTGTTCCTTGTTGTTGTTTTTTCATGTCGGAACCCAATTTTTCACGAAAAAAATATGAAAGTTTGATATTCACCCATTTGCACCCTAAGACAAATAATTTTAGCAAATACTGCAGACACGTCCGTTTGCAATATCACCCACGATATATGGAAAGTTCCTCATTGCAAGGACTATCGATAGTTGTTGCAATAGTCAGATAGTGACTAACTATAGATACTATTGTTTTTTTTTTAACTACCGATAGCAATACCATGGTATAAGACCAGATATGCTCAATCCTATGACAAGCCGCCATTGCTAGCCCTTTGATAACGTATGTGTTAACATTAAATTGGTATCTGCAACATTCCAAGGACTTAAATTTTATTATTGTAATAGTAATTAAATACATCAGTCACTTAATTTCAAGACACATACATATATAAAAATCTGTAAGTAACTCTTTTACTAAAATTTCCTTGCAAAATAAATATAACAATGGTCGTGGATACATATTTTTTTTACGAAATGGCAACGCAGGGTGATAGGACGTCAGCTGGGCTAGCCTTGAAATGTTAGCTGTCAGTTTTGAGCATACCTGGTGTTCTTATACCGTGGGTACTTCAATTCATGCAGTATAACATAAATTATCCCCAAGAGTACAAACATCAGCTATCTTGTTGCTCCAAGAACTGCTGCAACAGCGAGGTGTCGATCGGTATAATGAGGTTCTCGCTGCCATCGTAAGTTCTCTTCATCTTCACCAACTTGTGGTCTAGGAACTCTGTCAATTGAGCTCGGAGGGCCAGGTCGGAACTGACTAGGAACTGCTCGCGAGACTTCGAATACAGATCTTTGAAAGGCAAACCTGAAATAATAAATTTGAACTTAAGTCACATAAACTCTTTATTTTTCACTTTCCTTCCACCGACTGCAATTGGACTAGATTAAAAAAAAGAAACGGAAACATGAAACAGTAGGACTAGGGCCCTGTGCTGGAAGGTTTTCTGGCCACGTGTTTCCCTCAGCGTTACAGATTCCGATGTGGTAGTAGTTTTACAGCTAGTTACATAATATGTAATTTAATTTTTGACGTTCAAATATGCGTAAAAGAATCTAATTTATATAGTTGTGTTACAATATTTAATTTACCTTGATAATTCGCCTGTTTATGATTCTCAAGTTGGTACTGTATGATGACGTTGTAGATGCCTTTAGCGTTGGAAGTGAGGGACTGGAACACGCTTCGTAGCGAGGAGAGCTGTAGCGCGCCGCTGCGCTGCGTCATCAGGGAGTTCTCGAAGGACGTCTCCGCGGAGTACGGCTGGAAGGTCGTCGCGTCCCACCACGTGAACTTGAACTTGCTCAGCTTCGAATGGTCCCATACTGCGGGAATAACAAACTAGATGAGCGATCCAGCGGGTTTCGCACCGTAAGCGTGCGACTCTTTCTCGCCTCGACATACGTCACCCGTCACTCTCTCACAGTACTGCACAGAAAGAAACAGATGATCTCTGTCGCGGCGAGAAAGAGTCGCGTGCTTACTGTGCTCTAAGCCTGTAGGATACATTCCTCAAAAATAACTTAGATGGCGCTGTCGAGATTTAACGTGAAAATTACGTATTTTCTCATAACTCTGGTACATAGTTATTTAAAAATACAATGTAATGGCAGAAGCGTACATAAAAATAATTGTCGCTTGATATTTGGATCACATTATGCATATAATTATGTTGCTACCTATATTGCTTCTCTTTACTTTGACCAAAATAATAATGGATGGAAGATGTCATTGTGGCTGGCTGTAATAAAAAGGGTCATCATTTATACCCAAAAACAAAGATAAAAGATGCATGTCTGTTATCTATGAAATTAGAAAGTTAAGCAGAGGAAAATCTTTACAGTCCACTAATTTTAAACTTAAACTAAAATCTAAATAAGTAAGAACAAGGCATATTTAATTACTGGATTACTCGAAAATTTGAATTGTTCATCAATTGATACAAAAATCACTTCACGCCGCCGACCCTAAAAAGCCGGCGCGCCGCCGCCGGTAAATTTTGGGTCGGCTCCGACCTCTAATTCCGACGTACCTCGCAATTTATTTTTTATGTCAAATATCTATAAGTAAATAATTCTGTATACTTACATAACGGCGCGTTGATATGGTCAATCGTCGCTACAGTGTGGACGTTGTTAATTTGCGACAGGCTCGCCAACATTGCCTGTGCCTTAGCATTGCGCAGCATCAACCCATCAATATTATGAATCATTAAGAACAAATCGGTCCCACTCTCCGTCAATTGACTGTCTATAAGACTCACAATGTCTCCCACATTTGAAGGCACTGTAGTATTTCCTAACAAATCAATTATAATACTTTCCAAAATGCTCTTTATTGTTAGACTTGGAAAAAATCCATTGACGACAATACACGGGAATTTTTGCAACTTCTCGACTTGAAATTGTTGTAAGATCAAGCGCTTAGACCCAATACCATAAAGGACTATGTTGAAATTTTCGCTCAAAACGTAGAGCCATTTGTCAAACAGCTGTTTATGGGACTGGTTTAGTTCTGAAATGCACTTTTTATGTTCTTCTGATATGTGGATGTGTTCATCCAAATTTCCATTGAGATTCATGTTTTTCAGTCTTGCTAATGTGTGGTCGGATGTGGCTATCTGCAATAGATAAATTGTATAGTCTAAGTAGTTATACAGGGTGTAAGTGACATTGTAACGAATACTGAGGGGGATGATTCAGCTCATTATTATGAGTTAATATTAAGTGGAATTTTGTATTTGTTACGATGTCACTTACACCCCATACAAGTACATATGGGTGTTAGTGACACCGTAACGAATACTGAGAGGGATGATTCAGCTCAAAAGAGTTATGAAAGAATTATGAACCTGAACATTTGAAATGCCGGTTTTTTACAGAAGCGACTGCCTGTCTGACCTTGCAAACCGCGAAGGGAAAACCAGCCCAATACAGGTTAGGTCATATACGAAACGCATTTCTCGGGAATGTTTTCGATCACCGCTGAGCACGTGATAATCATTTATTAGCGGTGAATTAGAAAACAATTTCAATATCATTGGTTTAGGCCGGTGCTGGGATTCGAACCTGGGACCTCAAAGGGAAAGTCAAGTGTCTTACAACGGGGTTACCACGGTACCTACTGTCCGCGCACTACTTACGTAATAGAAACAAAGAAGAATATAATAAAAAACAGATTACCTTTTTGCTGGAATGCATCATGAAGTAATTGTCAGGGGTGACGATGTATTCAGAATCCTTCTTGCCTCGTGAATTCTTGTGTCGCGCTGCTTGCTGTTTCTCAGCTGGTTTCCTTGGCATTTCTTCCTCCTCTTCAGAAGCACTTGCTGATGATAATGCAGTCTTGGGAAAATACAATCGTTTTTTTTTATAAACAGGTTACAATATACATTGTTTTAAGTTTGCGCGGTTATTACCATCCCCGAATACTGAGGGGGATGATTCAGACCATGATTCTGAGTTAATATCAAGTGGAATTTTCCGTCGCAAAATTTATGTTTTTTCTTATATATTTTTTTAATTATTTTCAATTCTATACTTTTGCGATGGAAAATTCCACTTGATATCAACTAAGAATCTTGGTCTGAATCATCCCTCAAAGTATTTGTTACGATGTCATTTACACCCTGTATAGACCCACTCCTGTTAAGGACAAAACCAAAAATAAAAATCATCGCGAGCATACACGCACACCCAGGCCTGCGGTATGAACTTATGCATAATGTAGCCGGGATAGTGCAAGTATGCCGCGTCACTTGGACAACTAATAGCCTCATCCAATGTCCCTAAGCACAGGTAAGGTGTGTTTTTTTTTGTGATTGTATCTTGCAATTAGTCTATCAAGCAGATGAGTTGGGTTTATATCCTCCCTCCCAGCGAAGTCAGTCCTGTCTTTGAAGAAGTCATTCAGCCTGACTGTCCTTATCGAAAATGTCTTGTTTCTTTTTGTATTTTTTTTTTGTTTGTTGCATTTTCATTACTAAAGTTATTAAGTAAAAAGTGTATTATTGTATCTCTAATAATAATAAATAAAGTATGTCAATTTGGGAAGACTAAGTAATACTAGTTTAGGAGTCAGGGTCATTTATAATTGTTACTTGTTTGATGTACTCAATAAACTTTCTTTCTTTCTTTTTTAGACGACGTATGGTTTCTGGAATAGTTGCCCTGCAAGCTGATTTGAGTGCATTCATAATCTTTTTTTGTACTGGGGTCCAAAATTGCTTATTTCTTCTCTGACCATAGGTACATTTAGAATTTCGTGCACTTCTATTGTTTTAATGAACCACGGTGCGTTAAATAAATAAAACAAAAATTTTGTAAAAGTAAGTTACCTCATTTTCTTTGTCACTCTCATCAGGTACGAAGTCATCGCTGCTACTGGCTGAGAAGTCACTCTCAGCACTGTCACTCTCCACTTCCTTTATGATTCCTGAAAAATATAGAAAAAGTGAAAATCGTAATTGTAATCGTAAGTGGTACAGTCATGAGCAATATCATGTACCCACTTTAGAATCCTCTAGCACAATTTGACATTTAATGAGACTTATGATTTAATTTGTCAAAAAAGTTAATGTGACATGGTTTCAAAGTGTGTACATATTAGTACTTGTCACTGTACTCAAAATCATAGTTAAAGACCTGATGCTAAACCCGGCATATTTTGAGAAAGTCGCCATAGAACAAAAATATCAACTCACTAAGACGCTTCAAATGAGGTATGTCTGGAATCTGTTGACAGGGGAAATTTTGACTCATTGTCCTTTGGCTTTCAATATCTTGTTTAATACTAGAGATACAGTTAAAGTCAGTGGTGTGGGAATGCTTCATCTCAGCAAAACAGCATTTGAATGTAGCTGATTGCAGATTGTATTGCACCAGTAACATGTGACAACATCATAATGAACTATTTCTATTCCATTCTACATAGGAACTCATGGCATTGTCATTTCTTTCTAACTCCTTGATTTTGGATGGCTGTAACTTTTACTCTGTTTTCACATTTGGCTTCCAATTTACATCTATTTTGCAACTATAATGAAAATCTTATAGATTAACTTTTTTAAAGTTATTCCTATTCTACTCTAACTAACATTATACACATTTCTAGGCAAATACCAAGAGATCCACTGTAATAAATCATAATGAAAGTGAACTGATGTACCAAGTTTTGGTATATTATTTCTGTCATTTTTATCTCATTATCATTAGCTCAAAGTTGTATTTTATAAAAAGAATACTTACTCTTTTTCAAAATCTCCTTAACATGTTTAGGAGTAGCTTCTCCTTTACCAAATGGACTGACTAAGGACCCCTTCACAAGGCTTTTTCTAGGAGTCCTTAGTGGGGATTCCACAACTTTAGGTGAACTAACAATTGTAGCTTTGACTTTGTTTTGTAAATCCAGTTTGGTGTGCCGAGACTTGAATTTAAAAATGTCTTGGCCTTCAACATCATCAATGCTGAACAACGCTGAAATATAAATTTTAATATAAAAACAAAAGATACAATAATATAATATTTTTATATGTATTGGAATTTAGAACTGATTTAAGAGAAATCTAAAACTTATTCCGTTTTTTATAAAATCAGGAAACTCGATACGATAAATGATTGTAGAATAAGCAAAGAGAAGTAGGACCTATGTTCCTATCTCAAGTCAGGATTGAAGCAAACGAACATCTAAAATCTCTGGTCTTCAATACCAGATGGCTATAACATTTGATTTTATGCTACTGCCCCTTCCAAAAACTTTTGTTTTCAATGTTTATCAGAGCATATTTTTTGAAAGTCAACATTCTATTTCAGTTCTATCTTACTATACTATTGGGATTTACAGTCATGGTCATAAGTAGTGTTTATTTATCTGTAATAAAAACATACCTGTTGGTTTGAGCTGCTGAGTTTCATCAATATTCTCCTCATCAGAGCTTTCCAGTTCTCTTTCCACTCTTCGTTTAGTCGGGGATGATTCCAAGAAGTCACCATATTTCTTTGGTTTCGTCCTCCTCCGTACTAGTCGCCGTGGAGAGTCAGTTTCCGAATTCATGACTGAAAGAGTAAAATCAATAGAATTGTAACTCATTTTTTGGTATTTATGTTTGCTAAACTCACCAGCATAGCATAGTTTCTTATAGTTTTCATATAGTGTTTTGGTACAGTAAAATATTATTATTAAATAAAAAATACCTGATAGATATATAGGTAACTAATTTGTCCAGAAAACCAACTGTTGTGTAAACCACAGGCAATGTACAAAAAACAACTTAATCTTGTAATAGTATATAACAATATAATATGCTTAACATTTTACGCATCCATGAATCTGCACTTCTTGTATTTATTACACTAGAACTACCATTATTACAAGGAAAATATATTTTTTTTTTTTTTGTTTTGGTTTTCCCCGAAGGGTAAGGCAAAGGGAACTATGCCCATACAGCCATGTCTGACGTATTTTTTTTCTTGATGATTAATGAAATGATGAAAGGTGATGATGATGAAACCTAAGCCCCCACCCTCGGAGTAGACTCCTACTCCGAACCCCAAACGAATTAACTCAAAAGTCCGCATAAACTTTTGAGTTATGAAGCGGCTTCCCAGCACGAAGCGAAAATAGGCAGATACACTTTGTTTATTGAATACTCCAATATAATAACACTCGCGAATGTCTTCCGACTAACTTAATGCGATCATTAACCACAAAACACTACTTCGTATTAATTATTTAGATTACTCAATGAAGAAAGCAACTGTCCCGTTCCCGTTTCCCGCCGAAAAGCCCAAGGAAAATATAATATCAGAACAATAAACACGCGGGAATCTATTTTGTGAATGACATTTTTAAGTTTATTTTGATTCGATTTATTACCTTCTTTACCCAAAACAGAGATAAGTTGATCGCGTTTTGACGCTTTTTGAGCAAGGACCAAGGTCCAATTGACATGCTTTATCTCTTTCTAAAATATTATCTAGGTCTAGGCTATAGGTATATTCAATGATGATTCAATGTCACAAACACAATCTCAACTTCTTACCACATTTTTTTAAGTTTTTAGCTTTATTAGTAGTCTAGATTTTATCATTGCTTTAGTTATTGTTCTGAGTCATTAATTTCCTGAATTTTGTTATTTAAGTATCACTTTTCGGCCAATGATCTAGTAACCAGAGCTGTAATAAATTAAAAAAAACTTCCTACCACAGATTCACTCTCATGTCTCTTATATAGAAAAAGTTTTCGGCCTCTAAGCGACGGGGGTAATTTCAACCGCGCCCCTCACTCACCCCAACTACAACCCCGATTGTCTACGATCTGCCATATTATATTTTTTTATATAATGTAACTTTTTTATAATTTGTACGCGTATGTATGTCTATCTATATAATATTATACGTTGAATATCTCTCGTCGCATAGGTCAGCTGGAAGAAATCTCTTTGTTTAGAGATAAGCTTATCTGTACTGTCTGTTTTCTTTGTATGTTCCTTGTGTCTGTTTTATTGTGTACAAATAAATAAATAAACGCTAATGGCCGTCGTTCGGTGCGCTTAGTTGGTGAAGTTTTTGTGGTATTTTCCTGTGCTACTTCGTTATATGTGTGTCGAGTCAAGCTTTGCTCCTCCGTCTTTATATCCAGAATCTTCATTATATTTTCGAACCTACAGATTCATTATCCTTGTGACTCTTTTTGTTCGTGAAAAGGAAGTGATGTCCAGAAAATCGAAACCCTTTCCGAAAAGAAGCTTATCCAAACCCGTCTCTTGGTACACCTTTTACTGTACTGGTTTTGACCCCTTTGTCACAAAAAAATATGTCAACGGGCCAAAGCCCATAATGGGACACTCTCAACCAGACCATTACTGACGATGGATGATGGCCATTTTGCACCCGCAGATTTTTTTGCTGCTTCTACAGAGCACTTAGCGTAAACTCTATCTATATATTGTTTATTGTACTTCTCTTCAATATCTAAAATATTTCGTCCGTAAAGAGGCTATCATGCTGTCAGTTTTTCGCGTCCTGCTTTAACAATTCCCGGGATCTTTTAAGCCTTTAATCGAGCGGCCGGCTAGTTCTTTTCTTGTTCTAAACACTTCATTTGTACCTATCAATAGTATGGTGCACATCCTAAGCGTAATATTCTATATAATGATGACTCTTGTTATTACGTCTCAGGCACAACACATCTTCGATACACTATTTTTCTGATCAAAACAAAGAGAAGCAGTATAGGTAGCAAGTAGCAACATAATTCTAAACATATTTGATTATTGTGTGTCAGGATCGAAGCAAATAGAATTCCATAGTCTCTGCTTACCTCGGTGGGAAATAGGCGTGAGTTTATGTATGTATGTATATTTGATCCAAATATCAAGTAACAATTATTTTTATATGTACCTCTGCCATTACATTATATTTTTGAACAAATATATACCGGAGCAATGAGAAAATGGGTAATTAACACATTAAATCTGTACAGCGCCATCTATATTTTTTTAACGTAATTGGGAAAGTCCCTCATTCTCGTCAGTACTAATTGTCTATGGTGTGTATTGTGTGTGGTGTGTGTAGTATTACCATCAATCGATCTGCAACGCTACAAATAATACACAGTCTAGTAATAATAAGGTACATTTTTGTTTTAATCCTAAATCATGATTGACGAATGATTAATAGTCGTAATATCGCTCCAGTGCTCTAACAAAGAAACGTCAATGTCACTCTGCTGTCATTGTTATTAAATGAATGTTCGGGATCCAATCGGGATAGAAGTTGGGTGCGCGAGGGGCGCGGTTGACATTGACCCCTTCGCCTATAGGCCGAAAACTTTTTCTATAAGAGCAAATCAGATCAGCCGTCGAAATTAGTGGAAAGGTGTTTTGCAAGTGAATCAGATTTTTGTGAGATATTTATGCCGACTTTTATATGTAAAGTACGTGTTTGTTACTATTTATTACATCCTTAAATTATAAATAATTTGATTATCTAATATATGGTTATCTATCGAGTTTACTACTTTCATAAGAATTCTAACTAGATTCCTCTTCTAGTTTACAGCAAACATCATTATCAAGCCGGTATTCTAATTAGATCTATACAAACATAATTTTGGCGATTTAAATTCCAATTCAATTTGTTCCCGGGGTTTCGCGCATTTTTATACAACCTCGCGCAAAACCTGTATTTGTATTTTATATTTGCATTTGTGTGTTACAAAGAGTAATAATAATACGTCCATAAAGGATGGTGTGTTTCAAGATGGCCGTTTTTCGGGAGGTCTGTTTTAGGGTACCGTTATAATAATAGATAACAATGAGTGACTTTCCATGTTAAGTTCTTCAAAAAATTTATAGATGGCGTTGTACAGGTTTAATGCGATAATTACCTACCTATTTTCTCATTGCTCGGGCATCTACTCAAAAATATAATGTAATGGCAGAGGCATATATAAGAATAATTGTTGCTTGATATTTGCATCAGATATGGTATATATGTCGTTGCCAGATCTTAGAATTGATCATTTCATGAAATGCTGAATATTTCATGAAATGGAATACCTATCACTCGCCCACAAAATACGTTTAACGATATGAGCAACTAAATGCATGATTACTTCATGATATGGCCAAATGTTGGCGATCATATCGTAAAATTAGTAACATTATCCACCGGTAGTGGCGCTAGTGTCGATTATATTTAAAACTTGATTGATATTATAGGTAATCGATAAATGTAAAAGGAAAAGTCCTTACCAAACAAGAGACAGTCTCACAAAGTTATTTCGACAATGTCCCCATCCTAACGCTCTAACCATTAAACCACGGAGGCTGTTACATAATATAAAAAAAATGCATAATAAAGTAGTAAAAAGAATAAATAGGAACTACCTACTCTATAAAACAATTAATTATTTTACATATTACTTACTGATGTAAGTTAGTAGTCGTTACATGAGCCATGTCAGGGGCTTTTGGCGGCTCAATAGTAACCCTGACACCAGGGTTGATGGGTTGGTAATCCACCTCACAACCCACACGATAGAAGAGAAGATTTTACATATTTATTTGTTTGTATGCTCTTTTTATAGAAACCTAGAAATGTCTAAAAATATTGTGCCTGCACTGTCCGTGGTCCGCGCGCCGGGTGGAACGTTAAGTATGGACGAAGATGTTGGCCACGTGTTGTATGAGCGCATGGATTCTGGAATACTACGGGTATGATACCTACTTACATTATTTTGTAATAGGATAGTTTCCAACTAGTCAAATCAGTTGCTTTTTACTAAACGTCAAAACACGAAATTACTATGGAATTTGTATGAAAAAGCAGCCTGTGACGCCATAATAAAACATGACAAAATGGTGCACTTATTAAAATTTTTAAATAAGTTTATTAGAAAAAAGAAACAGATTTTTGTCACCTTTAGATCTGTCTTTATTTAGTAATCAGAATTACATAATTTATCTTTGACCTAGGAAACTACCCAATTACGGCTGCCAATGCGTAGTGGATTTATTCTGTTTGGTTTGGTTGTGAGGTTGATAATGTATTACTGCAGCTGATTATGGTCATGGCAGCAGGCTATTTTGCTATGATAAAAAATATATCAATTAGTTTAGTCCAGTCGTTATCGATGATTTTTTTTATTATAAGACACCTAGCCTTGCGTTCGACAACAATCTCACCTGATGGTAATTGACGATGTGGTCTAATGTCGTATACGCTTACCTAATAAATGCTTATTTATTTAATATTTAGCGTGGATCATTTGATTTCTTTTTTCGTGGTGAAAAATTGGTTGCAGTTCATGGCCAATGTTGGTGTTGATAATTAAATTATTTGCTAATCTTAGGTTTATTATTCAGCTAAGGCTAAATAGTAAATAAATAGTACCAGTTTATTTTTTTCATAAAATATATTTTATTATTAAATCATCATCATCAGACGTACGACGCCCACGGCTGGGCATAAGCCTCATATTAAATATTATTAATATTAAATATTACCCAATATTGTATTTGTGGTTCACAAATAAAATAATAATGACTTATACATAAAAGTGTGATATAGGATATCATAGATTTTTTGTAGAACTAATTAAGATAAATGTTTCAAACAAACATTATATTCGTGTAACTTTTATAGTTTTTGCAATACATACCAAAATCGCTCGCAGACGTTTTTTCCAACTTACTTGATATATCTCGCTATATTTCAGCTAGATATTTTACATAATATCCTAGTATATGATAGCCTAGTGTTATTTTGATTCTGATGTATAAGTTATAATATTGTAAAGAACCCTAGCGCCTTCGCTCGATGATCCCGCCATACCAAGTTCACGCGGTAAACGAAGCGTTCTCTGTTCTTGGTACGCGTGCAGAAGGTATATTTCTGCTTGCAGCTAACGCCTAAATTATTATTAAAATTTTGTAGGCTATTATAGCATAGGTATTCACGCTTTTGTATGTGATGTATCTGTTACGTAGTAACTATTACCCAATTTGTGGTATCGGTTTAAGACGTGTGGTACTTTTAGATATGGCAGCCAGCTGAAACGCCGGAGATTGCCTCACCCCCTGACACGCCTTATACTCCTGACACGCCTGAGGAATCGTCCACCCCGCGGGCACGACGGTCAGCCTCGAGGGTAGTGCGCCGTCCTCGTAGATGTCGTCGTGCGCTGCTATTACGTGATCAGAATCAGACAGCAGAAGAGCTAACTGATCGCGACTCCGGCAGTGACAACGAGTTCGCAGAAGTAAACAATGAAGTCTCCGAGGGGGACGAAACCCGAGAGCCCACCGATTTCCAATTACTTGCCGCGGCGAGGCGGCTTCGTAGCATAATTATAAATAGGGAGGAGCTAGGTGTGATACAGCTGGATGAAGGGGAGACTGATCAAGATGAGGAGGTAGAACTCTTTGAAGTCTTGGGAATAAATGATATCTCCACTTATTCCCAATCTTTTGAGGAAGGAGGGGATGTGGAAGACGATGACACGTGGGAGGAGGAGGGGGTTGTCGTCATGGGGGATGGGGATATGGTGAAGAGAGGGAATGGAGATGGAGGGGAAAAGGTAGCGGTAGGTGGTGGTTCGGTCACAGACGATGCAGTCACGCCGGAATTCTCTTGGACAGATGACTTTTCAACGTTTTCTGGCCAAGAGGAAATTTACACAAGAAATCCTGGTCCAATCTGCAAACTCTCCGACCCCACGGATATATTTTTACAAGTGTGGGATTTGCCAATAATACAGCATTTAGTTGCTGAATATAATAGGTATGGTTTAAGATACATAGAGACACGCGCTGAAGATGAGGGTGGTCTCAATAAACATCTCCTGTCCTGGGAATTGACCACCGTAGAAGAAATGTACAGGTGTTTCTCAGTATTCATGTTTATGTCACTTGGAAACTTCAATTGCTTACATGAATATTGGTCAACGGGAATTTTGGGAATGCCGGAGTTTAGGAGAATTATGCCCCGCAACCGCTTCTACTTTTTACTTCGATTTTTTCATTTCGTCGATAACGATACCCTTGATTCTAATGTTCGGTCTTACGACCGTAAGATCGCAAAAATTGCACCCATAATTGATCATTGTAACGCAAAATTTCCCCTTCTTTATACTCCTCAGCGGTTTATCAGTCTGGATGAGTCCCTGCTTCTGTGGAAAGGACGTCTTAGCTTCAAGCAATGTAACCGGCTCAAGTCGGCCCGTTTCGGCATTAAGTCGTATGACTTGTGCGAAGCAGGTACTGGTTACCTACTGAGAACCCACATCTATGCGGGGAAGGATTCTTCGATGACCGAGGGAGCGATCGATGACTTCGAGAATTGTACCGCAAAGGTCGTCCTCGAGGCTATGGATGGCTATCTTGACGTTGGCCATTGTCTCGTGATGGACAATTGGTACAACCAATTGCCACTTACGAGGTATCTCAAGAGCCGGCGTACGGATGTCATCGGGACTATTAATCGCAGGAGGCAGCATATGCCACCTCAGATTAAGAATCTCGATGACAAACGTACCCAGCGCGGGGAGCAACTGGCTCTGCATTGTGGCGACATGTCCGTTGTCACATGGAAAGATGTGAAACAGGTCACTGCCATCTCGACCTACCACAATGATGATCAGTTGCGTAGCCAGCGTGCCGGCGTACCAGTCATGAAGCCTAAGGTGGTGGTAGACTACAATAAAAACATGGGAGGGGTAGACTTGAAAGACCAAAAGCTAAGTGCCTACCATTTTGAGCGAAAGCGCGGGCTCAAATGGTATATGAAGGTGTTCAGGAGACTGTTGAATACCAGTCTGCTCAACTGTTACATAATTTACACCAAGCAGCCCCTCTGCAAGGTGTTAACCCACAGGCAATTTCGGATGGCTGTGGCCGAGGGGCTGCTGAATAGATTTCCCAGGCCGCTTGTAGATCACCCACCTGCCCGCGTCGTCATGAGTGATGTCATACGGCTGGATGGAAATGACCATTACCCCGGGTATACTCCAGAAATGGACAACGTCCAAAATAGAAAACATGTAAGGCGGCGTTGCGTTTGTTGCACTATCCGCAGGCAAAGGTCCGATGTGACCACTTTGTGCAAAAAATGCAACGTCGCTTTGTGCATCGTCCCATGCTTTGAACAGTACCACACCCAGGTGAAGTTATGAATATAAAATCTCAAGATTCGTAAGACACGATGACGTAGAGCTAGGTTGTGCTATGGTAAGGGACGACGTAAAGCTATCCCAGTATGTACGTATGTATCGACGAGTATACCCGTTATTTTATTGTTTTCTTTCAAGAGACGATGTAGAGCTATGTGTGTATGTATAGCTAAGTACGCTAGAGCTGTTATTACTAGTTTTTGGTTTTTTAAGTCTACTCCTCACTCTTATTCTCATTTACTTGTTTTTTTTTTTTATTGTACTCCAACACCACACACACAAGGCTTCTTACAAGTAAGTCTCCTTAATTCCTCCTGTACATTTCTTCTGCATCTCGTCAGTTATTTTTTTACGTATATATTGATATACGTAAAAATATAATAGAGAATAGACAGATACATGTACAAACAAGGTCACAAACTGTACTATTGTTCTATTTTTGATGTGTCATATAATTTTGTTTTTATGTGGCTGGTGTTCATAACAGGCTCTCATCGCAAACCTCCTCCCTATCTATAATTAATACTAATAATCTCATAATCATGGTCTGAATCATCCCCCTCAGTATTTGTTACGGTGTCACTAACACCCAGACCTACTTGTGTACTTGTACGGGTGTAAGTGACATCGTAACGAATACAGAGGGGGATGATTTAGCCGATTATTCTGAGTTAATATCAAGTGGAATTTTCCATCGCAAAAGTATAGAATTGAAAATAATTAAATAAAAACCTAAAAAAAATCATGAAATTTGCGACGGAAAATTCCTCTTGATATTAACTTAGAATCATGGTCTGAATCATTCCCTAAGTATTCGTTACGATGTCACTAACACCTGTATAAGTCAATAAAAATATGCGTGAAACGAATGTGTAAAAGTGCGTAAAATATCCGCCTCTTGTCGTGTAAATATTGATATTAGTTTATATTGATACGTTTTTATTGTGCGTAGACAAATTTTTACAGGCTTAAATGTATGTTTATAGACTTGAATGCATTATAGTATTTTTATAGTGCCTATAACGCTATAACTAAACAAGTTTTATGTACTTCGTTAAATCTTTTTAAGTTTATTATAAAATAGAAATAAACTAGATTACTATGAAACTATTTTATAAATTATTTTCTAAAGTGCCTAGTTTGTTGTTTATATTATCAAGAGAAAATATATTTTCTTGGATTTTTGAATATTTACTAAAGATTTAAAAAAAGAGTTGATTTTGTATTTTTCACCGTCTTTTTGTTACCACTTTCTATTACCAATACTATCCCGGGATCCCGAGATTAACTATAGATAATCCCGAAATCGCGGGATTCGAAAAAGGGACCGGGATCGGATCCTCTACTGACAACTAAAGCGCGTATAGTTAAGAATAGTCTTCTCTTTTCTCTCATGTGGATTACGAGACCGACTGTACAACGTGCCCTCCGAAGCACGGAATCATCTTATGTCAGACAGATGATTTCAGTCTGCATAATGTCCTGACCAGATCAGTGACAGTGTCACAAAGTGATTTTCTGTTAGACGTTACCCAGTCCCCCCGGTAATCCAACCCAGGACCTCCAGACCAAACGGAGCAGACTCCTACTCCGTACCCCAAACGAATTAACTTTCGAGTTATAATGCGGCTTCTTGGCACGAAGCGAAAATATATAGGTAAGTACATTTTGTTTCTTGAAAATATCCAAAGACTAAAGGTTTGTCAAAGGCAGACATTTATTATGGTCTACCAACCTAAAAAAAAATTAAAAGTGTGGGTATGTTCATTTCATTACTAGAATACGAGTACTCTACCGAGCTCCGAATAAGCGATTAGAAGTCACGTTTTACAATATTTTACTCTGCCCAGCAGTATCCATTGGTAGATTTATTATTAGATATGTGCTACAGAGTACTGCGGGGCGGAAGGCAAGAGGGAAACTACTGCCCTATTTTTCCCTAAAAAAGGAGCATGGAAAAAGCTGCACTGACAAAAGCGTGGCTCTTAAATTGATGATGATATGTATTATGTGCTATGTATTTCTTGCTGGAATATTTTTTTAATGTGAGCGACGCGGTTGAGTCCGTTATCCTGGCACTGCTACGATCACGGATCTGGATTCTGACTATACAGAAAAAATATCGATAATTTGTCACCAAATATCAGAATTTGTGTGCCTACAATATCCTTATTCCAGCATCAATTTCTTTGTATCTCGATAACTACAGCAGCGGGCCTGGCACCGTAAGCACGCGACTCTTTCTCGCCGCGACAGAGATCATCTGTCTCTCTCTGTGCAGTACTGTGAGAGAGTGACGGGTGACGTATGTCGAGGCGAGAAAGAGCCGCACGCTTAGCTTACGGTGCTAAACCCGCTGGTAGCAAAGATGTCATGAATTTGTCGATATTAGTCGCCTACTTAATATGAGAATTTCCCGTCACGCCGTTTAAGTTATAAGCATTGTTAGGTGACAGTGCCAGGGTAAGCGTTTCCCCAGCATCACTTTTTTCTACAGCACTTAGCGAAAAATTGATTTCACCCAAAAAATCTACAATTTGTCGCTAAATATCAGAATATGGCAATCAACAAATATGAAAATATATCACTTTTATTTTTATAAATGAGACCGACAAATTCTGATATTTGGCGACAATTTTCGAATCTTTTTCTGTGTAGTCAGAATTCCAATCCATGATGATTGAGTATATGCGTCTTGCCGTGAAAACTTCGATACCGCGTTTCACGACCGCTTGAAGAATGTGGCGCCATCTGTTGCATGTGAGCGGAACTAGGTGGCCAACTAGTTGGGTCTGCTACAGGGGCAGTGCAGGATAAACACAAAAAACACAGCATAAAGGATGGATGATGATGTCGGTGTAACATGAAGGATGCTACACCGACAAGAGCGTGGCTCTTAAAATAGTGATGATGCCAGTATAAGAGACATGACAGCAGGGTTGATGGAGTCGGTTGGTCAATATTACTAACCCCACGGCCCCGAGAAAGTAAGACGTGATTCCGAGCGTTATGTTGGTCTAAATTCGAAGACCTTGACAACTCGTTTTACTCTAATTACATAAACGCTGTAAGAAAGGTGAAGTACAATAAAATAATTGTTATATTACATCATCTCATTTATTTGCTCAACTTATTGACAATTTCGAAAATCACAGTTATTACTTTTGACAGTTGTTTGTAACTAATTCATTACACGACAACACTGCCTGCTAAATGGGATGGGTATAAAATGGTATTATAAATATTGGCCACAATACATTATTATTAATATTGGGTTACTACATATCTACAAATGGGTAGATCCTTCATTCACAAACATGAGAAAAAATAAAAATAGAAGAAATTAAGACAAGCAATTAAAAATACAAAATTAGATAATATAATACTAAATATATGAAATATTTATTTTTAATTTAGGATGAAACAAGAAGTGAGCTTGTGAAGGGCGACAACGGACTCGCGTGAAGTCACAATCCATCGATACGGGAAGCAACACAACACGCGTAATGACATCCAAGTAAGCGTTAAATTATTCCAGCGATCTACATACGAATCAAAACATACGCACGGGTAATACAACCTATGGAAATCCGATAGAATAATCACAATGTCATTGGAATAACACCTAAGATACAATAAAAAATTAACGGTGTCACCACTTACGATTTAGTACTTAGAAAATATTTAATGGTGGGATCGTAGCTCATCTATATACACCAATACCGACAGTTCAATAGACTTATTAAATCACTCGAGTCTCCTACACTGCTACTGCGGCGCGACTGTACACGCCGGCCGCTACAAACTTTACAGGTTTATTGCATTCGATTACCTCGCTACATCGAAATATGTTCAAAATTCCTACTTTAAACTTCTACCAAGTATCATTCAAGTTACATTTGCATTTCTATGAAAGTATAACGCCGCCCGCGGCCGAGGGCGGCCCGAGCCCCGCGCGCGGGGCCGCAGGCCGCCCGCTCGGTCGCCGTCGCGGCTCCTCGCGGGACAACTTCATACCGATACATATAATAATTTACATTAAACATAACTGCGAGAGAACCACAGAAACGACATACATAAAATATTCATAATCCAAGCCTACATTCGAACTACATCAACGCGCAAAAAGCGTCCGGCATTAAAATACACATTAAAAGTAATCCAGGCGGCGGACTAAACCGCGAGAGACAAAAACATTAGGATCGAATATCGTCTTGAGATCAATCATAGTAAACGAAGGGTCGGGATCGATTAAATCCACAAAAGTTCACTAAACGTAGGAACGCTCGCCGCGGTCGTGGAGCCTCGTGTCACTGACACCGACGCCCCGAACACTAGCGCGGACAGCAGCGTGGCTTTGGTGCGGGGGGGCGCGGCCGCGGGCCCCTAGGCCTGCTTCACGCGCTTGCGCGGCGGCCCGATGGGCGGGATCTGCTGCTGCTGCGTGGCCAGCGCGCGGAACGCCTCGGCGATGAGGTGCGGGTGCGACGAGATCATGTTCTTCCAGCCCGCCGTGTCCATCACGTCTGTCGCGTGGCTCCTGCGGACGCAACACAACACATGTGACTCTGTCCTTCCAACACACATTCTTTCAGCTGGGGCTGCACGGGGGGAGCGCCGTCGCGCTCGACGCGATAGAGGTATACCGTGCAGACCCCGGCAGTTTCCCAGATCTTTCATATTTTAGGAATAATTTCAAATATTGAGTAATAAGCAACTGTATTACTCAATTACAAGTTTTCAGGTCTATTTAATTCAATTTCAGAAACCAGGGGGATTAAAGAGGCCACATCGAAGAATTCATCTTTTCTGACATTTGCGCATATAAAAGGAAGTGCGCAATGCAAACATTGTTTTAATGTGGCCTTTTTAACCCCCCAGACCACTGTAACGCTAAAGTTGCCCTTTCACACCTAAACCAGACAATTCCAATGAAAATTTAATTATACTGGTTTAGGCAGGGACAGATACATAGAGTACTTTCCAGGGAGGAATTTAAAACTGCTTAGCGCGTTATAACCGAAGACACACCTGTGTGCTGCATTATCGCGTAAGTATGAATGAGACTCCACCTTATTCCTTAAGAAAGCCTTTAACCGCTTACCGCCATTTAGACTACAGTAAGGCCCAGAGGGCGCCCGATACGAATTGATGCGGGGCGGAGAATTACCTTTCTGCGTAGTATTATTCTTTATTATGAGTTAGTATAATCTAAATAAATGAATGGTACTGACGTGTTAATAAAGTCTATGGTCTGCGCCTTGAGCTGGTCAGCGGAGTGCAGGTCCGCCAGTATGAGCGTGTCGGCTGCTGACTCAACCGACAGCGAGACACACAGCGCCTCCTCGCACATCACCTTTAGCCGTTCTAGCGCATACTGTGGATGAAACAG
Source organism: Pectinophora gossypiella (assembly GCF_024362695.1). Lineage (NCBI taxonomy): Eukaryota > Metazoa > Arthropoda > Insecta > Lepidoptera > Gelechiidae > Pectinophora > Pectinophora gossypiella. The sequence continues at coordinate 15,151,160 of NC_065412.1, forward strand.
CACAATTGATTAATAAACGTGAACATGCGAAATACACCTCCCATAACAAAAGAAAAAAAAACACAAATTTCGTAAGGATAATCAGAGAGATATTGAAGCACTCTTTCTTTCTTCCAAACCGAAGATTTTAAGAAGCAAGCAGCCGGGCCTGCACGGTTTGCCGTATAATATCGCGAGTTGCGCTATAATATCGGGGGTTCCGTTATAATATCGGGGGTTGCGCTGTAATATCGGGGGTCGCGCTGTAATATCGGGGGTTGCGCTGTAATATCGTTAAGTGGTGTGTCAGGCAGGACTGTAGGAAGTGGAATTCCTTGGTCTCTGCCTTCCCCAACGGTAAATAGACGTCATCACATGAATGTTTTTATTGCTAACTAGCATTAGTTTTATACCTTATCAGCGGCTGCGAGTAGATCGTCGGCCATCTTGTCGAGGTTGGGCGCGCGGCCCGTGTATATGAAGCGCAGCATCTCGCGCAGCACCTCGTGGTCCACGTCGGTGATGTCCACGCGGTTGCGCTTGCGCTCCTCCATCTCGTGCTCGAACATCGCCGCGAATACTGGACTCCGCGCTGGAATTTGACAGGTTGGACGTTAGCATAGAATAAGGAATAATAAATACTACGTATAGAACGGCAACTCTCCGCTCCCCACCAGCGGCTGAGTTAGGTTTACCTCACTCCCCTCGGCCTTATTTTAGTCTTCAATCTTATGAGCGTCAGACGTCACACACACAGATGCGCGTGTACAGTAACGTCAATGTGTACTGTCTGTGTAAAACGAGGTTTTATGTATGAAATGTCTGGGTGTTACTTTAGTTGGACTAGTTTACGTTAAAGTGTATCATTCTTTTTCTATCGAGATATCGATATGTGAGGTGAATTATCAATCTCATCAACCCAGGTGTCAGGGTTATTAGTGAGCTGCCAGAGGCCCCCGACATGACTCATAAATAACGACAACTTACTTAAATCAGTCAGTAGTAACCAGGATTAACAGGTTAACGTGCCTTCCGAAACACGGATCATCTTACTTTCGGACAATCAGGTGATCAGCCTGTAATGTCCTAGTCAAATTAGGGATCACAAAGTGACTTTTATGGTATGTCTCTACCGGGATTCGAACCCGGGACCTCCGGATCGTGAGCCCAACGCTCAACCATTGGACCACGAAGGCTGTTACGTTGAATAAATGATTCTGATGGACTACAAAATCGACTTAGGGGAGTGATCATAAAACTTGGAATAGATTTGGACTATATGGGTACTAGTAGTTTCAATAAAATGTTTCAAAATGTGACAGACTATAAATAACGCACCTAGGTGTTTACATTTCGCAACTAGCTTAGTTAAGACATATTTATAGCTTAATTAATTCTTCGTGTAATTATTTCCTGTTTTTCATACTACAGAATGGTTTTTCATGTCCTACTTTGATAAGTTATAATTAGTATTGAGTGCATTAATGGAATAGTTTTTCCTTTGACATAATAATCTATTTCCGGCACTCTGGGCAAAACTTACTGGGCAAATTGAGAACGTTTTCGAAGATAAGACAGGTCAAGAGTACCATAGTAATATAAAAAAACATAACAACGCCATCTATCGTGTTTTTGGGGAACGCCGATTGGAAAGTCCGTCATAGCTTCGCTGTGGCCTTTTTAACAAGTTGACAGTCCCCATACAAAATGTTTTGACTTCGTTGTAAGTCCCGCTTACTACTTAATTTTATATACGTCCTGTTAAAAACTGAAATAATAATAAATATATTCTAATTCTAAACACTTCACAATGCCTATTGAGTGCAATAGGAAATAAACCATATCTCTTACTATCATGAAAAATTAGAACTTTCAAAGGCCGCACTCACCCTGAACAAGTATGGGTCACGGACTTATGGAGTTACTCCGTCATGACCCATATATGGATCACTGGACTGTCAACGTGTTAACCCCCCCAGTAGCCTCAATATAATAATGCACAAAGTCGCACAATGCATCCCACTGATAGGTATAGGCCGACAAAGTATGACTTATGGAAAATCTTGCATAACATGGGTTTTTATCAGTTTTTACAATATCCATCTCTCTATCACTGTGTGGTTGTACCAATCAGGGACTTTCCAGGCTATGTTCCTCAAAAGCAATACAGATGGCGCTGCAAAGACTTTCCTTCATCCATACAGTCCACCATATCGATTCTGGGTTTTTGTGTATCTTCTTATATCGTGTGGGTTGTAAGGTGGAGTACTAACCTCATCATCCCTGGTGTCAGGGTTACTATTGAGCCGCCAACGGCCCCTGACATGGCTCATGGTAACGACTACTTATTTACATCAGTAAGTAGTAACCGGGACCAACGGCTTAACGTGCCTTCCGAAGCACGGATCATCTTACTTTCGGACAATCTGGTGATCAGCCAGTAGTGTCCTAACCAAACTAGGGACCACAAAGTAATTTTTGTGATATGTCCCCACCTGGAATCGAACCCGGGACCTCCGGATAGTGAGCCCAACGCTCAACCACTGGACCACGGAGGTCGATACCAGTGTAAATTACGATTTAACTGAAGATATATATCGTTAGCCAGCAAGTTATCCACTTTGTCCTTTTGAGGAAAACGTATGCGGAAACCTATCGTGACGTGATACGCCATATGGCATTGTTCAGATTAAATGTAATCGATTTGTTTTTACTGGAACGTCAATTTATTTTGCAAGGACGTTTTGTAGCTATTATTTGAGATCACGCGTGTATCCCCGAAGGAGTAGGCAGAGCTGTACAGTCATGAGTAATATCTACAGCTATAGCTTTAAGCGATAAGGCCTCCATTTGCCATGTACCTAGTTAAGTATTTTTATAATTATTATTATTAGCCTGTATGATCCCACTGCTAAGCAAAGGCCTCCCCCATGTCTTTCCAAGTATCCCGGTTCTGTGCGAGCTCTAACCAGTCTTTTCGATAACCGTCGAGATCATCGCGCCATCGTTTCCGGGGTCTACCACGTCTACGGTGTCCGTCCTGTGGTACCCAGTGCGTGATGATCTTTGCCCATCGTTCCGGATGCATGCTTTTTGTAATTATGTGTTTTTATTTCGGTGCAATAAAGTATCATCATCAGCCCATTAACGTCCCCACTGCTGGGGCACAGGCCTTCCCTATGGATGGGCCTTAAACCATCACGCGGGCCCAGTGCGGATTGATGGTTATTAACGACTGCTAATGCAGCTGGGACCAACGGCTTAACGTGCCTTCCGAAGCACGAAAACTTTTTTTTGTGGTGGACCCTATGACCGGCCTTTGCGAAAGTTGCTTAACTTCAACAATCGCAGACCGAGCGCGTTTACCGCTGCGCCACCGAGCTCCTCCACAATAAAGTATATTTGTATTGTATTTCAATATCATGTACCCACTTTAGAACCCTGTCGCACTATCATATTTGAAATTTAAGAAAACTTGAGGTTTAACTTGACAAATTAGGTAATGTGACATGGTATCAAAGTGTATACATATTAGTACTTGTGACCGTACACCCACTCCTTACCAGGTATGTTTTCAGCCCCATGTAATAGTCGGCGAGGTTTTGTCATTAACCTTTTTTGGACAACCAGGTGATTCAAGCCTGTAATGTCCTTACCAAACAAAGGACAGTCTCACAAAGTGATTTAGGCAATGTCCCCATCGGGAATCGAACCCAGACTCTCAGATCTCAACGGTCTCAGATCTCAGATAACAACTAGACCACCGAGGCTGTCTAAATAAAATGTAATCCCCTGTATTATTAATATTGTATTAAGAAAGCGAACAACGAATGTGAGCAATAATCTCTAACAAAAAAAAAAACATAATCATCATCATCTAATATAATGACACCATTGATGAGGTTGGTAATTCAACTCACACCCCCACACGATAGAAGAAGATCTCCACCGGAGTTTATGCTATGTTATGGTCCTTTTTTTTGACGTGTCTTATTTTAGATTTGCTGCAGATGGCATTAACAACTTGGGCGGACAAATGGGGAGCGCTAAAGGCTCTATACCCGATACAACGTATAAGACAACAGGCCTGAGGGTGCGTGTTATGTTCCGAGAGTTCGAGAGTCGGTAGTGATTTTGGTAGTGATTGTACACACCTGCTAATATCGCTTTATGCGCTTGAAACTCCCGTCCCCCCACTGCCAGCGTGACGTCGGAGAACCGTTCGTTGTCGAACAACGCGCCCAGGTCGTCTGACAACCGGCACTCGGGCACCTTGAACTGGACCACGTTGCTCTGCCCGCTGATGTTGATGCTGTCGGCAACCACGGACACTTCGCAGAATATCGTCAGCTTGTCCTCTGGGAGTAGACCGTTCGCTTCGTCTAACAGGAAGTCTCTGAAATTGAGAAGGGAACGGGTGAAAGTTGTGTAGAGAAAACATGACATATAGCTAGATAAGGACATTTTTTTACGGACGGTAAGTATATTAATATGCATTTATTAGGGTGAAAGAATAATATATTTAAAAGACTTTACCTTAAGAAACTTGTGTAGTATATTCCCTTTGTTTTAAAATTGTAAACATAGAACCGGGAACCATATTAACAAATGTGGAACATGCGTCGTTAAAGATTACTTAATTAACGAAATGTATGGTACATTTAATAAATAAGTTATGGATAAGTAATTACAGTATGCTATGACTAGGTAATCTATACTTACTTGAGTAAATACCGGGACAGACTGTTTAACTTACCCTCCAAAGTACGGAACATCGTACATTCGGACAATCAGGTACCAGCCTGCAATATCCTAACCAAACTAGGGAGCACAAAGTGATTTTTGTGATTTGTCTCTACCGGGATTCGAACCCGGGACCTCCGATCCAGAGCCCGCTCAACTAGACCGCTATGTATGGTGGTAATTTTGACAAAAAAAAACACATAATCAAATGCGATTTTTTGGATATAGAACTAGTATTGCCAGTAAGTAGTAACTGATTACGATGAATTTTATGTCTGACAACACATCATCATCATTTTCCTAGCGTTATCCCGTTTTCACGAGGTCAGCTTACCTAAACTGTTTTTTTACAGAAGTGGCTGGTGCCAGCGCTTCACCATTGCCAATGAAGTGTAGCTATTTGGTCCTTTAGCGTAGTTACTAATTATTACAAAACTAAGCCGAGCCCTGGTAGCCCAGTTGGTAGAACGCTTGCTTCTCTTTGAAGTCGCAAGTTCGAATCCAGCACAGGCCTAAACCAATGATTGTGGAATTTGTTTTCGAATTTATATTTGGATCATAAATAATCATCACGTGCTCAGCGGTGAAGGAAAACATCGTGAGGAAACCTCCGAAATACTCAGGAATTTTCCTGAGAAAAGTATTTTCGGTGGCATGTGACCTAAGCTGTATTGGGCTGGTTTTCCCTTCGCGGGTCGGAAGGTCAGACAGGCAGTCGCTCCTGTAAAAAGCCGGACCTGTCAAATCTGCTGGAGATCTGATGATGATGACTAATTGAGCGGGAAAAACGTAAAAACGGTCATCATAGATGCTAGTTTAATAACAAAACAGTAGTTTGTAAACATCAAACAAAACTAAGCCGAGAGTCTTAATACTCCATTACAGCTAGATAAAGTTACATAATCGTTGGCACAACTCCAAGGTATAACCTGAGCTTAAGAAATTATGAACTAGGGGTCACTAACCCGCAATACTGTTATACACTCCAAACTTAAAGCTTCGTGTTAAGTATGGCTGCAATACAAAATGTATTTACATAAATCGTTCATATTACTCAAATACTCAAAGGGGTTGATTCGTATCTTTACCAGTTTAAGATGATCTGTATAAATGCATGATAATAGAGGAAAATCAAGCAATAGGATAGATATTGCGTGTGTCATAGCGGATCTTTTTAAAATGGTTGTTAGGGCGCGGAAAGAACTTACAGTTAGGGAATGGGAATGTAATCATATTAGGGTCTTTCCCTTCCCCTTACGTTAAATATCAAAGTACGTAAGTTTTATATGTATAGAGTTATAGAGTTGACTAGCATCTAAATTACGTACATTCAAATACCTACGTTACGATATGAGTCTAAAGTCTAACAAATGGCTCACAGAAGTCAGTCCAAAATTGCAACAAAATCATAGCTTTAGGTATATACATATTAGAGGTACCGCAAATTTTTGTTGTTTTTTTTCCTTTGATTACATTTAAACGTTAAGAGCCTGTAATAATTACTTTGCTTTCCAATTAATTTCGAGAAAAAACAAATTTCGGGTAGAAAATGTTTTTTTTTAATAGGTGTTATTAAAGCAATCTTTGGCACAAACGTACATTTGTATAAACGTACTTACATCGTACATTTATAAAAACGATAAATAATCAATTGTGTCTATCGCGGTCGATAGATGATGGGGTCAATGTTCATGTATGTACGTAGATCTGTGACTTAAATAAAAGTTATGAAATTTAGCTTAAATAAATCTATTAGAGATGTGCTTACTTATGCAGTCTCTTTCTCTTTTGTATGTGATTATAATGAGTGTATTTATCTACTACAAACTCTGTTCAAACGAGTTTTATATGTGTATGGAAATTGAAGTATTGATTTGAAGGAGGCCCGAGCTCCGTAGAACTATTTATTTAAAAAAAATACTGACTATTAAGCAGGCGGAACCGCGCGACGCTAGCAAGCACAACATAAAAAGATCCAACTCACCTTCTGATGAACTTTTTGAACCCCCAATCTTTGCCTTGAACGAATCTGTACGCTCGTTGCGACTCCATTGCTTTCGTCTCTTCCCGTTTTGCATTTAATATTGAGAACTTAAACTTCGCCCGCACTTCAGATTTGTTACACGACACTAATAATAGATATAACGATAAGTAGTCTTTGCTCTCTTCATCGAGTCCTTTTGGGTTCACGCGGAGACACCATTTTAATTTATCACTAGCACCGGCGGAAAATGTCGATGATTTTAACACTTCCCCCATCTCCTCTCTACAGAAACTAAAATTGTTTATAGTCCACATGTAACTGAATTTCACCACTTTGACCTGGAACAAAGAAAGGTTAACATTAATGCACTTGTCTTTGCAGTAAAAAGGCGCAAAAAATACGTAAACCGTTTTTACTTAGACACATAGGATCAAGAGTACAAAATGGAACAATTAAAAAAAAAACAAGTAGATAAATGCCATATCAAAAACCAGCCAGTGTCCTTACTATTAAAGAGTTTTTACAAGTCTCACAATTTGTAATCTCCAACGACAAACAGGCTAAGTATCGACAATTAAAAACTCCGATATCACATTGATAGGTATAATAACATTCTGGGGCATCTGACTACCCCAATTAGGGACATAACCGTGAGATTACATTATGTATATACAATTCCAATGTATTATTTATAGTGATTGTAATCGTTTGTTTGCAAACAAGTCGGCGTGCAGGAGACGGAAGGACAATTATTGATGGCAAAAAGTAGACAATGGGATGGTCTGCGTCGGGTTGGGCTTGTAAATAATGGATGGAGGAATCTATGAGAGCCGCTCGACCTCTGTTGGGCAATAAATCTTCGCCCAGCTGGCGGTACTCGGCCCTTTGTGCACCTAATAGCCTCGCTGACGTGTAGAACAAAGTCGACCGTCGCCAGTCGCTTGCTCCGCGCGTTAACGACATATTTATGGCAAATAAAATTCGAAACAAAACCAACTGTTAAACGTCTATTCATATTTCAAGGCCGGGATGTCCCTTGACTAACGATGTCGTAAAATTAACTACTTGCTAAGGTGGGTTATTACCGCTTGTAAATTGTTAATATATTGTACAAGTGCGCGGGAGTGTACTGTGTAGGGCCTTTAGTAAAGATCGAACTCCACCAAAGCGCAGCGGAGAGATTTGTTGTTTAATAGCCAATAGAATTTCGTCATTGTGTGTCAATAATGTCAATAATACGCTTAACAGGCTTTGATGGAGTCTGGCCCTTATTCAGTGGAGCGAGTAGAGTTGCGCTTTAAAGAATCAGAACGCCAAGTTGAAGTCAAAGTCGTTTCAAGTGTATTTTATTACTTTTTATAGATTTAGACTAGTTACTGTGGTCCTCACACCAGCTTGCTTCTCAAATGGGGAGCGCGGGTTTGAACCCCAGTACCGGGCTGGCACCAATTAGTTATTAAGCTTATTAATTTATAAGTGCAATTTTCACTAACACAGTTGTCTCTACCACTATAGATCGCCTATGTGGCTCACCACCTATCACGTTGCTCGGTCTAATAGAAAGCACGGTGAGGTGTGGATACTCAGTTCATCTTATGATTGATGTACCTTTGACTACCCCAATTGGGATAGTCGTGGGCGTATGTGTAGATTTTGGGCACACGTGATCGAGCGAGGTTGAGGTCATGGCGGGCCCCGGACGGCCAGGGCGGCGGCGGCGGCGCGGGCGCAGTGTCGTTGCCCCCGCGCTGCTTGCGGTGCTGCGGGTCCCTGCCCGGTCGCCGACCCGGCTCAAGGCCGTCCGCATCATCCCCGCAGATACCACTCGCAGATACTCGCAGATTCCACCGCGTCGCCCGCGCCGGCCATATACGTCGACAGATTTATCGCCGCATTACTATTCAGACGCCCGCAACTTGCTTTAGTTCTAAGTCTCTAACGTTTACTTTAGCCGAGAAATTTCCTGTTTTAGTCTATAATCTGTACCTGCAGATGTTGACCGTCTGCCGGAATTAATTAAATTCAAATATCCGAGAAATGCGTTTCAGAGGTAAAGTGACCTAACCTGTATTGGGCTGGTTATCCCTTCGGGTTGGAAGGTCAGATTGGCAGTCGCTTTAAAACGACCTGTCAAATCTTCAGAACGGGATGACGCTAGGGAAATGAATCTATAATCTCCACATGCAGTTGACGGTCAACGGGAATTAGTTACCTAAGTCTCAAATCTTTATTTCTGTAACGATGTAGGAAAATATCCGGTCGTATAGGCGTTGACTTTCGTAGAATCATAAGAGCTGGTACCGAGTATTTATTGCGATAACTAGCCGTATCGGAACAGGTTTGACTGATGAATTGACGTACTATCAGGAAGTTCACTTATCGATAACGCAAACAAAGTGACCGTTTGCTTACAATGTCTACGAAATGCGCATTCATTGTTCGTAAACGCATTTCCACTTTATAAATCAGAGAAGCGGTTGCAATTTCTAAAATCCAAAACAAAAACAATATCGTTTATGAGAGCTGTGGCTGTTTTGTAGACAATGTAAAATCGTATACAATTGCAGTTTCTAGTAGGTATTTCAATATTGGCATAGTCGGTTAATAGAAGCGATATCATATGCGTTGAAGTTTCTAAGTAATACAGGAGACTAGGCACGTGGGGTTTGCACGTGTTATACAACATACTGACACAGGCGTTATAGGCAACGCAATCGATACGGGAGTCACTTAATCCGTGCTTCATTTCACTCACGCATTATACAGGCGTATAGGAATCCCTTTACGTAGATCCTTTGCGTCAACACCAAACTGCGTATTCATGTAACACGTCAATATATAGCTGTTGTAACCTAGTTGGAAGAACGCTTGCACGGGCTTAAACCAATGATTTTCGAATTTGAACTTTGTATCTCAGTACTTTTGTTTGTGTATTCATTGCTTTTATCACCTCAGGATCATGAGCAGTAGTTATGTGCTGTTAAATAGACGCTTGTTCGTTGTTCTAACTACTGATTAATTAATAATTAAACTTCGCCTCGTGACCTCACATGAATATTTACTTGTTTAGTTCCGTTACCATTAACGGTCGTGCGATCATCAACGTCCAAATTGAAGAGCTCGAAGCCTCGAACCTTAATAAGTATACGTGCCGCGCCGCTGCGACGCAGCAAAGCGAAAAATACCGTTACCGTTCGCGAACTAAATAGATTTTTCGGTAAAAAGCACCAAAAAAGTTAATGCCGGGTCGGCGAATAACTCGTCCAACGGTCGGCCCAATTGTCATAAAGGTGACCACCGACCGACACAGGAAACGGCACGGTAAGGTTGACTTGAAGTCAGTGACTGCTATCCCTTATTCGTATCAGTCATGACATAACATGGAAATGATACGTTCGTGATAAGTGCAAATATCCGTACGGTCATAGAGAATGAAGACGTTACACTGTTTGCATTGGGTTTATAATCACGTGTGTTAGATAAGGTGCGAATGGTTGCTTTTTGCGCGTAGCTGTATGTTTGCGATGGCATCACGAGTCCAAGAGTGCGATGATCGTTGCCTGTTTACAGTTCGTTCATGGAAGACGTTACTTCCTGGTACGCATACTACATACTAAATGTATCTTCATGCTTGTCGATTGTGGAGTTGATAAAGAATGAACGTGTAATTGCTCATTCTTTTATTCTTGGACTTGACTATCTTTTCCGATTCTTATTGTATACGACAATACTGCATTGCGAGTTGTTTTTCACATGAACTATATAAATTAAATCAGGCCAGTAATTCCTAAAGGAGTGGGCAAAACTACAAGTAATCAGAAAACAACTTGCTGGCCCTGCAGATATGATAAGAAGTCTTGAGATGGCGAGCAGTTGGTGAGAGCTCTCCTTCCTTCGTACATACGTATATTATTATGATTCGTCATGTAGAAATTGCCGGAAAGCAGAGCAGAAAAAAAAACGCTTATTAAAGAAGGATGTACCAATTAATACCAAAGGGGCTCGTACCCTTGACCAGGGTTTCTTATAACCGACATTTCGAGTACCATTCTTGTAACACTATTATCACCGTGATACAAGATCAGAGGATTTACCAGTTAGGTTTACGAGCACTTAACTTGATGTGCCCAACTTGGGGGTGTACTCTTTAGAAGTTGAGGATTCAAATTTGGATATTAACATAGGCAAATACATTAAGGAACTTGTTGGCCTTGTTATTTAGGGACCCGTTAAGGTCCGTAAAGTTTGTTATGCTATGACAGTTTCGTGAATATGAATCAAGGATAACATTGGAGGTAGTACTACCTTCGACAACTGTTGAAGTGTCTTTGATACTTGAACATCTTTTAGTTTTGGATGTAAGTTACCTCTCAATCAACTGGAGAGGGTATGAAGTATTACGGAGGGTACCAAGCGGGTTGGTGGAGAAACTTCATATTAGGTGCATTTTTTATTGTAAAATAAACTTGTGTTTGACCAAAAGTCCACCTGATTTCTTCTTCTATTGTAAGGGTTATGTATGAGGTAGATTATCAACCCCGGTGTCAGGGTTATTATTGAGCCGCCAAATGGCCTTGACATGACGTAAGTGAAGAAGTGGCCTAAGGTAGGCTTTTGAAATCAAATGCAGTTTTTTTAAAAGAAACGCCAGTTCCGCTCCTATTGCCATCATCCACTACACAACTAGACCTAGTAAAAGCTACTTGTAGCTAGATACACTCAATTCGCCTCCCATATCGGCTGTAACCCAGGGAGTATCTGCCTTAATGCGACGCGATTGGATTAACGATCGGATAGCCATTGCAATGGTGACGTGCACAAGCTTCCCACATCCCTGGGTGTTTTATTATGCCCAGTTGTGGGACGTATACGTTCCTATCCCTACATCATCAATCGTGGTATCAAGGGCCTTTGGCGGCTCAATAATAACCCTGACACCAACAATAGAGCAGCGTAGTGGAGTATGTTCCACACTACCTGTTATCCTATTTTGTACTGGGTGAGAGCCTTCAGCGCTCCCCATTTGTCCGGCCAAGTAGATAAATGCCATCTGCGGCAAATCCCTGTGGCCCAGATCACGTAAGTAACCGCGTGTGCCCAAGCAGTGAGTGAGACATATATAATATAGGTTGTTTATAACATCCTCCTCACGCCTGTATTCCCGAAGGGGTAGGCAGAGGTGTATAGTATAATATAATATACCTAGTCTTCGCCAGCTATGTTTATGTTCTACGTAATAGGGGGCGAGCCTATTGCTATTAACTGGGCAAAAATCCAGGCAACCTTGGATCTTTATGTATTAGCATTAGCACACCCCGAACACTTCATACAAACAACCTCGTTGTAAACAGACACTACACATTGACATTACCGTACACGCGCATCTGTGTGTGTGACGTCTGACGCCATACGATTCGAGTCTAAACTTTGTTCGAGGAGGCTGAAGTAAACCTAGCTCAGACGCTGGTGGGGAGCGGAGAGTTGCCGTTCTATACGTAGTATTATTCCTTATTCTATGGTATTAGGTAAATTAGGCTGAATTTGGTAAAGTGAGACTATATCAATTATCATTATCAATCTTTATTTACATTACTGGCAATGCACTGATTGAAAACTATAAGTAAACACCATCCATTCAGTAAGTAATTAGTAAATTAGTGATCGGAATAGCAAAAAAAGACGTTTTTGTCTAATGACGGATGATTGAAGTCTGCAAGTTGACAACTAACGATAAATTGATAGCCCTGTCTGTATAATTGCAGAGACAATGTCGAGCATTATTAAATGACTATAATTTGTGTGCAAACTGTTAGTACAGGTATTATAACCAAGGGCAGCACGTGTAAGCTTCTACAGTATACATTGCTGTACAGCTACTACAGAACTACATCGCTACTATAGAAAGGAGGATATGTATGTGAAACTCGTGTCGCTTGTGAAAATGGAGTAACTTTTAAAACATAAATATCCTATATACGTCGCACTGCTGAGTTCAGAGCTCTTCTCAATCAACCGGAGGGGGTACTGAGCACATTCTACCACGCTGCTCCAATGTTGGTTGGTAGGAGGTAAAAAATAAAATTAACCCTTTCACGGACAGAGATCACGGGTCATTGATGGATTATAATAGGTAATAATGACACCTTGGAATCGGAACGTCATTAGACGTCCTGTCCTTGAAAGTGTAATGGTGGAAAATGTTATTTCTTTAATAAGGAACGATGATGTTCGTTATGTAAAAAATGTCGATTCAAAGTGTAACTATGTTACTGAATAAAGATATTTTTTGAATTTGGTACCTACAATCAATTTTAGTTATTGCAGTAGGTAAGTACCTTCTGGTAAGTGAACAACTGTGTTGGAAGATTGGCAAGTCAAATGTTGGGCTTTTTTATAATATAGGGGCAAACGAGCAAATACATCGCCTGATGGTAAGCAATAATCGTCGCCATCGACACCCGCAACACCAGGGGGTTACAAGTGGTTAGAAGGCCTTGTTCTTCCATATACATTACAGCTAACTACAATACTTCATATAGTTTCTTACATTGAAGTTACTTATAGTGATTCTTGTATTACAACAAGCGTGGACCCGCACTCAAACTGCACTTGCGACCTGCGTTTGGTGTGTAAAAGCGTTTAATTTGTAAGAAATACTTTCAATTCCTCTTCAAAGCTTTATTGAGAACTTGGCACAACCATATCAGTGCGCGTTCTGTAGGTATATGTAAGAATGGAAGTGGGTGTATATAGTTGTGAGTAAAGAGGAACATTTTTCTCAGATTCTTTGATAGAGCGTTCAATGCGTGGGCGTTATTACACTAGTGTATGACATGGCACGGAACATGTTAAGCTTTCCTAGATTTCGTGTGACGTTGACGTCTGACGGATGGGCTATGATTTTGGATTATAAATGATGTTTTGGCGTTTATATAGTTGACATAGAGAAGGCAATGCAATGAACACTTCATGCAGGCTACTAGTCGATTAGGTCAATTAGCGATGGTAGCCGGATCCCTGAGGGTGGGTTTCCTACAAAGCGGATACAAAACGAGCGGAGATTACAGCGTAAGAGAGAGAGAGAAGATTATCTCTTTTTGAGAATGCTTAGACGCTCTCTCCCATGCTGATTGATTACTTCCTGCGCATCACCGTTCCATCCTTAATTCTCACGGGTTACAGAAGCAGTTGCATGTGTCAATCACCAGTTCTACGCGTTGGGCCTGTTCCCGTCATACAGCAGGCTGAGGACCGTCCTCCGGTAGATTGAGGGGACGTCTGTACAAGTCCCACTGCACAATCCGATGTAGGCTGTTTATGTGTTGTGTGTAGCTTAAGATGTAAGTTCCCTGTGTCAATCACAAGTTCTACGTGGCGAGGCTGGTCTCGTCATACAGCGGGCTGACAGCAAGCCTAACGGTCCTCTGGTAGACTGAGGGGACGGCTGTACCCAGCAGTGAGGCTTATAAGTCCCACCGCTCAGCCTGAGCACGTGTTATGCATTGGTAGAGATGCAAGTTACCTGTGTGAAGCACCAGTTCTCCGCGACGGGCGTGTTCCCGTCGTGCAGCGGGCTGGGCACGCGGCTCACGGCCATGCCGCCGGCGCCGTTGGAGGACACGCGCGCCGACTGCGGGGCCGACGCGCCGCCGCCCGACCCTCCACCGCCGCACTCGCTGCCTGACCCGAGCCTGGAACAATGACACATGCGTTAGTATTACCATAATAATAAGGAATAATACCGTATAGAACGGCAACTCTCCGCTGACCAACGGCTGAACTAGGTTTACCTAACCCCTCCCTCGATCTTACTTTAGTCTTCAATATTATGGGCGCCCACAGGCACCCACAGTTGCGCATCAACATCAGTTTGTAATGAAGTGTCCGGGGTGTGAGTATAACACAACATAACATAAGCTCACGATTAGTCACATATGTCCACGACAAAAAGAACTAAGTACCCACACCTCACTGAGCCATCTGGTAGATAGGTGGTCGTATCGCCGTCTATAATGGATAGATGCGTTAGCGACCGAGGAAAGAGTTAAAGAGATCAGATGCAAAATACAGGTTAAATACAAGTACTGCATAAGACCGGCGCATTCACCAAAAAGATCCTACGCACGCGAATTTTTTTAAATTGCGGTCTCATTTTATTTATGTGAGTTACTAAATACGGGGTAAGTGCTATACTCAAAAACAAAAATCGTTTATGATGTTTATCCAAACCTTAAGGTTGCCTGTCAGAAATTGCTGCTTAGGAAAATTTTATCCGTTTGTTGCTGTCTCAAACGATATATTGTAGGCAATAACGAATTATTGACTGACCGATTGACTTTTACGATATTATGCGGTGCGCTGATAAACAAGTTTTTCTATCCAAACTTATCTCTCCGAAGTTTAGGTAGGTAAGTCAGCAACGGAGGTAAAAAAAATAAACTAAAGAACAATTAGATTACCTACAACGATATGAAAAGAAAAAAGAAACTAAATCATCTAAAGTTGAGAAACTAGAACGGTTTGTGAGTCATCAACTAACTGTAGGTAGTAACTGTAGAGAGCAACCCACGAATTGAGACAGAGACCTAAGTTTGCCTAAAGTAACATTGTAAAGATATTATGAGACGCGTACATAAATAACTGTGGCATAATACTGAAATATGTATGAATACTCAAACTCAGCATTGAAAGCTACACGTGCCAACGAATTATTCAATTAGATACAAGAGAATTATGGTCATGTAATAGCTAATTACCGTCATGGTTTATTGATATTTAGTATGCACGAGTACATCGAAATAGAACCCACATAAGCTGATGAGTAAAATCCTAATTGGGGGGATACAATTATTCTTTAAAATAGAACTCAAATACTTAATTACAAATTAAAAGAATATGATTCTGGATGCCGACGCAATATTAGTGATAAACATCTACATAATTGTAAAAGAATGACTGACTTTGATTACGCTTTGAATGCTGAATAACCTCTGTTGAGGTAGCCCATGGTAACTCATCATGGCACACACGCAACGGACAAAGTAAAACGAGGACATACCGATATAAAAGCATTAATACATATACAAAGATACCTAGATAAACGTAATAACCCCGATACGCTAGCGAGTGACCTAGTGGCCGAAAGGCAATAGCTGCAACTTCTCATGGAATTGAATGCAAGGCGAAAATGTAGCAACGTAGTAATACGCCAATCAACGATCGCAATTTCGCTTCCCAAATCTGGGACGTGAACACAATACATACTGACACATTTACTATAGTACGCACGTGAACAATTACTTGAGTGAAAGAAGAGTTACATGTTATTAAGTAGCTTTTGGGTTTCGGTGCCGTCAAAATGTCGAGAGCGCGAAGTGGGCCGCGTACAATGCGAGATACGGCCGTCCTGCGAGACTTTCACGAACTGTAGTTCGATTACCAAATACGCGTTAGAATCTGTGTCAGTTTCATCATCGCGGTGCATCCGCTTGCGGGTCGAGCGCTTGTTGCCACTCGACCTGCGGTGCCATCCGCCGCGGACTTTACGTACGACTCCGTACCTCGCCGCATCCTGCCTGCAACTTTATACCCCGGTCTCTGGCGTGTTTCTACGTTAACAGCATAACCTCATTAAAGAGTACGTAAATGGAAACAAGAGACGTCTCCATTTTAGTTACTTTGAGCCAAGATTTACGTCAAATTGCATTAGCACGTGTTGTTATGCCTCTAACACGTTTAGTCCGTAACTCTTATCGAGTACGTCAATCCATCGTTCATTAATTTAGATACAGTATTGGATTTATCGGTGACAACTGGGCTTATGTCGACACACGCGAAGGGAATTTTCATTATGGAACCACGTCGGTTAAATGGACACGCGTGGGAGGATGGCTTTACCTACTCGGAAAAATTTTGCTGAATGGTTTATATTTTGCATGTGATATCATTGTCTCTTGGGTTATTTAAAAGGGTATTGTTTATTTTTTTGTCCCGTTTGTGTCTTATCACGTCCTGGCAGAGGCCGAGACTCGACAAATACGCCTGTTGCTGGACGCGTGCCCTGGAATGCAATACCGATAATATTGTGCTGTACACTGCACGAGCAAATACCCCATTTCCAAATCACGTAACCAGCAAATAGTAGGTACTCATCCCAGAGGTATTCTTGTCTAAAGTAAATATTTAAACTTACATAACATGCCTACCGTTTATTTATTAATTTTAATCATGACAAATTTTTCCTCTAAATGTTGATCGATAACTGGGTCAAAGTTAATTAAAATGGAGACAGAAGAAATATGAAGTCCGTGAAGGGAAATAAGAGAAAATTGAGATCCAATCAAAGCTATTGTGTGCAAGAGTTGGTCAAGAATTACCGGGTAAACAAGAAAATCAGAGCAACACAATCGAACGGCAAAATTATGTCAAACATATAAAAAGTGTCACAGCGAACAAAAGTGGGCTAAGTGAATTTAATCGGTACGACCCAGAAACAACGTAGGAGACGATCCACTCACTGGCGTAGGTATAAAGACATCACCAAACTTTATTCGTTTAATATTTGTGTAACTATACAAGTTGCTAATGCAATCAAAACACTTAATACGTGCAATATAAAGGCATATAATAATTGCGAAGTGTTTTTCATCAAAGCACGTATTGTAACAGCCAGCATTCGTTGCAATTGATTTCACCACGGCATTACAAAGGCCAATTAGCACATAGGTATCGGTATTAGTGTTTTTTGGGCTTAGGGATATTAGCAAATGACCATCTTTATTTTATTTTATTTATAATAGATTAGTGGAACCAGAGCAAGTATAACAACAATAAAGTTAAAAGTTAAGTTCAAAGGTATTTTTTTTTTAATTTAAGGAAAACCATTTCAATACAGGGAAACATTAGGAAACAAAATTTGGGTCGTTGCATTGCCTTGCATCCCATATCTTTACAAATTCAATTGATTTGAATTGAAGACTTCATCCTCTCGGCATATAGTTATGTTATTTGACATCTTAATATTGAAAACATGCTTCCATGGCGTTGTTTCCACACGGCTGGTTTGATAAGATATAGCTATGGAGGTCGGACTACAGTTCGCAGCAACAAATAGAGCACGCCGACCTACATCGGGTTTCAGCGGACCGCTCCTATCGCGATTAACAATACATGAGTCATCAAAACACTCATCTTTTCAATTTGAGCATTAGGCAACGCGTCACTGGCTCACAAACAAAATTAGAGTGACACAGTCTTGAAATCCAGAGCAGTGGTTGAAATTTCCTGTGCTTACTGCGTCGATTGTGGACATGTGAGCGTTGGATAATTTTGTAACGTTTTGAAATCGGTTGGTGCACGGTTAACTGAAATCGAATTGAGCTGTGCTGTTGTAGACATTAAGCACATACTTATTTAAAGAAAGTGAATAAGAATAGGAACATGATTGCTTTCAGTGGACTTAACTACTATTAATTACCTACCATTCTTGCTACATGTATGTATGTTATTTATAGTGCTGTGTTCTTGATACTTGACTTTCATTTTCCTTTCTTTCCTCAATATCATTCAACTTTGTATATTTAGGTGGTGCAAGACCACATCCACCTTGCGGTCGACCACCCACCGTCGGCCCACCGCATCGGCGACAAAAAACTATACGCATCGTAAACGATATGCCCTTTCATGACTGATTGATCCCTTTGAATAACGCTGTCCTACTCAAAAACCAGGACGTCTGAAACCGTGAATCACAACAGCTTGAATAACAAAGTCAAATGTATGTTACTTTGCTTGTGTTGATATGTAGTTTCAATTATAGAAATAATGTTGAAAAGTCTTAAAAGCAGCTGTTTGAAACAAGAGAACTGAATTACTGAACAAAAGAACGAAATTAGTGTACTTTTCTGCAAGGAACAACGTACAGTTATTAACTTCCAACTCCCTTAAGTGAATTGCTAGACGGAGGAACTATAATAGAGAGGAGTATTGTTCCACAAAAGCACAATAAGGAAAGAGCAGCTGTTTTTCATAAAGGGGTAAAATAGAGTCGGCGAACTCAGCTAGTAATCAAATTTTCTAGAACTAGAGAGCCGCGTTGTGAATCATACTGCAAATATGGATCTAGACAGAACAAAACTATCCGCAATGTAATGGGAAGGCGTCTGCCCTCTACTTGCCCCGAGCAACCTCTAGCCAGACAATGGATATTCAAATTAACAGTATTGCGTGCATGAAACGTAAGCCTGTTGAACTGCGGTTCGATAGAACAGGTAGTTCGAGCTTTGTAAACTTTGTTTGTTTCTAGATAGTTGTAGTGGCATATATGCAGTACGTTCAACACGAATCACATGTCGGGTTGGTAAATGCAGATTCAAAATTTAATATCTTACGAACGAGTAAGACTATTTACAATAGCAAAGGACGAACGTGAACACAAATAAAAATCAAAAATAAGGTATCATGATCTTTTTTAAGATATAAGTTTTTGTATATCACCCGCCAAAAAAATACATTCACTGGCCATATCAACTGAATTACTCAGATAACCATATAATAATGAAACAATGTATTTGAGCATTTTGAGCCCAATAAACATGTGATCCTTGTTAATAAAATCTTGTGGTGTGTTAAATATAAGCGGGCAGTGAGCTTGGAGTCAACGGCCCGTGAAAGCTTGGGCAACCGCTGGTATCATCGTCTCCCGTCGTCTTATTATAGATGTCACACGACCTGTTCGCATCCTCTTCTATATTTAAGCACTCGTTCGTTTACTATATCACTCCAATCTGTATAAACTGATTTGCTTTATTTACTTCAGATATTTTTTAGAATGGCAGTCGACGAACGAACTGATAACTAAAGCTGAAAAGAGTATAAGCGCTTTTCTATATGCAAAAGATTTGAAAAACGATCATTTTATCCTCAATTTCGACAGGCATAAAAAAACGAATTTTTAAATTCGTTTAATTTTAAAACAATGGGCGTTTTTTGCGCTCTTTGTATTTGTAATTCAGTGGAATTATTTTTCTGCCCTTATTGTCTTTATTAGCTCTGGTTGGTGTTGAGGACCTGATAAGGGTGACAATATGTCGTGTAGACCATAAATTTGCAATCAATAAAAATGGCGGCCGCTTTAGACAATAGAGTTGGAATAAGGACGTATAGAACAATGGTCGCGATGCGCATATGACGGACTTTAGGTTGTTGGTACGCAGTCCAGAGTTACATTGACTCAACTGTTGTTGATATGGTTAACAACGCTGATTTGCTTTAAATAAAACATACAACAGATACAGTCATACACTTGTACATATTTACATCAGATACTGTAGAGGCAAAACATAATTTGCGATCATAGATTTTAGTTAGCATTTAACTAATCTCAATAGGTAAACGAAGCACGTGATATTGATAATTCAGCTATTAGTGTATTAAAAACATTATTAATTGAAGATTTTAAACTGTCGTTTACCCTCGTTGACTTATTTATCAATTGCAAAATAAACAAGTTAACGTTAACTATAAACTAAATAACTGCGTATTTAGCATTTACAATTTGAATTTATCAGACATAATTCCAGTTAAGAGTATAATAGTATGCGTACTTGCGTAGTCTTTTCAAACGGTGGCTTGTAAAGAGTCGCCGGCGCAAGTAGTGAGCAATGCCCTCTTAACGACGTGACTCACACAGACATACGACCAGAGGACGACCGTAGGGTCCTCGACTGGGCTGAATTGAAGGACGGTCTGTTTACAGAGTGCACCGACGGTATCGGTCATGCCAAGTTATTGAGACGTCCACCAATGCAAGTAAATCATACCGCGTCATTAGACAAGATTTACACACGCTCTAAGCAGTGCAATATACGACTGTAATCACAGAGACATTTCAATAATGTTTACAAAAGGCAAACTTTATACGGTGAAATATGAAAAACACGAGTGAACGCTGGAACGTGATAATTGTTATTTGTAAAGTATCACGATCTTTGCAAACGCATGTTTATATTATTATTGCATAGAATACAAAACCGTTTTGAAATATAAATACAAACATCTTCTCCTACGGCAGGCAGCAAAGTTAGAATCAGAGTAACTGATGAAGCAAATTATGGTTGCCAACGGGCATTGCTGCTGGATTTCGACTACTTTTATTAGAATGTGCGACGCAAAGGAGGGTAATAGTAATAAGTATGTAGGTCTGACATCGCTATGTGATCTCGCAGATATTCGCACGAGGCATGTGGCGTCGTATTGATAATGAGCGTCAAGTGGTCGCGAGGCCGTCTTCTTTGTGTACGCAAGTAAACTGTGTCCTGTACTCTGCTTAATAATGTCCCTATTGTGCCGTGTCCGTTCCGTGACACATTTAGAGGAACAATCATCTAGTGTTATCAAATTAACAGTATATGTAACTGTGTTATGTCATTTCAATAGTAATTGATAATCTATCTGTAAGGGCGATAGTCTGGTAACTCTATCATCAATTATATTTTATATCTTCCAATTTCTATATGAAATGGAGTTGAGAGTTGTAACTTGTGCCTATGTAGATAGGTGTTACAAACGTGAGTTGCGTAATCAGAACTAAATATAATAAAGGGTAGCCTGTGCTGTCAATTTATATTCACGTGCCGCACTATTAGGAAAATCTATTTTCAATAAATCAACAGTTTATTGATTGATGGTGGAAGAAGTATTATAATACTTTATTACTGTCCCCGTAGATACAGATAGTAACCGTTACGCGACAACGTTATCGATAAAATTATTTTTGGCAATACCACTGATATCGATAAGGATATCGATTGCGAAACAACACAAGTCGAGGTTAAACCATCTGAAATTCAGAATAAATAGGACGAAACGTTAACCCAATTCGATAGACTAAATTGCTTTGTTATTCATATAACGAAATTAGAATTTGTTCGCAAAGCTTTTTGACCTTGGGGCGGACGATTTTGCAAGGTTGTCCTCGAAACGATAATGAGATCCCGAATTTGAAGGAGGAAAAAGGATTTTTTACGCATGCCTGTTATATTTTCTTAGAATAACAAAGTACAGACAGGACTACCATAGATTATTAGATTTTCTAAAACGTTTTCGTCACGACAGATGATGCTCGAGATACATTCGCTAGTCAATTTAAATCTAAATCTTATCTTTAAAACTTTTTTGGGACTTATACACAACAAAGAATAATCACACAAAAATAACTTAATAGCCGTGACTTATTTTTTATAAATAGAATAAGAACGATAAAAAATATATTTGCACGTTCCGCTTTAGATATTTAGATTTCCATTTCTATAAAAATTACATACTTTGCTATAAATAATATTTAAATGCCTAATATATTATTACACAAAATGTTATCTGCCATAAATATTGTTTAAGCCCAATCTGAACGTAACCACAACCGCTAAAGGGGAACCAAAGGCTGATGGTTTCAGACCACTTTTTACGTTCAATTTTATTTTACGAGGTACACACAGCTTTATTAATATAAAAACTCAGATAATAAACAAATATCTGCCAGGACTTGCCGTACATCAGTTATTAATATACATTTAGATGTTATTAAAGATATTTTAAAACCTAAAACGATAGTAACAAATAAGTCTACGATGATGACGTAAGTATTTCAAAAGAAATGAGCTTGACTTTTGAGTGACATTATTAGACCGAGTTTTACGTGCCGATACCGTGTGTGTTTTTGATAAGTTATGTACAACTGGACATATTTGCAGGTTGACGCAAACATACGATACGTGAACGTGATAATGCCTATATAGATGCATGGAAACAGCGCAAATTGTACGTGTGACGTGCGCAATAATCAAACAAACAGTTGGCCCAAGGCTGCGGCGGCCGTCATAGTCTTTGCCGTAATGTGTAACAATAAGAACTCAATGTCAAAGTCAACACTTCCGCCATTTAGCGGAAAAATACCATTTTCTATTTCATTTATTCAGTCCTCCCCTCTCTCACTTTCATTTATTTTTTCTTATTTTAATCTGTTAGTTATTTAGATCTTTACCTTATCGAAGTTAATTATGCCTACAACAGATTTGCCCGTTCATAGATTTTTTTTTCTCGTTGTTTTGGGTAATATTGCATCCAAGTTCGTCATTCAATAGTAGCTACGTTTCGTTTTATTAATAGTTTTCGAAATATCATACTGACAGAGGAAAATAAATAGTGTCACCACGAGTACAAGCTATCGTGTAACCTATAAACATAATAATGAAGTAATAATACTTTATTTTAGAATAGGCTAGAAAAATACAATGTATTAGTAACAGTCGATACGATATGCGCTGATAATAAGGATGTTTTTCTGATGTTTTCCCAACTTTTTAATCTTGCATTTACAATAGTGTGAGGAAATAAAGCAGCTCCCATAACAGTTTTTATGTTCTGTCATTTAACGTGTAGAGAATTAGCCCTTATCGTCACAAAGGACTGGAAGGCAACCTTCGAGTTCCGCAGCATGTTAATGTGGGTATAACAGAGGGTTAGGAGGGACTTATATCCCTTTCCTTTCCAAGGGACCGCCTGAGACAGAAATAGCTACATAGGTAGGCACCGCCAACCCCGCTCGTGATTCACTTTATTTATTATTATTCTCCTTTGTTGACTGAGCTCATTTTGAAGGAAAATATGATCTTTAATGTTTAATAGGATGTTCTGTTAAACATTGTGTTTTTTTATCAAAACGCGAAATGAGGCAACCAGGAAAACGTTTAGCGCGCTGTTAGTTCTGCTCGACCTTCATAACGTGGCAGCTAATAAGAGAATCAATATATAATGTTACAGTTGCAAACTGCGTATTAGTGATTGGATGCGTAATCACTGGACATAATGCGTCTGTCTCCATGTAGAAAGGAAATTAAACATATTATTAAGCGCTCTAAGGAAGGATAGTAGCAAGACCGCACGAGGCTAAAATGACTCTGGATTTATTACTCTAGGAAAAGATTGAAATCATGTTTATACAAATATATCACAACCATGCCCCGTTATAATAGATTTGGCCTTAAAATGCTTCTTCATGTTTTTTTTTCCTTTTCACTCGCAGATTGCTACAACTAGGTAATAGAAATAGACACCCGTGGCATGAAGACTGCCATCTTCCCTAGAGCGCTGATCCTCTGTTACATAAATAACGTGGAGAGTGCGTACGCGGAACTAGCCACCTCTATTCGCCCGATGCGCGCAAGCGCAAGACAAGCGCAAGGTGACCGCGAAACACGTGAGCGATAGGGCTGCCTTCTTTTATTTCCACTCGCACAGTTTTTCCGCGAAATACCAAAGAGATTTTCCTGTACTCACATATAATTGCAACAAAAATACTCTTCCTTGGGTATTTTTCTACACACTTAAATTAAAATAGTAGCAACCAAACGATATTTTATTAAAAAATTAATTCGTGTTACATCCTTAATGAAGACCCGCTCGACTGGATGTTTAACTAAATACAGACATACGTATGCACATATTGTTCCATTTATTGACTGTTTGTTATGAATATGACTGAGAAGTGACGAGCGATCATAACACTTAGCTCAGACAAACAACTACTTGACATCCCAATAAGGGCATGTGTTTATAAACAAGATTTTTCATTTCAAAGAATGTCACATTATTGATATAATTTAACCCTGTGCTGAGTTTTAGAATGCAAAAGCGTGCCATATTTCGAAACAAAGCTAAGGCTAGAGGTCTCGCTGTAGACTCTACATCCTGTACTGTAAGGTCGAACTTTTGTCAACATATTGTCCGCTTACACTAATATTGACCGCAAAATTATTTGCTTAATTTTAAGGCTACATATAGTAAACTGGATTTTGCAAAATGTTGTCTAAAGTTCAACAAGATTAATTTACAATTTTATCTACAGAATATTATTATCACCAGGAAACGATAATATAAACCGATGTATAATACATATACATATTTAAGTAGATAGAGATGGTGAGCTAATGTGGCATTATACATCGCATTGTTATCGTTTTGACATTGAAAGATAAAGTAATCAATACAGTCACGAAAATATGACCAAAACGTGATACAGTTCTGCACGCAGTTGCGTTATATAACTATCTTCAAATGTTTTTGCCACAATTTCCAATAGTTGGCGGCATTTTATGTGACGAATACCATACTAGTAGTACGTGCGCCAATAGCAGTAAAAGTATTTCTGTATAGCACGAATATGCCATTCTTTGTTTTGATCTAAGTAATGTGTTTTATGTTTATTATGAATAGATGCTAAAACGAAAATAGCTTTGGCGCTGTAATGAATAAATAGGTGCTCCAAGTGGACCAACTTTTTCAACTGAGTTCTTGTTTTATGAGTTGGGACAATTAACAAAAGCCAAAGTTAAGGCAGAAACGGAAGCTTTCGTAATTTTTGTTCTATTAGATACGTAATGCTAGTATTTAAAGCAGCAATTAGGTAATGTACCCGCGTAATGGTTATAACGCGACATAATGCGGGGTTGGTCCCGGATGTCATCCTAGCTCCACTGCTACTTTGGCGCAAATCCAAAACGTCCGAATATTCAAGTGAATGCACCGAGAATTCCAATTTTAAACCGCGCCAAAAAAATTATATCTTAATCGAATTAAAACAACGTAACTGAAAAATATTCATAAATTAATCGAATTTATCAGACCCACACAATGTTTCCTATCAGGAAACAGCTTGTCTTAATGAGGTTGTAGAGTTCTTGAAAGCGGGGCTATCTGAACCGGCGTCTTCTTCTCGCTTGCGTGACGGAGGCCAGAAGGAGCGAGACAGAAGTATTGTAAGACTAACCTTTAGAACGTTTGGCCTCGTGAAGAATCGAGCGATGGATCGACAGACTTGACTGAATAATGGTGAGACTAAACCGTTACGTCACGACCTTCATAAGCTAGGCGCGGTGACGTCGTCACACGCACGCCTACCAACACGTGGTCTCATAAACCAAACGAATCCAAAATAACTACGGATAAAAACTTCGACTTGGCATTAGGATTGGAAGTGGAAACTAACTAGGTTATCTATAAAGGAACTTAAATATATGTAACTGACATTGAAAATAATAATAAAGATAAAATATCTACGGATAAAATAAAAAAAAGGATTACGTACTTCAACCAAGAGGAGCGCGCGGTTTGCTGATTATACCTAGAAAGGAAATCAAAATATTGATATAGTGTTTAAACAATAGACAACGACAGAAGCAAGGCCTAGGATCAAGGCTCGGAACAAAAAGATTATCATGGGCACATGGGCACCTCGAGCGAGGATAAGCGGTGAGGCGGAAGTGTTCGCGAGGCCGAGGACGGACCAATTCACAAACTGAACGCACACCTGAAGCGGCGAGGTTGTATAAGCTTCCAATGTGACTGATTCTTTTATTGCAATGCCTAGTGATAATTGTATGCCTACATAGGCACGTATTTATTGAAGGGAGCACTGTTTAGTTGTTTAGGGAAACACAATACATATAGTATGTTGTTTGTTTATTAATAGGTACCTTAAATAGATGCATGAGATGACAAGATACATAATTAATAGTCACTGATTCGGTAGTCAAATACATTAAATTTGTGTGGAAAAACATAAATCGTTACACGCAAACGTAAATTCTGCAGATCAAAGCGAGGCGTGAGCGCCATGTGCAAACAACCCGCGCACGTATCCGCTCTTGTCCAGATTATTTTGAAATTATTACGTCGGCACTTAGCATGTTTTAAATACAAAGAGCGATGTGAGCAAGCGCGGGATTATGCAACGACCCGCGACACATGTACGTGATGCGAGGCGCGAGGAACCGAAACCACACGCAACAACATTTGGCAACTCCGTATTGGAAAGCGAAGACTCCGATGGCTGTAACCGAATGGAAACGCTAATCTAACTGGGACAGATTGATTTATAACTCAAACAAGAAACTGTGCCACCTCGGCCCTACTGCACCGCGTTCCACATTGTTTTACCATGAATGCATAAGCAGATAGATATCAAGGCGAATTTATTAATCTGAATTGCATAATAAAGAACGGTACTTTTAAGGTTTTGCTTGTCTTAGGTAGTTTTTTTTTTGTGACAAAACAGATGTGTGCAGATAAGCGTGCGAGCTGAATCGTTAAGTTGATGGGTAGATCAATTTGGTGGGTAATGTATAAGGCCAGACCTGTTCGGCCTCTAGTTTTATTACCCTATGAATTAGTATATGGCTAAAATGATTGGCAAGACCTTGACTTCGGCCCGATATAAATTGTATGACCCGACTTCCTCGAACACACATGAGGGTCGTCACTGTCAATTAGATTTGGGTGTCTAAAGTAAGTTTGATGGCCATTCTAAAGTTACATGGCAACAAAATTAATTTGCATGCGGTTATGCTAGCATCATATTCTCAACATAAAATATTCACAGCTATTGGTAAGATCGCAGAAATTGATGACGCCATGGTCAAACAAACTAGGACCTTGGCTACTCCAGTATACATTACATAAGCAAACAATTACCATAATTAGGTTTAGTAGGAAGTAGCCAAATATAAACAGCGAATAATAATTGATCCTAATAAAATAACAAGTTCTTTAACGCAGATTTAGGCGCAAACGAAGCAATATCAGAAATAAGCAGTTATTTACTGACCAAGTATACATTATTATCATCGTTATTTTCAAATATAGGTTTCAATTTCAAAAATGTTATACTGCAGAACATAATGTGAAGTAAATAATATTTTATAACAATTTATAATACTTTGCAACTGTCATCTGTAAAACAATCTAGCCCTGACATGTCTAGTGGTGTGGGCGTGTCAATAGTCGGCGAATCGGCAGCCGACACAGTTGGGTGTCACGGATAGTCAGCAGACAACGTGGCTTAGTGGAGCGGCTGCGGTCGGCTGGCACGGCGTATACCCGCCGACCCAAGTTGCTCAACAGTCTTAACACTTTGAATGCACATCGCAAGGTTCACGACTGTTCAGCAACTTTCGTCGGCGACTGTACGAGCAGCAGGCATCGAGACCGCGACCTGGTTCGCCGCTCGAGAAAGCATCGACAAAACGCGGTTGAGGCCGCACGGGCGGACGCATACAGTCAGTGTGTGCTGCCACAACACGATAGGAAACGACCATGTTTGTAAGGAGCGTGATGGAAAATCAAATTACACTAACATTCTTAATATCTACGAAGGAATTTCTGAGATCAAAATCTAGAACAACTCTTGACGTCTTCAACAAATCAAAATGGCAACGTTGTAGCAAAATAGGTTGCAGTAATTTGTGTGAAGCTCCAATCGCAAGGCTACACAAGCAAATGCTGAATATGTCTGTTTAAAATTAGTTCAGCTACGTCCGAGACCTTGGATTTGACGCCCCCGTTCTACTTTCCTACATCTTAACAATGCGTTAATCATTATCTGTCGGCAGTTATAAATTGTTGTATGGAAATGATATCACACGGTAGGTATTTACAGTTTTAAAAGAAAATTTATAGCCAATTACGCGAAGGGTAACAACGTTGTCCCTCTGGAAATCACGGACGGGGTTGCTGTAATCTGAACTCGTTCTGCCTCATTTCAGACCATAGCGACCTTTTTCTACAACATCATCCAAAACAATCTTGAATAAAGCTCAAGGGTTACAGTTCGTATTAAGTCGGTTCGTACGCGCGAAAAACGGGGTCAAATTTGACATCGTAATGCATTTGACCTACATGGCAAATCAGTGGCATTTGAAAAAATTAAACAAAGCACACACTCAGCTTGTTGCACTACAATTGTAAGGTTCCGTGGGTAGATGACACGGTTTCTTGTAAACTGTTGTAATTTTACAAATTACGCTCAATTTGGTAATTATATAAATACTTTGTTTCGTACATCTTTAATTCGATTTCACTAATAGCTTTAACTTGTTACGCCATATGTACTAAATGTAAACATTCTTAGAAATAGGTAAGTATGTAAAAAGGCTCTTTGTTGCAGAACGAGTTTGAAAGCTACATGTTATTATTACAATAGCAGTTGGTGACATCGGTTTCGGATCTTACCGCAAGTAAGGGGCACAAGGTAAAAGATGGTGCATTGAAAGTGGCCTTAAGCCCAATAGCAATCTGCGCGTTGCTTCCTATTGGCGCGGAGGTGACAATGCCAGCAGGCTGACTGAAGGTGACGACAGACGACCGCCGCTGGAAAGGTCGATCACCACTCAATCACTACCCGCTTCATTCAATGTTCCTGCTATCAACGAAGAAACAATTGAAGTATAACGGTTTTAATAATTAAACAAAAAGTTGGTAACTTAAAAAAAATGCAATACCTATTTTGCTGACGTTATAACTACTACTTACACTAAGCAGTAAGTACTACTTACACAAGAATGTATATTGTAAGTGGATAATAGTAACATTAGAATGTTCAAAGTTTTATAAACCCTTGAAAGTAACTTTTGAATGTAAATGAGCTGACCTCAAGCTCGAACAACTTTTCTTTACTGCGGCGAGGGTGGGGGCCGCCGTTCTAATGTTAAAGCCTACAACTCATGGAAGCGTATGAATAACAAAAAAATTGGTCAAGTACACGTTGCCTAAACCGATAATCGACCTGCTAAGATGTTTTATTAAAATGTCAAAGATCTGAGAGAGGACGGATCACCACTCAATGTGTTTAAGGCAACCGAAATCAGTGACCTCAAATCATTAAACAAGGGTAAGGAAGGTGGAGCACAAATACTCCAGTTTTACGAGCCGGCGAAGGGCTCAGTGGGCGGGCGGGCCGCGCGGGGTGTAGAAGGGCGTATGGGGGAGGACCCTGACACGGATCCCAATTCCGAACTCATCAGCGAGCGCGAGACCTCGAGATTCGGTTGCTTTATCATTGATTCTAGCATCAACCTACCGCGTTACGCACAAAATGGGTCAACTCGCTCGCCTCTCACCGACGTGGCTCGCTCAGTGTGCGATGTCCCCGTTCCGAATTGCTCCCTCGGCAAATTAACGCCTCACGCCACCACGCTTCAAATCGGCCACGGATAAAATTATAACTCGCTTGCCATACCCATTATAGGAGTTCTTTGCTCGTCTGTATCTAATACTGAAAAAACTGCGAACTACATGGTCTAATAAACATTTTATCAAGAAACCTTGCTAATTTGTAACCCAGTTTTTATAAGCAAATGGGCCTTCTAAACATTGTTGTACAAGGGAGAACATACGGTGTACACGAATTGAGAGAATGTACGTGACCCGGTCTCGTCACAGTTTCACGGGCCACTTTCAGCTCGTAATGACGCGGGTGTGTTGCTGCAAGCCACGCGCCTTGCGACACTCCTCACCTCTATTCCGCTGAGGATATTTCGTGATCCGCGATATTATCTCATTAAATACAACCGTGGGAGAACAAGTCGCTTTCTACAACAAATAAGTGTTCGATGTTATCGGTACTAATTATTCCTTTTTTATGTTGGTCAATGCAAAACTTCCTTGGTAGAGTGAGGACAAAGTGGACGTGTTTATGGGACCGTGGCGGCCCTACCGACGCAAACCTTGTGTCGCGCGGTCAGCAGGTCACAGAAAATCATATTACATAAACTATTTACTTGACGTAATATTTAACATTCATAAATTGGAAACGGTCAACATTTAATGTTTGACAAACAAAGTTTATAATTATTAATTGTGTCTGGGACAATACATGTAGGCAGGAATGCATTAATAATAATATAAGAGTCCTAGTCTAGACGTAGTTGTCCGAGATGATATCTCTCATATTTCATCGGACGGTATTCTTAATCGATTGTTTTCTTGGCATAGAGCCCAGAACGGGGAAGGTAAGTTCGAACATATTTGATCAATAAAATAATATTCAATTGTGGCATTGCATTGACATGGCATTTTTATTAGCTTAACTTCAAATACATACAGTCAATGACAATCAGCGAATGGTTCATAGAGAGCCATGACATTTTATTGCAGTCTTGGCAGTTGAAAGAAACCCAAGGCATTGAAAGTCGTGTGGTGAAACTATCGAGATCATCGTACAAAGAGAAGGCGCCACGCGTCGGCAGAAAACCGACGCACTTTCCATTGACAAAGAAGAGATATTCAAATTGTGAAGTTTCACTTGAAGCAAAGAAATGCTCTCAAGACAAATTACACGTTCGTAAATCATGATGTAGAAATTTGGAAATCAGACGAATGGGAAACCAAGGTAACGACACGGATATATTCATTTCTGAAATTGTTTTGTTTTGGTCCGATAAAAACAGAACATGTGAAATACACTACCTTGAGTACATTGGTTGATAGTAGAGACACCAATCGTAAAACAATGGCTTTAAATTAAATGTCATGCTTAAACAGGAAGATAAAGATTTCATCACTAAACGTCTTGTTACGGAATTAACAGTATCTTAAATTCACAATACTCATAACAAGTCGACATGTGTCGCGTTTTTAAATAACCTTGGCCTTGCCGTGTGTACACAACATGATAATAAGGCAGGCGGAAATTAACGACTTCTATATTGCTTCACTGATGTTCTGTTCTCGCTTGTACAAGTGATACAAAGCATACAACATGTTTACGTAATTTAATTATTCCTCAGCAGACGCCATAATTTTATTATTGCACCTCAAATTGTGTCGTTATAAAGATTTGGATAGTAGCCAAATAATTTCAACGTTTGCAAATTGGTTAAGAATTTATCAGCAATTTGTACGATGCTTAAATATGTAGTTTCAACCTTTGTATCCATAGCGTATTCAACAGTAAGTACGTATAGATGCTTACAAATCTGTCAGAAACATCAACTGTGACATGCTTTTAAATAAACCGAAATGTGCCGAACGTTCTATCATATCTCATCCGGCGTTTCCTCGTTTGCAGAGTACAATTCTCAATTTGTGCCGTGTTTCGCAGCGCCGGCACCGTTTCGCTCCTAACGGACAGTTCTGTTTAGCTGGGCGTTATCGTACCGAAATACTGCGTCGACAAAACCCACTTTAGTTATCGCATTCCGCTGTCTCGAAACAGGAGCACCGAGCTCGACCGAGATCTTTCGCTTTGTGAGCGCCTGTGTTGCCAGCTCAAAGGGAAATGTTCAAACCAGAATTTGCGCGCAAATTATGTGCCTTCATATTTTATTGTTTCGTGTAAATTGTATATGAATATAGAGAGTTCTCTATAAAGTTGCATATTATTGTATTATAATATCTTTGAATAAATCATAATTAATTATGTAGGTATATGTATTGCTTTTGTTTGTTACTATGAAAATAGATATTGCAAGACTGTTACTGTTAAGTTACTGTTGGAGATTATGCAAGATTAAGAATGGCACGAAAAACTAGGGCCTGTTGAACATCCTAACATTTACTGTTCTATTTTCGATGATGTTCCTAATATGGGATTGTCCTGATATTCCATAGCCCTAAATATTCCTTAGTCTTAGTCCTTATGCTGATGTTCCTAAACTTCGATTATACTAATGAGAATTATTCTAAAACTCAATCAATAATCCTAATTTGGTAGGTATTTAGTATTATAACATATTATGTATATCAGTATGATGATTAAACAGATAGACTCGAATTATATCAATTTCGTTTCAACCAAAAGCGTTACCTAATATTTACTATCATAATTATTAGATACATAAGGCTTAAAATTATTAGGAATGAGGTAAAATGGAACTACAAGACTTTATGACGTGCGGTAAAACATTAAGATAAAGCATATTATTAGGAGTATTAAATTAGGGTAAAACATAATGACTACAATTGAGAATTTTGGCTATAAAGGAACGGATAATGGAAAGAAATAGGATCGAAAAATTTTGGAATTGCAATAGAGAACCGAAAAAAGCTATAGGACCACATGCAAAATGTATGAAGTTGGCAACATTGGCAATCTTGGAACTCGAAACACCGGCCCTCTCGGCTAAATTGATACACTGTTGCGAAATAACCTCGCCCAACTTATTCAAACAAAGATAGTCCAGTTTCAACTCAGTTTATCTTAATAGTGAAGGCTGAAAAGATGTTTCTAGGTAATACAATACTGAATAAATGTTTAATATGAATAGCAAAAAACAACTTATTATTCTTGGTGAAACGTCATCTTTACAAAGACGTAACTAATGCGTGAGATCAGAATCAGATAAAGGTAGGATAAATATTCTACAGTTAATTAAGATGCTTGCATGGCATGTAAATAATTTATAACGCTTGTTGTCTTGTCGGCTGGCAATAGGACAATCAATTCGCATAGCTTTCATTTGTTAATGGAAGTGTAAACAAGCACTTAGATGAATCTTCTGCCAATCAATCTAAAATTAAGTCATTGAAAAATTCATTTGATTGCAAACATAATTTTGGCAAATAAGAAGTTAATATAAAGCTTTCAGTTGCTTTAAATGTTATTTGGGTCGAAGTGGCATCAAATAAGAATAAAGAGGGTACGTCTGCCTTCATACTCCTCGTGCATTCTCCTGGCGAGGTCATCGACCGGTGGAAGGCGCATCCCCGCGAATCCTTATTCCACCCAACAACTTCGTACAGAGGGAGAGGGAAGCTCCAATATTACGGTAATGGCTCACGGAAGATGTTAATCTCGAATCGATTCAAGGTACTTTAAAGGTAAAGGTGCAACATCGATTTATTGCTTTTGAATAGAAATTGGAGTTGTTTATAGCTTGTTCAATTTGTCTTTATGAGGTTTAAATTGAAGTTACGTAACTACTCGGCGAATTGATGAATTGCAGAATAAATGGGTTGATACCTAAATAAATGTATTTATATTGTGTATTAACGTAGCCGGTTCAAGTTGACATTGTAGTTTGATAACTAAGACATTTTTACCGAGAGACGAGCTATCAAAACAACAAAGAAGGTGTGTGTTAAACTTAGTCCCAAAACGAACAGCATGAAAAATATTTTAACGTTTTTAAAGACTTTCCGGTTGCGAGGGCTTGCTACCTGCTTTAGAGGGATGAGTCTCTTGCTATTTATAGTAAGGGCATTAAAGTTTTGTGGAGACACGTGTATAACATAACAATACTTGACAAATTAAATAAACTAACAAGTAATCTTAAATTCTCAAACGATGCTACTGTACACAATATGCAGAGAGTATGAAGTAAACGTAACAGCTGTAGAGGGTACGTACAAACTTGTATTCCCAGAAAATGGAAATACCAACGGACACGTAACAACACATAAAATTGTGGAACCATATT
Organism: Pectinophora gossypiella; assembly: GCF_024362695.1. NCBI lineage: Eukaryota > Metazoa > Arthropoda > Insecta > Lepidoptera > Gelechiidae > Pectinophora > Pectinophora gossypiella. The sequence continues at coordinate 15,185,114 of NC_065412.1, forward strand.
ATCCAGTGATTTTAAATGAAACATACAATGACACACGGGTGGCAACGACTGTGGGGTTTAAACCGTCTGGGGTAGCAGAACGAGGGGCGGCCCACGAATAAAGAGAAAACATCGACATTGCATCAACACACGCACACGGTCGAGAGCATTTTGGGGAAATTTTGATTATGCTGTCATTATACAAACAAAAATACATGCAAGCAATTAAGAGTGTTACCAAATTCGTCTATTAGGGAATAAACGAGCGTAAAACTAATTGCAAATGTGTCTCGATTTCTAAGTTGCTCCCTCTACCTATCATTTGTCAGCTTACACAACAAGGAAAGTTAAATGCGCGTGCGGGCACAGCAACTTTCGCCCATTGTAGCGAGGCTAAATGAACTCGACACACCATGATGCAGGAAGAGAACATCGTAACGCTATTTATCTCGATGCAGGCAATATAAAACGGGCTTCGTACCTGAAGTCTAGATCAAATAACAAGCAACTGAAGTCCTTCGATGAACATGATAAAATAAACTAGTTCCGCGTTGACTCCAACAACCAAAATAGCTCACCTGGCTAAGGCCATTATTCGTTCGTATAATCCAATTTTCCAAACGAGTGGCACCACTTCGTCAACACAAATCACTACAAGTCAACGAATAAAAAGTGCAATAGTAAAATAGAAACGGAATGACACCGGTATGCGTTATGTATCACGTTTGACAGTTTCACTTCACCACATGGCTGTGAGGTTACGCGCGGAGGCGCGACAGACACGTTGTGCGGTCGGCGGCCGTCGGGCGACTGAGGCAGGCGGTGGCAGGCGGCTCGCGCTCCTCTCTCCTCGCGCCGGGCGCAAGCCGGGGGTCAGCGAGGGCGGAGCACCCGCGGACCAGCTGCGCGCCACCGACCCTTTCTCCGCTTCTCCTTTGTACCGGTGAAAGCCGAAGGCTTATGCTCATGAATGGTTCATAGATGCATTCACAACAGAAAAACTCGTCCAAAACTAATTTAAACTACATTTTGTGATGTTATAACAGTGATACATCGGTACATTAGTTAAGGAAAACGGCATTACTTAGGCAATAGGAGTCAAATAGGTATTCGACAGCTTTCAAAACCAGCAGACATGACTTGCACCGACGAGATTTATGTAAGGGGAAACAAAGCCGTTGAGGTGTATCAGACGTTAAAATATTCAGTTGCAGTGTGGTTCAGTGCACGTAGGGAGTTGTTGCCCCGGGGTGAAGCCTTGAAACGCCCTGTGCTCAGCTCGCTCGCTCGCCTTCTTACGAGTTCGGAGAGGTAATTTATATCAAACTAAGCAAAGTTTTAGGACTTGCGAAAGAGCTTCAACGACCTAATTGCTAGACATATTCGGTTAATCATGAGATAACTACCACTTGATATCGTACAGGGATAAAAAAAATAGTGTCACCTATTTCCTCGAACTCTATCGAGTATAAATATGTAAAAGTGATTCAAAAAACACTTGAAGTTTCGAGGATAGGATAACGTGGAGATAAAAAATCCAGAACAAACAAATAATTTTATTTGTTTAACCTGTTGTTTTGGATGCAATTGTGACTAAATCGTTCTGTGCGGTCATAACGCGTGCGTTGGCTGCAACTGAATACCTAAATACGACGAGGGTAATTCAAAGTCATCGAGTCGTCTCCCTCGTGCACTGGGCGACCTTGGATCGCCTTCAGGGTTAACCTCCCGAAGGGAAGGCCCTTGGGCACGGGTGCCGTGACCCGGCTTACCTGCGGCAAAGCTTTAAACCCCAAGTCGTACCAACGTTTTTGTATCCCAAAATGAATTTGGTATCTTTTATTAATTTTCAGAATAACACAGTAAACTTTGGTACCTTCCTATAATGTTCGATTTTCCTTGTGGATAAGATTCTATTTAGATCCTCATAAGAGTCACGTTAGTTAATTTGCTACTTTGCATTCATTGGTGCGAACAACCGAATTTAGCTGTGTATGCAGTCCTTTAACCTTTGTTTCGCTGAACTCGTTTCACCCAAGTCCTTCGCAGAACGTCTCAGTGGATATTTTACTCACATCGTTTGCGAATTGAACGTCCATTTAAGTTGACTTAATTTATAGTTTTATTGATGCTTATATTTGGCCATATTTTTCCAATTCTTAAACAAAACTTTTTGGTTACATAAACTTGCTCAACAGACCGAGTAAAAGAAAACATATTTACTAGATGTTTACAAATTAATTATTTCATGGACCGTCCCTATGAGGACAAGGTCAGAATAAATTGGATAATGGTACGTTGTGTTTTGGATTAATGCATAAGTTATTCAGAAGAAAATAGTCGGTCTAATACTGGATAATGAAAGTTTAGTAAATAAGATGGTACTTGTTTCTATGTTTCCGTTTCCAATTTGATGACGTTATTTGTCAATAAAACGAAATATTCCAGCGAATCACATATTTAATAATTGATAGATATAGAAGAATCTTTCAATTTACAAGCAGGTAGGTAGCATTTGATAAGCAAATATTTTTGTCAGATAAAACTGATCAATCAAATTCACAAACATGAGATGTCCTCGCCGTACCGTGAGTCAGCAAAAAAAACCATTTAGCATTTGAAACACTCACGGAATTCGTTAGCGAGGAGAAAATATCAACATACAGAACATAATATAATTACTTATTTGCATTATTTCGCATTGTTATTCGCTTTGCATAGAAGCATTCAGTAATCGCCATGCTCCTAAAAATTTTAAAGCAGTTTCAATTATGTTACTGAAAACCAGAGAAAATTGTAGGAAAAATATTCGATATATTTATAGACCATTTGTTTATTTTTTATTTATCTTTTTTTCTCTATTATCAGAGCGACATCAAGTGTTCAGAGATTAAAAATCAATAGCGAAAATGCAGTTTTTAACATTTTCCAAAAGTCTCTGTGAAGTGCCCGAAATTCAAATCTTTACACGAGTGATATATTATGCATATTATCGTTTGCTATCCATGGCTTGACGAGTGATTTATTTTCAGGATGTTTCCTCAAGATTTATGGGGATCTACAATTCGATCGGATTTTGATCGTGGTTTGTTGGTTTCCTTCACAGTCTTGACGTTTTGCCGTTTTCACGTTCAATATAGATGCTTTTGCTTTACCAGAATGTAATACCCACCTTTACACGTGACAGAATTATTTAGCAGAAATGAATACGAAAAGACAAATCAAATTCTGTTCGGCTTAATTAAATGTTGCCATCAGTACTCGTATCGTGTTACATATTAGATACATATACACATAAATTCACGCCCGTAATCCCTAATAGGGTGGGCAGAGCCACAAGTAATGCAAGACAACTTGCAGCCACTGTTGATACGAAGTCCTAAGATGAATATGATAAACCTTATGGTGATAAGGGATCGGTCTATCGCCCATAACAATGTCCATCGTGTTAGAAAGCACACAATCCCTCGAGAATACAAGAAAGCTTAACGTGTTTTGTATATGTTTGTTTTGGTCGTCACTGTGGTCGTGCGGTGCACCGGCTTGTTTCTCAATTGGGGGACGCCGGTTCGAACTCCGGTACCGGACTTGCACCAATGAGTTATTAATTTATTAACCGACTTCAATAAAGGATGTAGTAATTAGGTGTGCGTCAAGCTAGCGGCCTCAAAAAAAAAAATGGGCACGAAAAAATAATTTGACCATACCAAAAAATAGTACTCTTATTGAAAAAAATAGTACCTGTTGTAAAAAAATTAGTACCATCACGGTTCTGGATTTATAGCCATGCTTTATTGCACTTGCTAGCTTGACGGTGAGTGAAATTTGGCGAGAGTTAACGACAAGGTCTTTCGCTTTGATTTAAACGCCAAAAAATAGTACCGAAATAGTACTCACCCCCTGCAAAATACCGAAAGTAGTACTTCAACGGTTCCAAAGTTATAAAGGCAGTTCTTTGATCCCGCTAGCTTGACGTTTTGAAAATACCTATTATCTGGGGAATGCTTGCATACTTCAGTTTGTAACTAATGTCAATAAACTCGTATGAAATAGTACTCCCTACCATCATAATTTGGACCTGATTCTCTTTGTAGAAATATGTCAAAAAGTCATTATAACCTATGTCATACATTTATTAAGACAAGTACAGTCGCGAACAAAATTATTACACATGGTCAAGAATGTTGTCAGATTTCAGTATTTTTCCCCATTTTTGGGTAAAAATTGGTGAAGTGCCAGGGTTGTTAGATGAAAGTAATATCATTGTTGAAACTCTTTGAGTTATTCTACAAATACTGCAAATTGTTTATTAACAAACACTTCGATCCGTAACAAATTCAACATGAAGGTATAAATTATAAAATAAAACAGCAGATTAAAAATGTATTATGATGTATTAAAATCACAGATTGTTTTCGATAAGAACTAGACCCATGCAGCCATTTTCTATTAAAATTAGTGCATATGGGTGTATGCAATAGGATTTTTTTGTAATAGCAGCACTGAAGTGCAAAGAAATGGTAGGGTAGACCTCCAAAATGGCAATACTTACGAATAAATTGTGAGGTTATGTAATTGTCTACGTGACTGTATCAACAACAAATGTATGGCATAGGTTATGTTGATTTTTTAACATTTCTACAAAGAGAATCGGATCAAAATTATGATGGTAGGGAGTACTATTTCATACGAGTTTATTGACATTAGTTACATACTGAAGTATGCAAGCGTTCCCCAGATAATAGGTATTTTCAAAACGTCAAGCTAGCGGGATCAAAGAACTGCCTTTATAACTTTGGAACCGTTGAAGTACTACTTTCGGTATTTTGCAGGGGGTGAGTACTATTTCGGTACTATTTTTCGGAGTTTAAATCAAAGCGAAAGACCTTGTCGTTAACTCTCGCCAAATTTCGCTCACCGTCAAGCTAGCAAGTGCAATAAAACATGGCTATAAATCCAGAACCGTGATGGTACTAATTTTTTTACAACAGGTACTATTTTTTTCAATAAGAGTACTATTTTTTGGTATGGTCAAATTATTTTTTCGTGCCCATTTTTTTTTTGAGGCCGCTAGCTTGACGCACACGTAATTAGTCGTTGGGCTGGCACCGACCCCAAAAATAATTGATTATTGTAAATATTTGGATTCGTTTTTGTTCTTCAATTTTGTACATAAATAAAAAAGCTTTCTTCTCTGAAAATTGTTGCAGATATTTAATTAAGTAAAATTTTTGTTTTTTTTTTGTATCATATTATGTAAATGTAAAATTCCCTCCGGCGCCAGGGGTCTACTTCTCGTACGTACGTACGTAAACAGCCTATATACGTCCCACTGCTGGGCACAGGCCTCCCCTCAATCAACCGGAGGGGGTATGGAGCATACTCCACCACGCTGCTCCACTGCGAGTTGGTGAAGGTGTTTTTACGGCTAATAGCCGGGACCAACGGCTTAACGTGCCCTCCGAAGCACGGAATCATCTTACTTTTTCGGACAATCAGGTGATTCAAGCCTGAAAAGTCCTTACCAAACAAAGGACAGTCTCACAAAGTGATTTCGACAATGTCCCCATCGGGAATCGAACCCGGACCTCCAGATCGTGAGCCTTACGCTCTAACCACTAGACCACGGAGGCTGTTAGACTTTCTCAAAGAGACCACTTCGCAAACTACCTACTTGTCAAAGAACGAACAAAGTACTGATAAATAGAAAATTATTCATTACGTTTTGTATTATATTATTTTTATACCAAACAAACTTAAAATGAAATTAAACTTAAATTGTAATGTAATAACAAAGAAAAACTTAAAAACACTAATTAAATTTTAATCGCATATAAACAGTTTTTTGTAAATATTCTATAATTGTTATTTCGTTAGCTTCTAATTGGCAATTGATATGACATTATTTCATCTTATTTGTCATTAAAGGAAAATAAATGAAGGATATATCAAAAATAAAGTGGCCAGTAATTTCCTCTAGCAAGGAGGTAACGAATGTGCATTCTATTGCTATTATGTTATTAACTGTCCGAAGATGACATTAAAGAAAAAAGTAGTCAGTTTGCGAAGTAGTTCAATTGAAAAGTAGGCGGAATGCGAAATAGACTGTTTGATAAGTAGGCGATTTGCGAAGTTGTCTCCACGAAAAGTAGTCAAAATGAGAAATAGACTGTTTGAGAAGTAGACCCCTGGCGCCGGAGGGGTAAAATTATATTAGGTACGCTTTTTAGTTTCTGCGTGTTTTTCTAATGCGCTTTTTGTGTTTTTTTTAATGCGGTTTTTTTGTTGTTTAATAAACGTTAATTTTCTAAGTGCAGTTTTCACTTACACAGTTGAATCGACCATTACAGACGGCGCACAGCGATACGGCTGACCACCTATCACGTTGGTCTAACAGAAAGTTCGGTGAGGTGTTGGTAATTAGTTCATCTTGCGATGGATGTACCTCTGACTACCCCAATCGGGATGTAGTCGTGAGCTTATGTTACGTTTTAATTTGTTGGGCGCGGCTCTGTTAGGGCACTGCATGACCTGCCCTGAATACAAGGCCAGTGGGTCGAATGAACTGGGCCCCGGTTGTAGCCCCGTACCTCATCTATGCCCCCGCTCTTCCAGATGCAATTTATTTTTTAAATCCGCCTATTAAACGGAAGATTTTAATTATTGTCGCTTGTCATTGATTTAGTTACGCTCCAGCGAAAATGGTTTTATCTAGTGATACGCTTTTAGGTGCAGGTTTTGCTTTATTTTTAGAGTACTTACACTCAATAAAACTTTACCTTTTGCTTTACTTTTTTTGTTATTTATATATTTTTTCTACTCCTCTACTTTAATCTGGCATTTAAATAACCAAAAAGTCTAATATAAGTACATACATAATTAAACTCTTTGAAAAAGTGTACGCTCTATGGCCTATAAAAGCATTGTTTACAAAGTGTAACTGTACTATAATGTCGCCAAAAAAGCATTGTTGTTGTTTTTTTTTTTTGACCTGGAAACTGGCACCTTTACTTTGTTTGGTGCCATAGATATACTATAAAAAAAAAGTATACATTTGCCGCCATTTTCCCGCGCGTTGGAAAATAAATTGGAAAATGTTTGTGTTTCGTTTAAAATTACGTCGTCGTAGAAAAAGTATTGTATGCAACGTTGTATAACTAGGTCAAAAAATGCTCGTGGCGTCTCTTATTGCGATGTTCGCCAAGGCTCACATCGCAACTCACGCCACTCGCATTTTTTGACCCTTCTTATACAACTGTTGCATAAAATACTATTACATGTCAAAATTCATTAATCGTTTTTCATACACGCACGCCTGTTCAAAGTAGATCGTACTAAACATTTTAAAAGGACGCGTCCAATGTACGTCCTTATATGACTATTTAATCGATAATAAGGTACTTAATAACTTAGTAGATACGTTGTGGTTGTGGCGTACATAGCAATGATAGACTAAAACAATTTAAATAATGAGGTACCTCAAATAAATGGTTTCTGGAATTAGAACTAATCACATTAAAAAAACAATATTCCTTTATTTTGCAAACAACACTGTATTTTATAGGTCACTTAACAGCTAGTTATTGAAGGCTGAAGCAAAAATCATAACTTATTTTTATGCCGATAAGAAAATCAATTTATGTTTTTAATTACCGTTTCGGTACGACGGTACAGTGCCTATGGAGAAGTACGTACGTACCTACCTATTTATATTAAAATTTCACTATTACACTTTTTTACACATACATACATAACATAAACTGCCTATATACGTCCCACTGCTGGGCACAGGCCTCCCCTCAATCAACCGGAGGGGGTATGGAGCATACTCCACCACGCTGCTCCACTGCGGGTTGGTGGAGGTGTTTTTACGGCTAATAGCCGGGACCAACGGCTTAACGTGCCCTCCGAAGCACGGAATCATCTTACTTTTTCGGACAATCAGGTGATTCAAGCCTGAAAAGTCCTTACCAAACAAAGGACAGTCTCACAAAGTGATTTCGACAATGTCCCCATCGGGAATCGAACCCGGACCTCCAGATCGTTAGCCTAACGCTCTAACCACTAGACCACGGAGGCTGTTAACATACATACATACTCACGCCTATTTCCCACCGGGGTAAGCAGTTCCATTTGCTTCGATCCTGACACACTTCTCTTGCTTCCTCCGCATTCATCAATCGTTTCATAAACGCAAGCCGATTCAGAGGAGATCGTACTGAACCTTATCTAAGAACATCTCCAATACTACTACACTACGACTATACCTTTTTATGTTTTTAGAAATATAGAACAAAAATAAACAACTTTGAATTGTGAATTCATAATTTGTTCATAGATAACTGATATCATGTTGTGTCCAGGATTTGTGCCCGGTTAATGGCCGCCTGTTATTGGGGACTGAAACATTGCTGGCGAGGAGGTGCATTATATACAATTATACACCCTTCGGGGGATACGGGTGTGATATAAAACAAACAACAAATACATACCTAACAAAAAACTGCGGATCGACCTGATCATATTTAATTTTTGGACACCACATGCTTATACTTACCTTTTTTGCGTTGTAGCATAACACGTTGGTCAAAAAAGTACTTTTTCTTGTTTTCTCTTTCCCGCTACGCTATTCTCTATCTTTCTATCCTGCTGTCACACACACGATGATACAGCGCAAATAGGGATAACATAGTAGGTGTGGGTATACAATAGTGGTTTGCGCTCTGGCCACGCCACCTATGAAGAACTATTTGCAAAAAATAGTGACTAAATGCTAACCTTCTTTCAATAAAAAAAGTGGAATGAAGTATCAGATCGACACGTTGATAACACCGAGCCATTTCCCCGGTCTTTCTCTATTACAGCACGGACTAATAATCGAAAGGTGGAACTTTCAAAGTGCACTCTTTCACTTTCATCGCGGCGTTCCAAGAATGTTTTGATGGATTCCTTTTACTTCATAAATGATTCAGATTTGACTATTTTTGTAGCACAGTTTCCAGTTCCAATTCATGATAAAGATTTGTATTTGAATTCATGTTTGGATCATAGATTATTGAATCTTATCGTGTGGTTTCCAGAATTTGTGCCCGGTTACTGGCAATATTCTCGCGCCATAATACATGGGACTTAAAAACATAACTGGCGAGAAGTGAGTGTATACTATACAGTTTTAACCTCTGGCTACCCCTTCGTGGATACAGGCGTGGTGTTATGTTATGTGTGTCAGTTTTCAGTGTTGTATGAATAAATGCGCAGTTGCAACTTGCAAATTACGTAATTACATAATAAGAATACCTCAGATCTATAAAAATCCTTCACAATTTGCACTCTAGCAAGTTGCGTATGCGTTCACACTTAATTTGTAGTACGGTCACGAGTACTTGAAAACTTTGAAACCATGTCACATTCACTTTTTTGATAAATTAAATGTAAGTCTCATAAAATGTCAAATACGATAGTGCGACAGGGTTCTAAAGTGGGTACATGACATTGCTGATGACTGTACGTTCTTTCTAATTGGCAAGATGCCTGTAAATTTAATAGTCTCATTAGATCCCACTGCTGGACAATGGTTTTTGGGATTCGGAAGCTGATACAATTTTACAGTTGGAGCCATCAGTATAATATACTAAGTTTTGAAAATAACATAATACGTCAAAAACAAACCAGAGTCTATTTCATAATTTTATTTCAATTTATTCGAATGACTCTTATTGAATTGAAATTTTATTCATTCGAATAGTTCTTTCCTATAATCCATAATCCGGATACCTGCCTATTCGAATGATCATTCGAATGAATCATTCACATTCGCCCATCATTAGTTACCTACTCCTCGTTCTGTTGTCTTAATTAAGATATTTAATTAAGTAAAATTCGTGTTTTGTTGTATCACATTATGTAAATGTAAAAATTATTTTTTGCTGTTTAGTTTCTACGTGTTTTTCTAATGCGCTTTTACGTAGTTCATTTTTTTGAAGACAGTTTTTTTGATTTTTTTTTTATATTTCACCCCAACACTGTGTACACGGCGTGGCAATATTTTTAGAAACGGCACCAGTAACTACTTGTATACACTCGCTTACTTTCAACGATTAACTTTCTCATTCATAATGCGAGTTGACCTCTCCTTTCTATCGCATTCACTAGAAGGGTCATTTGACAATCGAAATGAAAATCCAATTGAGCATCTATCGTTATTTTATTCACTGTATGAGACATACCTAAAATCTATGAACTATGGTAGATCAGTCACAGCACGTAAGCGAGCATCTCTGTTGGTAATTCCAAAACGGTCACGAGTACTAATATGTTTTCTTCTATCGTGTGGATTGTGAGGTGGATTACCAACCCCATCACTCCTGGTGTCAGGGTTATAACTGAGCCGCCATAGGCCCCTGACATGACTCATGTAACGACTACGTACTTACACCAGTAAGTAATAACCGGGACCAACGGCTTAACGTGCCTTCCGAAGCACGGATCATCTTACTTTTTGGACAATCAGGTGATCAGCCTGTAATGTCCTAACCAAACTAGGAATCACAAAGTGATTTTTGTGATTTGTCCCCATCGGGATTCGAACCCGGGACCTCCGGATCGTGAGCACAACGCGAAATGGACCACGGGGGTCGTAAAGGCCTCTTACCGTTTCTTCTCTTTCTTTTTTTCCGATATAGTACATTTATTTTTCAAATATAGTATAGAATATATAGTCCATTCAAATGTACGTATATATGTGCTCCCTACATAACGGTCCTTCGAGCCATAGTCGGTGCATAGATCATACATTTTAGTAATCTCATACAATTACTTTTAATGAGTTGGAAAAGCAAAGGGCTTTCGATTTGGCCAGCGGGTTGCTATGTTGCGAACGGCGTGTCTCGTGCGTAAGCGTTGGAATGCATGCGTATTTAGGTTTTTTATCGCCTAAAATGTTTGGCAGATGGACAAATTGAAGTATTAAACGAACATTACACTGTTTGGCATTGGCGCCAAATTAATCCCTTAAATTAAAGTAAGGAGTAAATGGAGCGTACTCATTACCCGCAAATTTAGGCGGGTAATACTTTTAAATGATGTTAAACTTCTTTAAAAAAATGGATCCACAAGTGTTCTCAGGATGTTTAACCTAAGTTAACAAGTTAGATGTAGTATTGATCTTTATTTTATACCGTTAGATAAGTAAAAAATTATGACATTTTAATTTAAAAAAGTTATTATGACAATACGGCTACCGCCTATTATAGTTGGTCTAACTAACAGAAAGCCCGGTGAGATGTGGGTACTTCGTTCATCTTGCGATCGATGTACCTCTAACTACCTCAATTAGGATATAGTCGTGAGCTTATAATATGTATAAAAAAGTTATTTTTCAAAGTTTCAAAGTCAAATATTTTCGTTTCAATTTTAACCTTCTCTACCAAAACTATTTATTATTTAAAGAATATACTTCGCGGAGTGTTTCTCTTACGAAATAACCTCTTAACTCATCTCCATCAGTTAGGTATCGAGTTTCACAAACATGTCCCCGATTCGATGGGCTTTTCGAAATTCAGGTAAAGACCGGTCAAAAGCTTACCGGTTAAAGCAATAGGCTAGTTTCCAACTAGTCAAATCAGTTACTTTTTACTAAACGTCAAAACGCGAAATTACTTTGGAATTTGTTTGAAAAAGCACACCGTAACGTCAGAAAAACATGATAAAATGTTGAACTTATTATTGCGTTTTTTTTTATTAAATTTCATAAATAAGTTAAATAGAGAAAAGAAAATGTTTTTCGTTAGATTTAGATTTGTCTTTATATATTAATCAGAATTTCATAATTTATCTTGAACCTCATACCCAATTTTATTTCTAATGTTATTTCATTGCAAATGAAATCTATCAAGTGAACTCGTCTATGGAAAAAGTTAAAACGTTTAAAGTTGTTGGGTCTTTTGAAATGTCAAAGTACATTTAAGGTTGTAAGGGAGAAATTATTTCTGCTTAACTTATAATGCAAATGTAAGCCGTTGAAACTTTACTAACTAAATTATTTATTTATATCCGCGATTGTAGAAATAGAGCTCTCTTATGGAATTGCTTTGAGTTGGAATCCATATAAAAGTAGACCGCATTGGTCCAGAATATGAATATATCGATTGTGAACTAATATAGCAGTGTCACGGTCTACTCTCGCGACGTCGCGTCGATGCGAGAAAGCTCCTCGCGAGGAGAAACCCTAGAGCGACATTACCGCTGTCACGCATGCTTTTAGGTCCCGCTTTCAATATCTCCACGAGAAAGTACACAAACATAAACAACAAACATACACGCGACAGGATCAGATAAAACTACGACCAAACTGCTCGCATTACGAACGTAACGCATTTCAATAATAACAACTCTTTAAAGACGAGCGAAACGCAACAGTGAAAGTGCATCGCAGTGTTGCGCCTGCGCGCCGCATTCAGAGCATTTTTCAGCCGCGATGAGAGAAACGCAAGAAAGCGCCAGCAAGCGAAGGTATAGTAAAATTTGAAAGCGCTACACAATAGCGCGTTGTCGAAATTGGAAAGTTGAGTGGTGCGCGTCCATTGCGTAACAGCTCTTACGGGCTGCGTGACGCTGACGAAAGGTGGGAGTGACGTCACCGCTCGAAAGTGCATCGGCCGCGCCCCTCCCGGCGCCCGGCGCTCGCGCACGTGTGCTGCACGCCGCGCGGGCACGCTGCGCTTCCTGCACCGAGGACTTTCTATTGGGAAACCGACCAGCCGCTCGCCTGCTCTCCACTTCTAACCGTTGAGAAATTCGACTCTCACGCGCGCGACGCCAAACGAGATGCATTCGGTTGAGCAACAGCTTCACGGTGCGCTTGCCGCTTACACAATCTACGCATTTACCCCCGCTGCTTACACTAAGCTATAGAGTACGCCCAACTGTGTTTACAACTAAGTACTTACACTTTTGAAATGCTCGGGAGATGTGCGCGCAGATCACTGGAACAAGACAAAGGAAATATTTCAGAGTTTTGCGAGTCATAACAATATCACAGCAAAGATGCAACGATTACAAAATAGCCCGCGGTTACGATCTAAAACGCCGGTCATCTTTGCGGTAAGATAAATCAGGCAGATGAATAAATATAAATTATACAACGTTACAATCATTGTGTTAAGCCATTTGTGCTCATTACAAGCTTGAAATCAATATAAGCCACCTTGACACTGTTTGCTTTTACAGGCCGACGGATGCGTGTGCCACTACAAAATGTGTTACAATGATAATAATAATAGAGATGGATTATACGATTACTCCACATTTTGTATATGTATAAAATATTATACATATTTTAATTTTAACTGAATTAACCACTGAACCATAAGCAACAAATTGAGGCAATGTAGCTAAGTAACTGCTTCCTACAATATCAGGCTCCATAAAACAAGTCGTAATGGACTAGATAAAAAACTCAATACAAAGTTATAAAACCCTTTTATTGCGCCGTCAAAAAACCCACTTTGAAAAGTTACAATATAAAACAAAATACTTTATTGCACAACACAATATCAAACAAGTTCAGCTTTTCATAGGATTCATTACAAAAATGGTCTAAACATTTTCTTCGACAAAAAAATAAAAGGTTATAAAATAAGTTTCTAAATGCGGTCAAACATACGCAATGTCGGATGGCCGTTTTAGGCGTAACAAATGTTTTAGTAGTAACAATTACATACCAACAAATGTCACGCTGATTGACCAATAAGTAAGAAAGTTTAAAAAATTGAGGTCTGCGCGGAGGATCCTCACAGTTCATGGTTGAATGGAACAAGTACACTGTCCATACAACCTTCACACACAGCAATACACACCTTGTACCTCATTTACAGGGTACACAATCCAACAGCAACAGTTCTGCTGTTCCTAATTGTCAGATTGAGAACGTCGCGACGCGATAATGATTTAATCTCTGTGGCAAAGTGTATAAAGTCGATAGTTGTGTAGAGGACAGCGGCATTCAAGAAGTAGGTTGAGAGAACGAACCTCGGTAGCTCATGTATCACTGAGATTCATTAACTTATCGCCGCGGATCGAGGCTAAATCCCACACTGACCGTGTTTAAGGATTTGGCTACTTAAAAATCAGGACACCTGGGAGACGTTTCCTAATAAGTCGGATCAATAATTGTTGATCATATTATAGTACTTTCTCAACTCTCTCTCCTCTTTATAAAGTTTTTCATTTCTACTCCTTTCTTCTCACATCTTCTTCTTTATAAAATTGGTATTGTAGTACTGTCATGGTTTCCTTCCTTCCATAGTAATGTATGTATATAAGTACGAAATTATAAATAATCATTATTTATTGTTTTCTATATATAATAGTTTTTAATATAGTTTATCGAGGTATAAGTACTTATATTTTTCAACATTTCATTTTTTATTTTGCACTGTCTATCCCGCTACACTTTTCATTAAATTCATATCCTATACCTAAAGGTTGCCTGAAAGAGATTGCTACCTTAGCAATAAGGCCACCTGTTGTACTACCAATTTAATTATAATACTAATGTATTTTTAATGTGATTTAAGTGCAATAAAGAGTTTTTGTATTGTATTGTATTTTGTACTTTTTTGAAGTGGCTTTGCCATGTGTAGCTAACTCTTAGCTACTAATAATGAAAATGTATATTTCTATCTGTACAACTTATTAAGGATAACCTTATCACGTTGGACTAACAGAACTAGTTCATATTACAATGGCTGTACTTCTGACTACCCCAATTGGGATATAGTCGTGAGCTTATGTTGATGTTGCTGGTAACCTTTAAGTGGCTTAAGTTGGTTACATACAGTAAAATGTTCAGTTTTATAAGCTGTTGGTTATGTAAATAAATAAACATGATACACACCATAGAAATGCAAACAGCTTATATGTATACGTCCCACAAAAAAGGAATAACCACGGCCGAAGTTGCTAGGGTCGGCCGACTGTTAAACGTGTTAAAATGCAATTTCATGAAATCATCACGAACTAAATATTACATCAACAAATCATCATCGACGCAGAGACAACAAAAAGTGACTAGGCATAAAAAGCCAACATCAGCTAAATTCGAAATTACGATGACGACACGCAATCGCAACATACTAGAAACGTAACAATTTGATGAACACGTACCTACAAACAAACTCACGCCTATTTCCCACCAGGGTAAATAGAGACTTTGGAATACCACTTACTTCGATTCTAAATTCTCTTGCTTCCTTAAAAATCATAGCTTATTGTTATGCCGATAAGAAAATCAATTTATGTTTTCAATTACCGTTTCGGCACAGTACTTACGAACAAGTACGTACCTACCTATTACTATGAAATTTTTTTGCACATACATACATAAACTCACGCCTATTTCCCACCGGGGTAAATAGAGACTATGGAATTCTATTTGCTTCGATCTTAACTTCTCTTGCTTCCTCCACATTCATCAATCGTTTCATACACGCACGCCGGTTCAGAGAATATCGTACTAACCTTCTTAAGGACATTCTCAATTTCTTCGATGTACGTTTTTCTAGGTCTTACCCTACCAACAACCTTCGCCTTATGCTGAACACGTGTATAATATTTCATTTCTCATTTTCTTTCTTCATTAATCTAATCAGTTCCTCTACACTTAGAAAGAGAGCGATCGTATGATCCCGGGTTCGAATCGTGGCTCGGGCTCTAAACTACTGAATTCGACTTTATGAGTTTGAATTCATGTTTGCATCATAGATAATTGATATCACGTGGTTTTCAGGATTTGTCCCGGTTTATGGGAAGCGTCTCGTCCCCTATTACATGTGACTAAAACAAACCCATTCCTGGGTTTAATACTATACACCTCTGCTTACCCTTTCGGGGATACAGGCTTTGTTATTGAGGTTTCGTCAGTCCAGCCCCATAGAAGCGAGGTTTGCGCTCGGAATGGGAAATGAAATCGGGCGTGCAGCGGTTATATCATAGTAGATATCGTAACTTTTGCTGTTACCTCTCCACGCTGCTCTAATAGAAAGTGCACTAAGCATTCGCTTTCCTAACACTATTTATTATAGGGAACTGTAATTTCCTTATACAGAATTTGTCATAAACTACGCTATAAGCCTTATTACACTATCCAATCCATCGGGCCCAATGCGTCGAAATCGAGTGTGTAATCGGTGACTTTATAACACAGGCCACGATTTCGGCCTACATATTATGTACCTACACCCGATGGATCGCATAGTGTATTAAGGCTTCTGTAATATTTGCTTGCACAGTACTTAAAGAATACGTGTAGAACGCTAATTCTCCGCCCCGCACCAATTCGTATCGGGCGCCGAGCTAGACTTACCTCACCCCCTTTGGGTCTATCTTTAGTCTTAAATGGCCGTAAGCCGCTAAGGAGTAAGAGAGAGCGCGTACGGACTGTCTGTCTCGCTCGCACATACGCATTAGACACACGGTAATAATAATACTTTTGTATGGAGTGTCGGGTGTGCTTTCGGATTGTTCATTACCGCTGGTGATTTAAAATTGTCAACATAGTTGCAGGCGTTGCGGCGCGGTAGTACTTTAATATTATACTAATAATTAAAATTGAGCAACTGTTAAATATATTTTTTAACGAAAAGGAAGAACAGGTGGCACCATAAATAATTTATTTTATTTATTTATTCTTAGGGAAATTAATAGCAAAGCAAAATAATAATCAAGATAATACTGAAGCATACCATAGATAAGTACCATAGTATTTAATATAAAATAAAAATAAATAATTATAAATTAACATTCAGTGTTCGTAGCCCTACTGAAAAATATACTCTAAATATTTAAAAAAACAAATAAGTGCACTGTAGGAATAGACAAATTAATTATTCACTTATTTAAATAATCATACTCTTTATGCGTTCCAATTGCCTCACGACTAGTATTCAGAATTTCAGTCGTCAACTCGCCGAATTAATGTGCTCTATAACTTATGCCGGGGAAGGCCATGCATCGTGGGATTATTAAATATTGTATATTTGGCTATTTATGTATTTGTTATTTCACTTTTATTATAACGATAACAATAAAATAACCATATTTCTGGAAATGTTGTTATTAAAGCTTGAAAAAATACTAAAATCAGCCATATTATTTTATTATCATTTAGATTTAGAAAACCAAACATTACCATAACGGCGTACGAGCAAATAAATCCGCGTAGAAACTTGCAAAACAATTCTGTTGCAAGTTACAAGTTATGAATATCTGGCATCCAGTTGCCGCATTCTCTGGGCTGGCGAGGGGCTGTCCAGTAATTACGTGACGTGATTTTGGTAGTCGAGTTAGTAGTTTGGTTTTCAATCAATCAATCAATAATACTTTATTGCACGACAACAAAACAAAGGACATAAACATACGAATAAAACATAATTTTCGACCCCTTGTGAGATATCTTGTGACCCCTTGGAAATTTTGTCGTCACTATGTCTGTATGTACCGGACAATTATTGCAACGTGCGACGGCAACCGCAAATGTTTAAAGTCCCGCTGTCGAGAACCAATCTTGGTTGGTACTCGCCGGTTACTCGCGCGATGCGGATGCTTAACGCCCTGGCCCAGGACAACCCGGACGTTGACCTGTACAGCTGTTCGGTGGCCAAATTCACGGATGTGGCATTTCGCTATTGTTCAAGTTAAATAATAATAATTGTTATGTCTTATATGTGTTTGTTTCAGTCGAATTGATTTTTACTGTAGTGGCTGAATGTAAAACTGTAAATAAATAATAAATATACTGAATGTTTTCTCGCCCCCTCACGTGTTTTTTTTCTGTTTTGAAAAAGCGTATTATTAGTCTAAATACTTTAATCAGTGCTTGAATGCTTTGAATTTATTCAAAAACCTACTAGCTATCTTTTGGCATTGGCATTGCCGCGATAATTATGATTGTGTAGGATTTAACCGTATTTCAATGAAGAACCACGTTTGCTTTAATTCGATTTTCTCGCAATTACATTGTTTCTTGCTGGTAAAAAAACGTAAGTAATATTGGCCGTGATCTCCTCGCACCTACGTAAGATTGGGTGAGATTCTATCCCCCTCAACACACACACACCCTAACGTCTCACGTAATTTATGGATGCCCCCTCAGCTGGCAAATTACAAGAGATCGCGCCGAGAAATACGTTCACCGTCCTAGATGCGCGGACTTTCGTTTTGAAATCGGCGCACACAATTGGCCGTGTCGAGATAGAGAACCAAACAGCTGCAGGGAGTGCTGGATTGGAACGTATACTTCATCTACATTTCCTAACGCTTTTTATTTGACAATTCTAGAACATTCGCGACCCTTAGATCTGTGTTTCCATTGGCAAATAAAAATTGAGCAAATAGGTTTGCAGATGATCACGATAAATACTTATTGTATTTATTTATTCTTAGGGAAAAATTAACACAAAGCAAAATAACAATCAACATAATACTAATTAGAACACATAATACCGGGATCTTACCGCGTTATTATTAGGGATATAATATATAATAAAATAAAAATATATCATTATAAATTAAGATTCAGCGTTTCTAGCCCTACTGGAAAACACTATAAATATTTTAGAAAATAAACACGTACACTGTAGAAATAGACACATTAATTATTTACTTATTTAACAAATCATAAGCTAAGAAAAATAAAAAAAAATAATAAATAAGAAAAGCCCCAATATAAATAAAATACTAAATGACATATTTACTGTTACTACTTTCTTAACCTAACAAACATCAATGACCTATAAAATAGCGATTAAAATAGTCTAACCTATAAAGACTTCTTCCTGATGTATTGCTCTGCTCGTGTCTACCATCAGAATGCCTGTACCAATTTTCAAAACCCTGGAGGGAGTATTTTCTTCCCGCCTCCGTCACATTTTACGTTTTATATTTGCGCGGGAATGTAACTCACCAATCACGTGCTACCTCCACAGTTAATATCCCTCTAATATCCCTACAGATGGCGCCACTGTTAATCATAGACTAAATACCGCAGAATAATAACTAAATACCATTGTTAGAGCATAGATTAATAACTAATAACTGGACAAGTGTTACAAAATATGTTTGATTTGTTTAAAATCATGACATTCGGCCATCGGACACCGTGCAGACTCCGGCGCACGACATCACCGAATATGTATAAATTTTAACAATTGTTAATTAGTAAATAACCACCATCACAGTAAATCTGGTTAAGTATCGTCTTCTTCTTTGCGACTGTTATAAATGAAAACAATGTTTTATCTAATTACACATTTGTTTTATTTCTTGTACGTAAATACAAATCTAATGTGTATGAACATTATAATTATTTAAATATTGAGTTTATCAATAATCAATTTAAAAACTATATAATTAAGGGTACAAAAACTTCATTAATAATAATAAGGTATTTGAAATAATTAATCGTATTTAAATTATATATTAATCATGACATTTGGCTGTTAATTTATTTTATTTCCATATATGTATGTACATAACTATTTTTATTTTAAGAAAGCTATACTTATTAGTAGATATCACAAAATAAATTATATTTTCAGTTTAATCTGTCAATTGCATAATATACTCTTTTAATAAGTTAACAATATGCATAATTACGTGGATGAATCAGATGATTCCGAACTAGACCTGTCACTTTCAACATTGAGAGCTTTAATATTGATCCATGGTCGCATGCGATCAGCTGAAACAACTGAACTGTACTTTTTAGACTGAGAAAATCCTGGAATTGACGCTATAGCGTACCTATCGTTACCTATTACCTTTATAACCTTGAAAGGGCCATTAAACTTAGGTAGCAATTTTTTACTTTGCCCTGGATTTTCATTAAAGGAAACTTTTGTTACTTTTACTAGATCACCAACAGCGTACTGTCTTGCAGGAGATCGGTTTGTATTGTGCACTTCTTTCATTTTCCTTTGCTTTTCATCAATATTTTCTTTAGCTTTCTGTCTAATATCTGAAATAGTCTCATTTGTTTTAGATGTTTCACTAATTGCGTCATGGAAAATGTTGTCGGTATTATTTTTGAGTCTCATCCCAAAAACAATTTCGGAAGGGCTTTTGTTTGTTGAAGCATTAATCGTATTATTGATTCCAAATTGTATTTTAGATAAGTTCAAATCCCAATCTTTTTCATGTTGATTAGAACTTTGCGCAGCTAATGCTCTTAAAATAGTTTGATTAAATCGTTCTGCTTGCCCGTTTGCTCGGGGACAAGCTACAGCATTGAGGACATGTTTAATATTGTTCTCAATGCAGAATTTTTTGAACTGGACAGAAGTAAAAGCACTTCCTCGATCCGTAATTATTCTTCTTGGTATTCCAAAGTCTTGAAATATATTTTCAAGAACTTTAATAGCGGTATTACTTTTAGTATCTTTCACAGGTTTAACAAAAGTGTACTTTGAAAAACCATCTACTATTGTGAGAATATAACAGTGCCCACGCTTGCTCCTGATAAATGGTCCGAGGTGGTCAATATGAATAGTTTCGAATGGATTGCTAGACTTTTCGATTGGGTAAATATGTCCTTGCTTCGTAGGTATGTTATCTTTATAATAAGCGCATTCTATACATGCACTTACATATTTTTTTACAAAATGTGACATTTTAGGAAAGTAATATTGACTCTGAATACGCTCTAATGTCTTTTTATAACCAAAATGCCCAATTTCATCGTGATTTTGGCGACAAATTTGCCATCTTGCTCCTTTGGGAATAACTAGTCTCAACTCATTGGAATCGCCATCAATCTTGCGGTATAACACGTTATTTTTCACAAGGTAATGTTTTTTTAAATCTTGGAATTCTTCGTCTAAATCGGGTTTTAATGTTCTGGTAATCCGAGCAATTTCAGGATCTCCAAGTTGCAAAGTCACAATCCAGTCGGTGTGCTGTATTTTTAAAACTGACATAACATTTTCAGGTATGCACTCGTTGTTGGGTTCTTCTACTGGATTGCGGCTGAGCGCGTCAACATGAGCCATTCGGTCACCAGGCCGGTATTCTATTTCATTTTCATACTCTTCCATTTGCAACAGCCACCTGGCAATCCTTGGCATGATGTCTTTCTTACTAAATGTTAATCGAAGGGCTTTGCAATCAGTGAATATTTTAAATGGTATTCCCAGTAAATAAGTCCTGAATTTTTTTAATGAACAAACAACAGCTAGAGCTTCGAGCTCGTAGGAATGGTAAAATCGTTCTTCTGGTGACGTCTGCCTACTAAAGTAGGCTACAGGTTTTAGTTCCTTAGAATTCTCCTGCCACTGCATTAGAATTCCCCCAATTCCTATAGAGCTTGCATCGGTGTGTAGTTCTGTTTTAAATCTCGGATTATAAAGCGCCAATACTGGTCGACGGCATAAAATTTCTTTAAGAGTCAGGAAAGCTTTTGATTCACTTTCAGTCCAACGCCACTCTACATTTTTCTTCAAGAGATTTGTCAAAGGGCGAGCAATTTCGCCAAATCCTTTGACGAACTTCCTGAAATAGCTGGCTAATCCAAGAAACTGCCTCGTCTCATGTACGTTTGATGGTGTCGGGAATTGTTCTATAGCTCGAGTTTTACGTTCACTTGGCTGTATTCCATCAGCAGACACTTCGTAACCCAAGTAGTCAATCGTAGTGGAGAAGAAATTGCACTTTGACAGTTTCAAGGTAAGTCCATATTCTCTTAATAGTTTAAGAATTTGTTCCAGTTTTTCAAAACCTTCATCTAAGGTTTTTGTGGGAATAAGAAGATCATCCATATATGCTAACACCGAATCGAATCTATTAGCACCCAAAATCTTGTTTACTAGTTTCTGAAATACTGCAGGAGCATTTGCCAATCCGAACGGCATTCGATTAAACTCGTAATGTCCGTCCGGAGTGACAAACGCTGTTAGATGCTTACTTTCTTCAGCTAGGGGAACTTGATAGTAACCAGATGCCATATCCAAAGTTGTAAAGTATTTGTTACCGCTCAAGTTCGATATTTGATCATCTATGAGTGGCAATGGATATCGATTCTTAACAGTTTTGGCATTCAAGGCTCTGAAATCCACGCAAAGGCGTTGTTCCCCTGTTTTCTTACGTACCATAAGTATAGGGCTGGCAAAGTCAGAATCTGATTCACGGATGACGTCGTTTTCTAAAAGCTCAGAAATCATTTCTCTGACTTTAGACCTTTCGATGTGGGAAAGCCGGTAAGGTCTATAAACTACAGGTTTATTGTCTTTTAATTCGATAGTCATTTCAAACTGTTTTGGAGCACATCCAATTTCACCAAGTGAGCAAGCGAAACAGTCTCGATAATTTTGTAACAAATTATAAAGTTTGTCTGTAGTCTCTGGATCGACATTTGTCCCGACTTTTATGTCTTCTTTATTCAAAGGGGAAACTTCTTTTGCTGCAGAATGAATACGCCTAACATTAACAGTATCAACTTCTTCGAAAGTTAATGCACGATTTAATACGGTATTTGCTTTCAGCGCAAAGGGTGCTTTTGAAATGTTGGACACTAATATATTTCCTTTACCTTTATCAAGTCTGTATATACCTTGATGAATTTGGTATTCTTTTCCAGGAACGTTTCTTGTCTGTGCTTCAACATAAATATCGCAAGAAAATGGCTCTAAAGAATGAACAGGTAAGAGGTGTATACCTTCCAACTGAGTGTCAGTACTATTGATTAATTTAACAGTACGTATTTCAGGTTCGGTTGTCATTGTACTATAAAAAGTTAAGTTTTTGTTATCTTTCAATACGGAAACATGAGGCAACTCTGTGAAGTTTTGACCAATTAGAGTAGGATATTGCAAATAATGATCATCAACAACCAATATGTCGATGTCAGCTTCAACTTCGTCGATGACGATCGAAACTCGGGATTTGTATAGAGGTTGTATAAGGGAATTACCGAACCCTCTAATGGAAGGAAGGTTTGAACAATTTTTAACCAAATTGAAGTTACTAGCCTCTGTTCGTGAAACCAGTGAACAATCACTACCAAAGTCAATATAAGCTCTCAATGTTTTATTGTTAATCTCAACGTTTTTGACATATTTATCATTTTTAGTATTAACATTAGAATCAATATTAAACACTTTTTCCATTTTAACAGAATCATTTCCTTTTGAAGAGGACCTTCGATCACAAAACTTGTCATCGTGGCCAATCATTTTACACATCTGGCATTTCAAAAGGCTCTTTGGACATTTTGTGTATCGATGACCCTCTTCATTACAATTATAACACTTAATTGAAGCAGTTGTAATGTGTCTCTCTTTCTTAATTTTGTAGCATCGGTTCGACGTATGTCCTTCAATACCACAACTATAACAGCGTACTCTAGTACGTGGTACTCCATCTTCCAGTCCTTCGTAATAGCCACGTTTCTTCTGCGTAAGGGTGAATGTTGTGGTTTGTGGTTGTTGGATTACCAAATACTTCAACAAGTCCTCGGGTTCTTGACATTTTAGTGCCTGAGCACTGTTTCTAAGTGACACGTCGGTGATGCCATGAATCAAGCAATCCACTGCTTTTTTTCCAGTAATCTCACATCTGTTAAGAAGCATCAATTTGTCATAGAAATAAATCCGCAAACTTTCTTCCGGTTTTGTTTTTCTAGCAAACATCTCTTCTAGAATAACTGCGAAATTATCTTCAACGGGGAAAGCGCGTCGTAGTTTTACTTCCCATTCAGGCCAAGTAAAGTCAAGGCTGGATAAGGAATGTAGCCAATTCTTAGCTGTTCCACTTAACTTTTGTGTGGCAAAATGAGAAATCTGCCTGTCTTCCCAGTTATAAATGCGAGCTGATTCGTTAACCTTGTAAAGCCATATTTCTATATTTTGAGCTTTATTTTCAGGGTCAAAATCCGGTAATGCGTTCATCATTTGGTTAGCACTAATAAAAGTCTTATTTCTGTCTTTGAGTGCATCAATCAAATCAAGTATATCAATACTAGTATGCTTCGATTTACGACGCTTGACGGTCCTATCTGGCTCTTCGTTGTCATCGCGATAACGTTTTTGTGTCTTCCGTGGCAGATTAACATCACCAGTTGGAGCTTCTAGACACCCTCCAGATGTACTCGAAGTAG
This sequence comes from Pectinophora gossypiella, assembly GCF_024362695.1. Classification (NCBI taxonomy): domain Eukaryota; kingdom Metazoa; phylum Arthropoda; class Insecta; order Lepidoptera; family Gelechiidae; genus Pectinophora; species Pectinophora gossypiella. The sequence goes on from NC_065412.1 coordinate 15,209,238, forward strand.
AAAGTGATGAATCGCTGTCATCGCTAGAGTCACTGATTAATCGATTTCTCCTAACTACGCGAAGACCCGATGAATTGGCAGACCCATCAGTTGACTCGGTCATCGTCTAAAATAAAATAAAACATATTAGACAAAGTTGATAACACTTCTTAATATTCATCATGAATAAATAAATAACATCATAGGACAATTTATTAGACTGTTGTTCTATTTTAAGAAGTTTTAGTTTCACCCCTAATAACAACAAATTATTAGTTTCTAGACCACAAACACGATCATGAGTCATGAGCTATCATGCATACTATTTAGATCTCCATCAAACCAACAAATTGGTATTTAGTGAGACTATTCCATTATGTCAAATGATTCAATACGACAAGGTGGTCAAGGCAAACCTATAAAATTACTCGTGACTGTACACACTACAATCGGTAGGTAGTAAAGAAAACTTTATTATTATTATTATTTTGCGTACTGCATGCAGATACTATCTTAGTCATATTAACAAAAAAATAATAATAATAATAACTAACACTCTTATAACTTTAAAAATCTTTAAACTGAACTTAAAGTAAATAAAACTCATAAACCAACAACATCAACTCAACGCTCTAGTTAAAATTACTTAGTAAATTCAAAGTAGATACCTATCTGTATCATCGTTTACGTGTACATTACTGCTTCATAATAATAATCTTTTAATTAACTTTTGTTTCCATCCTTATGTAGGTATATCTACTATTTGCGCATATTATAATATATATAATAGCTATTTTCAAATAAAACTAAATGTACACCCACAATTGTAATTTAATGTGATTCAAGTGCAATAAAGAGTTTTTGTATTGCATTGTATCAGGAGTATACATGTTTTGTTGCTAAAGGTGCACACTGAGTTTATAATTTGAAAGGGGTAATTAACTCAACCAAAGACTCAAGTGCCAAGCATGTTCAAGTTTGACATAATAATGTTTCATAAACTGTTTCACATCACAAAAGAAAAGCGAATGTGGTACTAATAACTTTAAGGATGCATGTCCGCTACCGTTCCAATCATTAACTTGAAAAGGTATATTTACGTTATTTGTACAAAAGAAGACGTACACTAACGTCCAAATATCAACTCATAAGACGCACTCTCACGTCACTTGCACAAAAAGAGACGTACGCTAACGTCCAAATACTAACTCTTAAGGCGCACGCTCACGACACTTGCACAAAGAAGACGTACGCTAACGTCCAAATATTATTTTTCAAAGCGCACACTCACGCCATTTACATAAGAGAAGACGTATGCTAACGTCCAAAATCATAAAACGTAACTAAGTTCACATTATGATCATAAAAGAGCCATCATAACATTTACATACACGATCATCTCAACAGAACAGAACATATCTTATAAGTTCATTCAGTTTTACACGTTTTAGTACACGTTCTCATTACTTCATTTTATGGTAATTTAAGAGATTTAGAGTACTTACTCACACAAACAAAATAAAATCGACACTATAAAACAAGAATGATTAAACAAAGAAACAAATTACCTATTCCATTCTATCCTTAAATGAAACGATATAGAAAAAAAATGCAAAGACAGTAAAATATGAAAAGTCATAAAGTATTTCGTAAAACCGTCTGTAGTTTATAAAATAAGATGCTTGTTTAATACTTAAAATAGTAATTCACCCATTTGCGGAAAGTAGAACAAAATAAACTCAAAGAAATATAAATTATTACTTAATAAAATAGAACAACAAATCTTCAATAACACGGATTACATTAATTGTAAAAATACTTTTGAATAAAATATTTACAACTTACTTGGTCGTTCCTTAATAACGAGCGGCTGAGTGGGAGGGCAAGGCGCACTTCTGAATTATAAAGACTTCTTCCTGATGTATTGCTCTGCTCGTGTCTACCATCAGAATGCCTGTACCAATTTTCAAAACCCTGGAGGGAGTATTTTCTTCCCGCCTCCGTCACATTTTACGTTTTATATTTGCGCGGGAATGTAACTCACCAATCACGTGCTACCTCCACAGTTAATATCCCTCTAATATCCCTACAGATGGCGCCACTGTTAATCATAGACTAAATACCGCAGAATAATAACTAAATACCATTGTTAGAGCATAGATTAATAACTAATAACTGGACAAGTGTTACAAAATATGTTTGATTTGTTTAAAATCATGACAAACCTAAATGGCGCGTTAGCTGTTTGAGTGTCAGGTAGGTCGATGATATAAATATCAGAAGAATTCTGGTCGATATCTGAAATACAGCAAGCAGTATTGAAAGTCGTCTTAACAAGCCAATAAAAAATAATTTCAAATAATGTATAGTAACTAACCACCTACCGCGTTGGTCTAACAAAAAGCTCGGCGAGGTGTGGGTACATAGTTCATTTTGTGGTGGATGTACCTCTGACTACCCCAATTGGGATATAGTCGTGAGCTTATGTTTGTATAGTAACTAAAGAATACGTGACGAAAAAGTAATTATGTAAAACTTCGTAACATGACGTCATCAATTAAAAAAAACAGAGGCTCATAATTGAAGAAAAAATTGGAAAATAAATTAACGTCAGTTTACTCGAAAGCCCTTTCGTAGTGATCTGACGTCGTTAGTTTCTTTTCATATTATTTTTTTTTGCAATTACGGCTGTAGCTGTTGTTGTTGATAAGCGATTAATAGTGTCCAGTTATTTTTGTAAAAAAATAAATAAAAATAAAGCCCCAATACGTAGTCATGCTCAATTCTTCACTACAGAACATAGCTTAATTACATGAAGTGACTTAATTTCGCGTCAAAACACCTTAAAACGGAAAGTACTAAACCAGCAAAAATATTTTAATCTACACAGTAAATGTAACAGCAAGACATTTATTTCCACTAGAAAATTAAATGTCGTGGTCTTAATTGCTTTTCTCGGTTTAAAATGAATTTGCTTCTTCGGATCTACGGCCGCCGCTACGACAGAATTATGTATTCAGCATGTTAATTAGTGAAGTACAGTATAAGTGCTTTTAAATATATTAGTTCCAAAGACGGACCGTTATCCGTTTTGGGGAAGGAAGAGCCACAAGTCACCAGTAGAGGTGGACCGAGTCAGGTTGACTCGTACTGACACTGAATCGGAAACCCTATACGAATTGAGTACTTTAATATTTTAAAAAGAGAACTCGGATAGTCAGGTCACACCACGGAGACTTCATACAAACAACATCCTTTTACACAGACACCACCCATTGACGTTATCACATACGCGTGTCTGTGTATATGAAGTCTGACGCCATACGATTCAACTCTAAACTATGTTCGAGGGGGTGAGGTAAACCTAGTTCAGACGCTGGTGGGGAGCGGAGAGTTGCCGTTCTAGCGTAGTATTATAGTTCGTACGTAGTATTATGCTTTATTCTATGGTCAGGCACTCAAATTCAGATTTCGAATACTTAAATTACTCGAACAATAAGTAGAGTAGGTACTGAAAATTGCAATTACGTCATCAATGGATATGACGCTGCGTATGGTCAGGATCATAACCCGGTCACTTCATACAAAAAATTCATTCTTACCGTGGACTCATGAGCAATATAATGTACCCACTTTAGGCTAACATATACGACATTTAGTGAGACTTACAGTGCAATTTGTTGAAAAAAATTGATGTGACATGGTACCAAAGTGTTTGCATATTAAAGCTTGTGACCGTACCACCTAACACGTTAGTGCGAGCAGACAGACAGTCAGCGCGCTCCCTTACTCCTTAGCGGCTTATGGCCATTTAAGACTAAAGTAAGACCCAGGGTTAAGATCGACGCCTGATACGAATTGGTGCGGAGAGGAGAGTCACCGTTCCATTCCTGGTAATTAACTATTAACCAATCTGTGGCATTATTCTTTATTCTATGGTATAGTTACCGACCCCGCCGGCATGGTCGACGATTTCCCTCAATCAGCGCTTATCCGACCCACTAGGGTCGATTAATTTTTTCAAATATTTTTTCCTCTCAGACGACGCCCTGAACTGAGGTTCGCGCCCAACTGGGCACCCTCAGTCCTGTTGTCTTAAACGTTGTGCCGGGTAAGAGCCTTCAGCGCTCCTCATTTGTCCGGCCAAGAAGTTAATGTCATCTACAATAAGTCACGTCAAAAAAAAAGAAAAAAAAAAGATATATAGTTACCCGGGGTGACGGGATAAGCAGCTGAACGCATTCTATTTTTTTTCTTTCCCCGTCTAGCAGAGAATTTATATTCAAAATGTGGAATAAATGTTGGTTTCCGGTTCCTGACAGTTACGACGTTTTTAATTAAGGACTTAGCGGGAAAATGGTCTGTTTGGTCGGTAATTGAAGATACTCAATCGTGTCAAGGGCAAGCTCCGTAATAATGGAAGACTCGTTACTTATAAAGTTGACAAATTAGAAAGTTGTTTGTATAAACGTAACATAAATAGCCTATATACGTCCGACTGCTGGGCACAGGCCTCCCCTATATCAACCGGAGGGGGTTATGTCGCATACTCCACCACGCTGTCCCACTGCGTTGTAACAAAAACACACTATAGCATCACGCCTATATCCCCAAAGGGGTTGGCAGAGATGTAAATACTGGTGCAGGCGAGAGTTACCGTTCTATATGTAGTCATTGCTCATTATTCTATGCCTGCAGGCCATACCCATCTTAGTATTTCAATACTTAGTGTGTTCGCAAATTGGCTTTTGGCAACCTGCAGTTGTTTATCCCAATACGGTTTACGATTAACTTTTTCAAAGATTATTTACGAAAGTTCTCAATAAGAACAAGTCACAATTGCTTGTAAAAACGTTAAGTAATAGGTTTTTAAACGGGCCAAGAATGACTGTTGGTAAGAAATAAACTATCACTTTACTTTTTAAATCCAAACTCTAAGACTAACTGAAGTTATAACTGTTTCCAGAGAGGGGGAAAAAGTGACCGAAAAAACATAGAAAAAAGTTTGCAAGCGCAATAGCGATTTTTACTGTAAGGTTCCGTATGCTTTACACCCGTTTTCTTATAAGTAGCTATTGCACTGTTTTTTTTTTAATTAACTTTCATAGCGCTTGCATGTACATAGCACACACGTGATATTATGAATAAGTAATTATTACAATTTTCATTGCGACATATGAATAATTTCATAAAATTCAGTAAAAGCAGCTGCAATTTTGAAACTAGTGGTTCAGTACACCGCAATAAAGATTACCAGTCTTTTTATAATGTGTAGGTAAAGAGTTTAAATCTGCAAAAAATAAGCAAACATCTACCTTACAAAAACCAAAAGGTAAAAATAGGTGTATAGTCTGTGTGCGGTCACTAGCATTGCCACGCAATAAACATAGTAACCACGACGCCCTAATTTTTTTGAAAAGTCAAATTTAAATTCACACTAAATGTGAAATACGTTATCGGGTCAGAATTCTATGTAAACTGTAGATTGTCGGCCTAGTTTATTTCAAAAATCGAATTTAAATTCTCACTAAATGTCAAACACCTACATTATGCATTAGACAGAGTTCTATCAAAACTGTGTATATAAAAGTGAAATATTTAAAATTCGAACATAATTCCGTTCGCGTTCCTATCACGTTTGTCTATCAGAAAGTTCGGTGATGTGTGGGTACTTTGATCATTTTATGATGGAGTGATATAGTCGTGAGCGTATGTTATTTGTTTATTTAATTATTGATATAACAATGAATGACTGAAGATGTGTAGGATGAATCTTTTGAGGAACCCTAAAGACAGTTCAGTGTGAAATCGCCGAAGAAAAAGTGGGTAGGTAGTTTCCTAAGCGCACCGATAAGTTTCCAGTCTAGAATTTCGTTTTGTTGAAATTTCGAGCAGTTGCTCTCACTTTTCTTTTTTACTGAGCTCAATACTTCCTAGTGCGACGATTAAAGAATCGACCGATGGTTCTCGAATAACATTTTTTTATCTTATTTTAGATGAAAAATCTATTTATTTATGTTTGCATTTATATAACGTCGCCAAATAGTGAAAACCACGTGTCGCCTTTGTGGAAAATGACATTCTGATGGGATTTTCTTCTACAAAACCTCGATTTTTTCAATTAATTTCAATGCCGATAAAAAATTACACCACAGATGTTTACCTGGATTAAAACTAACTTGTCTATTGCGAGGTTTTGTTGTAGAAAATCACATTCAAATGTTCAATTTAAACGGCCTCCAGGGGCCCCGGGTTCGAATCCCGGTGGCGACATATCACAAAAATTACTTTGTGATCCCTAGTTTGGTTAGGACATTACAGGCTGTTCACCTGATTGTCCGAAAGTAAGATTATTAAACCGTTGGTCCCGATTACTACTTACTGATGTAAGTATGTAGTCGTTACAAGAGCCATGTCAGGGGCCTTCGGTGGTCCAGTAATAACCCTGACACCAGGGTTGATGAGGTTGGTATTCCACCTCACGTGTGGTTACACGATAAGAAGAGAAGACATTCAAATGTGATTTTTGCAAAAAGGCGAACGTTGTATTCACTATGTAGCGACGATAAGTGGTTCTGAAAGGCAGAGCTTTAAGCAATCAATGGCCCCGATTCCTGTAAGCACATCAAATCAAATCAAATATACTTTATTGCACAGAACTAAAATCATATCACAATCCTAATCACACACATCCTAATTTTATTTTAAGTTAAACCCGTCATTTTCTTATTCGCCGAAAAGTACATATGTGGTTGAAACAGGTTGATATCATGATGATGAATAATCATGATGATTCACCATTCTTTCCAATTGTAATCCTACAATTCACGAGTCATCATCATTTGTGAAAAAAACAATTTTTAGATACTTTTTTTGACGTGACTTATCTTAGATGTGTCGCATTTAACTGCTTGGCCGGAATAACGTAAACATCAACCTAAGTTAAGCAAACACTTTCTTACGTGTTGATTTGAAAACAATATCAAATGCCTTATAAAAATGTTTAAATTAAATATAGCATTATATATTGTACTTTTTTATTGTGCACTTTCAATCACAATGGATGTCACAAAGGAAAACGATTTCACTAATTTCGCTGCACGCCCACAATCACAATTTAAGCATTAAAATAAGAAAGAATCTCTAATAAAAACTAAATTTGTCGAATTATGAGATACTTTTTACGAAATGTCAAAACGAATATTACAAAAATCAAATCAAATACTTATACTTTATTTATTTTATTTATTTAAATTGACTACTTGATTACTTTATGCTATTAACGTCATCAATAGAAGCAGTATTTATTATGATTTAATTAGAAATTAAAAATAAGTCAAAAAGAAAAATGAGATAGACTTTTGATGACCTTACACTGGCTTGTATTTCTAGATTAGCATTTTATAATTTATCTTTGACCCAGTGAAACACCCTATACATATGCAAATTGTGTTTTATTTAGTAAGTGCTGTGGGTTTATCTGCCGTGTATATTGAGGTTGGTATGTGTATTGCTGTGTATTAACGCGGTCTCGAAAGTCTGTTTTGGTTGTGGCATATCAGATGGTGTTGGGAGCGGGCGATTTCACAAAATTTCACTGCACGCTCCGCGCTACCTAAACAAGCTACTAACTCATCAATTGAATCAATTTCAACGACATTTACCCGCTCTTTTACTATCAAAGGCTGTTGTATAACAGTCTGTACACAGTTTTCTATTCTATTACAAGAAACGTAACGACAAATTTTCTTCCTGCTAAAGATTGAAGTGTAATTTCCTTGAAATAAGGATATAAACAATAAGCAACATTGTAATTTCTTACATCGTGACGTAAAAACGTATTGATGACTATTCTAGTAATATCGTAGTATTAGATCGTAAGTATTACATATCAATGGGTATTTTTTACTTTTCTTAATTTCACTCTCCGTTTTAAAGTAACCAATCAAATCAAATAATGTGAAAACCATCCCGATGATCAGCCAGATAAGTTATACAATACGCGAGCGATTTCTCATCGACTTTTCACTAAGAGCCACGTTAGGAAAATCCGTGACAACGTCTCAATCTCGCTTTAATGAACAATTTCTAACGAGATGTTGAGTTTGTTACGGAGGCGTTTCATTTATGCAGTCCGTGTGCACCAGATTTCATAAGCGATCTCTCTACACCCTGATCTGGGTTAGGTGGTCGGCATCGACTCGGTGGCGTATTGAGCGCGGCTGATGTTAACCTACATACGACGACACACATACTGAGTTGGGGCCGTAACACTCGTACCCGTAAAATTTCGTGACCCATCCCCCCTCCGACTCAACTTTAGTTAGATAAGACTGTGCAAGCGGGCCGGAACCTCTATTCAAACTACATTTCATAACCCAGATTGGAACGGCGAAATGACGACTAGATATTTCATATACCGCAAAGCATTTTCGTATCATGAGTTTCCGTGAATATTATAATTAAATTTTTATACCTATATTATTTTACACACATATACATACTCATTATAACCTATATACGTCCCATTTCTAGGCACACTGCACAGGCAGGGGCTTGTTTCATAAAACTTACAATTGTAAATTACAACGACAATTTGGTGTTCATTACGTAGCTAATATCAAACTGCAAAATATTCGTGATCACACACTCCGCACAATGTACATCACATTGTCATTGTAATTTACAATTGTAAGTTTTATTAAACAGGCCCCTGGATGTTTTCCACACATAAAAGTAAATAAATCATGTCTATGTTATATATTCATAATAAGTATAATTAAATTAATCATTCCGATAAACCTTTAAACAAACTCTTTGAACGAATTAATTAACAAACAAACTATGAAGCAAATTTTATCCAAAATCGTTTAGAGTAAACGACAAAAGAAATGGAAAGGCAACTTTCACAGTTTGTTGTAAAGAGAAAACAATTTAGAGCGACAATGTACAATGCAACCGATCCCGAACAAAAAGCATGATTCATTATGTTCTGAGATCTGCCCTATCACAGCGAAATAAAGTACATAATCATAATTTGTAAACATTAAGTGTACAGCCTACTTTTATTGTTATTACAAAATAGTCGACCTTTTAATGGCAGTTGTATAACTAACTTTGTCGACCAAATTGCATCCGCGTTTCCATACTAAATACCTATTTGGGCAACGAGCGAAAGTTTGCGTTTTCTTCTTTTCCAATTCTGACCATTGATTGATAATGGCCCCGATTCCTGCAGACACCGCCTAATTTTATTTTAAGTTTTATCGAAGGGGAAAAGGAAAGGGACGGATGATTCACAGCTCTTAATTTTAAGAGAATGAGTAAATGAATGAATAACCCGGGCGAATCAAAAAGGTATGTCCCTGGATGCAATCCGTTTGACGTGCTGTCTACTTAACTGTGTCGGGTTATTGACTGATGTAAAATTTTTAAGACGGTTGGTTTAGATTTGTGCTTAAAATTGACGTGTGTTCCATAAATTTTATGCTTGTCGATTACCCGTCCCTTTCCTTTTCGGCGGATAAGAAAATGACAGATATAACCTAAAATAAAATTAGATGGTATTTACAGAAATTAGCAAATACAAATATACAAAATACAAAAATATTTATTCGTGAATGTTGCGTGTTACAAGATATTACAGGGTTACAGTGTTGTCATCGGTCTCAGCACATTCAGCCTAGAATTGGCATTCGAATTTAAAAGCACCAATGATAAGGTATATTTTTATAAATACATACCTACCTACATACCAGGTGAGCGAGACTGTGATCCTGCAGACAAATTGCTTATGCAATTTTGCAGGACATTGAATTTAAACTAATGTTATACTAAAGGCTTAATAATAATAAATAAATAAATAATAATAAATTCTCTAGTGTTAGACAAACATCACAACAACAGCATGGTGGAGTATTTGTCATTTATGTGCGTCATTTTAAGTCTTTTGTGTTCATGTCTTCTAGGGTTACACTTCCGGACCACCTTAACATCCTCGTTTCAGCAACATGGAGTTATTATCATAGCCCAGCATTTGGATCCATAGAGTCGGGTTTGTCTGTTACTCTCTTATAAGGTACTAAATAGGCAAGTGCAAGTGATCTTGTGGCGTTCTAGAACGCACGCCTTATTAAATTATTATTTTAAATTATTAAATAATAATAATAATAACATTGTTATGTTAATTACGTTTCGTTGCTGGTTGGTGAACGAATATATACCCCTGGCAACACTGTTGTTGCCGGGAATAAAAATCTGTCATTCGCGATTCACTAGTTCAGAAAATATAACCTGACGAACATTTACTTCGGATTTTCATTTATTCTGCGACATCCTCGCCCTGGCAAGAATTGGCCGGCTATTAGACCGCGATCGAGATATATATCTCTGAGCCGCCAAAATCTTACAAGGCCTAACATTTTGTTTTGCATGGAACCGTGCATGGAACTTCATTAAAGGCTCAATAACTTCTGACACACTGTATAACATAACAGAGCATCACGCTTGTATCTCCAGAGGGATAGGCAGAGGTGTATACTATTTGCACTCATTCCTCGCCAGCTATATTTAAGTCCCATGCAACAGAGGCGAACCTATTGCCATTAACCGAGCACAAATACTGGAAACCACGTGATATCAATTACATTTGATCTAAACATGAATTAATACTATTATATTATGTTATTAATAATAATAATATGCGCAGTATGTATTTATCTCTCCAATTTGTGGGTAGCCTCTTTACCTGAATAAAGAAATTATTATTATAATACTCATAAAGTAGAATTCATTGATTTAGTGCCCGAGCCGGAGTTTGAACTCGTGACACTAAGTGAAACAGTTTATATATTATGATAGATAAGTTTGGCGGTTTCGCAATTAAACTCAAGTCAAACAAAGGAGAGAGTTGAATAGATTTTTTAAAATGATTTATGAGCTAAACTTTCGACAAAGACGAACCAAACTTTCGATAGTTAAGACAATGCCTTTGAAGTATTCGAAGTTTGGAAAACTATGCCATACTTACCACATTGAGATAATTTGAAGAATTCAAGAGAGCTGGATTATGCTTTCGGGTCAAAATGCTTTTGTTTGACTAGTGTTTAGGTAGGTATCAAAGTCGAAACAACATTTCGCAAAATTCAAATTCAAATATACTTTATTGCATCGAAATAAAATCAAATACATAAGTGACTAAACTAGTACGTGGCAAATAGTTTCACGAGTTTATTTAAATTAATTTGATTGATTGTAAATTGTAAAATATTACCTCATTTGTGTCTTATTAGTATTGTTATTATTTTATGTGAAATGTTCCTGATTTAAAACATTTTTCAATTTACTTTTAAAATATGAATTGATTTATTTGTTTATATTAATTTAGATTAGGTTAAAGATAAATTGCTTATTAGCTTGTAGGCTAGATTATAATATTATGAAGTTATATTTTATTCTAATGCTTTATTTAAATAAAAATAAAATTGTGTTTAATAATACAGAAGTTTTACATTTTTGAAGAACATTAATGTTAAGAATAAAAAGAAACAATAGCCATTGTAAAAATACATTTAGTTTCTACTAATGCTCGTTTAATATTTTTCAGATAATCTTTACAAAACGATAAACTTGCGAGGTGTTACGATAATGTATTATTTGACGAGAAATGTATTAAATAAATAAATAAACATGTCATAAACGCACGAAGCAGTTACGTAGTGCCGATAGAGACAAAACGTCCGACATCCGACAGCTATGCACCGGGGGTCATCGTCCGGCCGTACCAATCGATAACCTGATTTGCACATGTACCACTTGTCATCATTCACCCCACATTACTCAACTATCGACGACTAATTAGGTACTGCTGTTATGTGCGCGAACTATGGGTTTGGAATAGTTTGGATTGATTTTGCGTAATATCTACTGTAATACCAGGGTTGCTGAAGTTGGTCATCCATCACACAACCCACAGGATAGAAGATATCACTATTAAGGCGACGATGAGTGGTAACTTTTAAATGGCTTAAAATTAAAAAATAAAATGCTTAATATTAAAATACTTATTAATGTAGTAAGTTATAGAAAAAAAACAAACAAATGAGAAAAGAATCAAAATGGGTGTATGACCAAAAATACTTTCATGTCTTTTTTTTATTTAACTTTTATTAAAAAAAAGCTTGACTTAAACTTAAAAAGTTCTTAAGGTAAAGAAACCAAGTGGTTATCAACTGTGATCGTATACGTATTTGTGCGCTTATTCACCTAAACTTCATTATTAATCAACCAGCGAACTTCAGGCAAATAAGCGCTCGAAATATCCGCTCACTTGTTATTATACTCGTTAGTAATTTTTGTATGTCTAAGGTTTTTTACAGGGTAAATAGCATTTTAAACATCTCCCTAGCTTTATTCCGTTTTCACAAGGTCCGCTTACCTAACCTGAAGATTTGACAGGCCTGGTTTTTTACAGTACCGACTATTTGACCTGTCTGACCTTCCAACCGAAGGGAAAACGAGCCCATTACAGGTTAAGCCACATACCTCCGAAACGCATTTCTCGGGTATGTGGGTTTCCTCACGATGTTTTCCTTCACCGTTGAGCACGTGATAATAATTTATGATTCAAACATGAATTCGAAAAATAATTTCAAAAATCATAGGTTTACGCCTGTGCTGGATTCGATCCTGCGACCTTACAGGGAGAGTTAAGCGTTCTTCCAACTGGGCTATCACGGCTGGCTGGTTTAAATAGAATTTTAAACGCAGTAATAAAAGTTGCCTTGAAAATTACACTCTTGACTCTATTACCTTACCTGGAAAATATTTTCAGACGATATTTTCCATAAAATAAACCTAACTTAATAGACTACCTATGTTTTTGAAAGATTATATAACATACCATCACGCCTGTATCCCAGATGGGGCAGGCAGATATGTAGTGAGATTCGCGATTTAATTGATACCTGACACTACGTTTGATGAGGTCGGACATTGACCTGAACCTATACGAGAAAGAAGACTAATATTTATTTACATTGATACTTTTTAACTTTAAAAATATATATTCTTTTTTCAAGACATACATAGATGTATTTAAAACAAATGTCCATCCGTCATATTTGGTTCTTAAACCTTAAGCTACATACATTTCCATATATTTCCAGCCAATTAATTAAAATTCCCTCTGCCCTTAGGGCTCACATGCAGCGATGCGACAGTGCAGCCCCAGGGCATCCAGGTCATTGCCCCCAAGCGGGATAGTGACCCTAAGCTCGCACGATTCATATGGTAATATTATTCTAATCGTATCGAATCGACAAGTTGAATGGACAACACTAAAGGTCGTCAACGGTTCATGTTTAGCAATTTTTAAGAAATTTATAGGTTGTTTCAATCGTAATATAGCACAATGAAGACATGGCTTTTCCTAAAATGTTTTTATGACGTCAAATCAAAGATTTTTTGAACGAAAACTAATAGTTATTTCATAGACCTATTTGTCCATTGTACCTATATACTAATAGTTTTTTTTTTATTATTGTTTTCTCTCTCTTATGTTGTTTCATTGCCTGTGAAAATACTTAAAAATTTAGTGAGACGTAATTTGCAACTATAACTGCAACAATTATTTATAACTGTACCTACATTTATCTTTAAAAATCTTTATCTTTATCATCATCAACATCATCAGCCCATTAACGTCCCCACTGCTGGGGCACAGGCCTCTATGGATGGATAGGGAGATCGGGCCTCAAACCACCACGCGGGCCCAGTGCGGATTGGTGGTTATTAACGACTGCTAATGCAGCCGGGACCAACGGCTTAACGTGCCTTCCGAAGCACGGAGGAGCTCGGGATTTTTTTTTTGGTCACCCATCCTATGACTGGCCTTTGCGGAATTGCTTAACTTCCAACAATCGCAGACCGAGCGCGTTTACCGCTGCGCCACCGAGCTCCTCCTTTTTCTCTCTATTTAAGAGCTGCGCTCTTGTCGGTGGAGTAATCGCCATTCCTCTCTCCTTCCCGCCAAAACCTTCACCTCCTGATACGACACGACCTGCACCTTCTCTTTTATTTGTTTCATAAATGTTATCCTAGGTCTACCCCTTCCTCTCTTCCCTTCAATTTTTCCTTCTATAATGTTTGTTATAAATGAATCGTGTCGTATCAGGTGGCCAATCATATTTCCTCTCCTCCTTTATCTTTAAAATAATTAAACTTATTATTTTTATAATAAAACCTGATTGCTGTTAGTTAGTAAACTAATCGCGATCTACGTCGATGCATGAAGACAATAGTTTTTCAACGGAAATCTCAGGATCTTCGTAAGAGATGAACATCATCTTTGTTAAATTACGGATCCCTCAATATGCGAGTACAACTCCTACTTGACAGCTTTTCCATGCCATGTAACGAGAAATTTTACGAAAATTAAGGGTCGTTTTTCTCTATTGAAGAGCAAACGTCCCAGAAATGAAATGTCGTCTCCATATGACATTAGGAAGCGGGTCTATGGCGAACTACAGAAAAATGTAGGGCACACGACGTTACACATTTACAATGGCGAAATCATAAACGGTGGGTGGCTGTGTAGAAATCTTCACATATTATATGTATGTTATGTGAATTGAGCATTTGACAAGGATAAAAAAATATAAATATATCATCTTGGTGACATCGTAACGAATACTGAGGGGGATGATTCTGAGTTAATATCAAGTGGGTTTTTCGTATACGATTTTCATAACTATTGCAAAAATAATTTAAATTTCGAAAATCCAAAACCAAGTAGATGGAAAGATATGGCAATAGGAAGCCGTGACGTCACTTGTTTCTACTCAGACGACGCCCTGAGCCGAGGTTCACGCCCAACTGGGCACCCTCAGGCCTGTTGTCTTAAACGTTGTACCGGGTGAGAGCCTTCAGCGCTCCCCATTTGTCCGGCCAAGTAGTTAATGCCATCTGCGGCAAATCTACAATTAGACACGTCAAAAAAAAACTTGTTTCTACTGCCACGCAAGGACATATAAACCTATCAAGGGCATATTCATGACAAACTTGATGTGAAACCTAACTCGGCTTTTACGACATGCCCGGGATAGTACTGGGGGGTTAAAATGGCCACATCGAAGCAATTCATCTCATCATCACCAGCCCATTAACGTCCCCACTGCTGGGGCACGGGCCTTCCCTATGGATGGATAGGGAGATCGGGCCTTAAACCATCACGCGGGCCCAGTGCGAATTGATGGTTATTAACGACTGCTAATGCACCGGGACCAACGACTTAACGTGCCTTCCAAAGCACGGAGGAGCTCGAGATGAAAACTTTTTTTTGTGGTCACCCATCCTATGACCGGCCTTTGCGAAAGTTGCTTAACTTCAACAATCGCAGACCGAGCGCGTTTAACGCTGCGCCACCGAGCTCCTCTAGTTCATCTAAGAAAGCAATATTGCAATTTGACATTTGCGCATATAAAAGTAAGTGCGCAATGCAAACAAATGTCAAATAGCAATATTGCTTTCTTAGATGAATTGCTTCGATGTGGTAATTTTAACCCCCCTGTATGCTTTTAGTTACACAAAATGTGTTCTTTTCTTCATCAATTTTGTCCTCTAGAGAGCGCCACATTGAATTTAATGTGACGACTGACTTCACATAACCTGCAACCACCAGACAATAAAGACGCTTCTAGTTTAGATTTAGTGAGGTGGGAAATGATGTCCACAAAATTTTGCGTCAAACTTACCCCTACTTGTATCCCATTGTCCACGGTTTCCCAAGATACAGGGTCCGCCTAATTTGGGAACCTCTATTCATTTTGTAAAACTTATATTGCACGGTAGGGTGTACAAAACGAAAAAACACAGTAAGGCATATATTTGAGGTATCAAACATATGCCTTACTGTATTTTTTCTAAAAAAAAAAATTATTGATTTTTGATTTTGAATATACACACGGCTATCAAGCACATAACCATTCCTTTTGCTTGACCGCAGTCGGGTAATTAAATTAGCACTTGTTTTTCTAGAACACTCCAAATACCAATATATTTTTTTTGCTAAAAATCAGTAGGTATAAAAGTTATGAACCAGGGTACTAAATTAGATCGAGGCAAAGCGATAAGGCAGCGATAACGTTATCTACGGAACATGCGAAACGTATACTACACCGCTCTCAACTCATCAAACATAGCAATTAAATATAACTAGGTAATCCAGTTAGCTGAATAGGTCAAATTCAAATTCAAAAATTTCTTTATTCAGTAGGTAACATACACACTTTGAATATGTCAATTTTTACATAACGAACGTCTCATCCGCCTAAAACTACTGCAGCTTCTCACAACCTGTATAGCCGGGGAAAAGAAGCTGCAAGAAAAACCTCGGCACAGGGCCTTAGACGTTCTTAAAAAAAAAATAAACATAAAATATTTTTATACAATTGAGTAATTTAGCTGCCTAATATCAGTTCTCAGACAGATAATCCCATGCATTCATATCTTCTAAATAATCACAATAAGGTTCATAATTCAGTGGACGACTACGTTAAGAAGCCAGATTGCAATTGATTGATTGGATTGATTGATTGAGAGGGCAGATTGGTTTTAGAGTAAGAGTAAAGTCAGTTAAATGAAAATAATAACAATGGCAATAGGCTCGCCCCGTATGACATGGTATTTATACATAGCTGGCGAGGAGCGCGTGTATATACTATACACCTCGACCAACCTCTTCGGGGATACAGGCGCGATGCTAAGTTGATGTTTACTTAAAAGGGACGAAAGAAAAGCACATTTTGAACGGTAAAACCTTCATCATGATGGTTCATTTTATGCTAGTAACGGGCTAAGTATTAGCTACGAAAAAAAATGTAATAGGTAGTTCGGTAACTTGACTAAGTATGTCTATACATGGATAAAGCTAAAGAAAAGCGGAAATAGGACTGATTGAAGCTGTTTAACTCATAAAGTCAAATTCAGTGATTTACGGGTGCAAAAAAATAATAATTGCAATATTTAATTTTACAGTTTTAAAATCTCGCCAGGCACACACACTTTTGGACAATACACAGAGGATACGTACTCTATAATATATGACACCAACAAATTCAATTTCGTTATGATTCCCGTTACCAAGTCTTATGTTTAATTGACTTATAACATGATAAAGTAGTAGTAGAAAAGCGACTGAAATAAACTTCAAGCTTGAGGAAATTGTGGAAACATTCAATGATTTATTTTATCGTTGGCTGGCAAAGATAAAAATAATTGACGTTTGTTTGATGCTAGGTAAATGTAATAAATAATACTATTTTCTCATAGGTATGTGAGACTTTATAAGTACGAAACTATATCGTTACCGAGAACCCGGTTAGACATGTTCTATGTACTGGCCCGGCAAAAGTGTCTGGGAAAAGAATTGGGACATAAAATTGCGTATTCAGGGCATCCCACCCAATAGGGAGGAGCGGCCTAGAAACCGGCATGATTTTCATTTATCATGCTCTAAAGTCCTTGAGACAAACTTGTTCAAGGTCTTTTGAGATACCGGAAGATCCTTCCAACCCCTGGAGCTGGCAACAAGGTCGACCTTGGGATTGTGGTCGACAAATCGGCCGATCGATCCATAGACGTGTAAGAAGTACCCTTGGAATTTTATTACAGGAAAGTTGCACGTGGCTTGTCTATAGGTATATTATTTTTACGAGTTTCGAGGTTGCGTTCAAGTTATGTTATTGGATAAACGAATACTTATTATTAGCTTTGTGGAAGGTTAAAAGGTAGGGTTGGCTTCCAGGATTTGTGCCCGGTTAATGGCAATAGGCTCGCTCGCTATTACATGGGACTTAAACAAAGCTGAAGTGGGTGTTTAAGAAAAACTGTCTTTTACATGCCATAATCCCTGACAGAGTAGGCAGAGCTGTATAGTATATCGTCCTTTAAATTGAAAACCACGTAAGTGCCTTTTCACAGAAGACCGTGATTGACTAATAACATCATCACTAAGGCCCACGCTCTTGCCGGTATCGCATTCTCCACGCTACTTTTCTATGGTAAAATAGAGCAGTGGTTTCCCTCTTGCTTCCGCCCTTGACTCTGTCTGACGTGATGGGATGGCGCCCTAGTCTATTGCCAAGTCGTACTAGAACTCCTGTCCTCCGCCTCTGAATAGTACTGACAGTTAATCTTGTCCTCTGTCAGGTTCCAGGTTAGAGTCCCTGTGACTTGCCCCTTCCATCCTGCATTGCCGCACCGATGGGTCACATCTCCGACGCGAGTGACGTGTATTGACTAATATAATTATGATACCAATAATGACCAAACTAGTCGAGACGCAAGTATGTATTCAATGTCGTAAACTGAATGCCCTTTTAAAATTCAAACCCCATTGTTTTACTACTGCGCCTGGATATCTCGGCAGCAAGAGGTTAATAAATATGTATAGGAAAATTTATGTTATCATGAAATATATTGCACGGTATTGGTAAAATAAGCATAGTAAATATTTTATCAGCCACGTTTAAAAGAGGTCAGCACTCATTTACCATTGCTACTGATTAGACATTTAAAAACTAAAATAA
The DNA here is from genome assembly GCF_024362695.1 of Pectinophora gossypiella. NCBI lineage: Eukaryota > Metazoa > Arthropoda > Insecta > Lepidoptera > Gelechiidae > Pectinophora > Pectinophora gossypiella. Next base: position 15,227,804 of record NC_065412.1, read on the forward strand.
ATACTTTTTAACGAGATATGTACCTACTAGTAAAAGGTTACTAAAGAGTTTGAACCTTGAAGAACAAATATAATTATTTTTCCCCCTATGTAGTTTTACTCAAGGTCACGATCTGGTTACAAATAATAATTTGATTTAATTTATTTGTTTTAAAGAAAACTACAAAAATTTAAATCATCATCGAATTGTAAAGTTTTTTTGGAAAGGATTTTCATCATCAAACATTCTTTTTTAAAAATCAGCTTTAATACATCATGGGATTTTATGAAGTTCAGATAAATAGGTAACGAGAGAGGATTACAAAAGCGGTATACATATAAAGCGAAGGTTGGTGGTAGGGCTGGCAGAGAAAAACCTAGAAGGACGTACATTGACCAAATCGGAGATGTCCTTAGAAAAGGTTTAGTACGATCTACTCTGCACCGGCGTGCGTGTATGAAACGATTGATAAATGTGGAGGAAGCAAGAGAAGCGTGTCAGGGTCGAAGCAAATGGAATTCCATAGTCTCTGCTTACCCTGGCGGGAAATAGGCGTGAATTTATGTATGTTAGGTAAATAAGCGTAAACTGCTCGACATACATGGGGGTGTCTCTGGTAGCCAAAGAGTCCCTCTATTTAATTTTTCGTTTCGTAACTCAACATACCCTACGATACACCTTGTATAAATATAGCTATTTAAAAAAAAACGGTTTATTTTAAATAATATTGTTATATTATTTAAAGCAAAATTTGAAACAATATACCTACTTACAAATCATCAATCAATTATGTAAAGATAGAAGCGCCATCTAGATGAACATTTCAAATTTAATTCAAATCTGCAAATTAATAGCAATGTAATTGAAAACTTTAAATTAAATAAATATTAAAGCTTATTTGTAAAATATTATATGAAAGTTTATGAAAAGTTTTTTTTTACAAATCACAACTAAGTTGAAAATTATCTTCTTGGACAGCCAGAGCCATCTTTTGACAGTGTTTAGAACTTTCCAATAGTATGATAAATAAACTGTTTATTATTGTCAGTTTTTTAAACATTTAAATACTGAGTGTATTGAAATGAATCCTACTGTATTGTATTATGTTTTATCTAGAAAATTTACATTTTTAATTTACATTGAATAGTTTTTGTGGTAACCAAGAACACTTGATCTACCTATTTACAATATAAAATTATTGCTTTTTATTTTCTCCATATTTGACGCTTATTTTTTACTTGAATTTGATAAATTCAAATCCAAAGTGCTTTATTTGTAAGAATTTAGGTACAAAATGATCTCATAGCTAGGATGTCCGCCATATTCGACCTTATACTTCAGGTATACAAAATTAAATTTATATAATATCATGCATTATCATGTCACATCAATTCAATAAATTAATATTATTAATAATTATAATTAAATCTATAACTTAAGTCAGCTAGTAAAATTTGTATCAATTCATATAAAAACAATTACATTAAAAATTATTATTATACATTTCATTTCGAGTTATGTCATATGTGTATTGTTTATAATCTGTCTATTTACCTTTTTATAAAATAAAATAAAATAAAACTGTCTCTATCTCTTTCATTCACATGAAGAATTGCATTAGGAAAATTTTTAATCTATTATTTTTTTCAGCCAGATTAGTGCCACTTAACAATTGTAACATAATATTTCAGATTTTATTAATTTGATATTAATTTTTAGAGAGCAAATCGATGTAATTATTATTCACATTTGTGAATGTATTATGTTAATCTTTTATCGTGTGGGTTGTGAGGTGGACTACCAACCCCATCAACCCTGTTGTCAGGGTTATTATTGAGCTGCCAAGGGCCTCTGACATGGCTCATGTAATGACTACTAACTGACATCAGTAAGTAGTGTCATCATGTTAATGTAATGATTTGATTTGAATGAAATATATAGCATTGTGATTACAATAGATGTTTTTCATCTGTGGTGTAGATTGTGAGGCTTATAATCAATGATGTTTTTTAGTATGGATATGTTATGGGTGGATCTCAGAGCACATGAAGTCAGTATCATTTACATTAATGTGTAAACGAAATATCCTACACTCTTTTTATGCATATCCGGTTAGAACTTAAATAAGTTGGCGACATACATACATTTTAACTGGATTCTCTGAGACAGAAGTGCTCTAGTAGATGGTATTTGAAAACAGTCTCCATATGCAGATTGTACTTTAATTCATAATTCCTCTACCTGACACATGTGTTAATTTTTTTTATGTAATTCAAAATTAGAAGCAAGTAGTATTCCAACGGTACCCTTGATTGAATTTGAGATTGATTGGATATATTCAGAAAACTTTGAAACACCTTGAAAATTCAAAGATTCTGTATTTTAACCATTTTTTTAATTAATATAGTATTTATTGCTCAGAGGTAAAACTGCAACACATTACTTTGTAATGTTTCTTTATTGATTTCTAATGAGAAGCCAAGATTGCTTGTTATGTTATTATTATTATGCTAGACATAGGACCCAGTTATGGTAGCCCAATTGATTCTTACTGTAAGGTTGCAGGTTCGAATCCAGCTTGGGCATAAACCTATGATTTTTAAATTGTTTCTCAAATTCATGTTTGGATCATAAACAATTATCATGTGGTCAGCGGTGAAGGAAAACATCATGAGGAACCCCACATACCTGAAAAATGTGTTTCAGAGGTATGAGACCTAACCTGTATTGGGCTGGTTTTCCCTTTGCGGGTTGGAAGGTCAGACAAGCAGTTGCTTCTGTAAAAAACTGACCTGTTAAATCTTAATAACATAATAATAGATAACGCTAGGGAGATGATGATGCTAGACATAGGACTTTAAATTTTGAAGTGGGCGGTTATAACTGTAGTAGTATATAGTAATATTATATTATTTAATTGCTTAATAATAATTGCGTATCATATTAAAACCTTCTTGTATGACATTGCACAGTTTATTGATCAAAAACAATAAAATTGCGCCAGGAAGCAAAAAGTATATCACATTAAAAGGTAACAATGCAAATTATGGTCAACTTTATGACATCCAGTCAGCTGGTGTTAATGACAGTTGCATGTCCAACAGCACAATAACAATCATTTACCCTGCCTTAACGGGTACTAATAAGAGTTCTCAAAAATAATAAATCTCCTAAGGAAATGTGAAACCTTGATGTGTGAAAGGATGAAAAGGGGACACAGCTCGTGTGAACTATAAACCGATATAACAATCTCCATGTTTCCTTGACGTCACTTTCAGAACCGTCGATAATGAGGAAATATACGACAAAACAATCTTCACTAATATGAAAATACCTCCTAGCAACAAATACGCTGCGGTGATCGAAATAAAATCAAACGTCAAGGACGAGATTCGTAAAAATATCGTCCGTCTACAATTTGACGTTCAATGGAATGCAAATACACTTACCAAGTGCTGTGGTGATACCCGCCAGGACGCAGCTCTCTACATGGGCACAGTGGAAACAGAAGGCAACGAAAATACACAGAAAATGAAAAATTTTGCTATAAATTACGAAATAAAAACAAAAGAAGTCGAAACAGCACAAGCACACCTCGCTAACCGACCATAGACTAAAATGTACTTTTTACTTGATAGATTTTGTGTTCCAGTTTCATAACCAATATGTTCACATTAAAATGTAGAGGATAAAAGAGAATTCTAGCTATTTCGTTCTTTCAAAGCGAAAGCGATATTGGTTGTCCTGCTTCAATTTTAACACTGAAAAACAGTCACTTGTCTATGGCCGCAGTATTACATGTTTTGGAAACTAGGTATTTAATCCCATTTAAATAAAGTATTTTAATAAACGTCACAGATAGCCTAATAAGAAATTCTAACTATGCAAGATGTACAATAATAGCTTAAGTATTTATCAAATTAAAACCTTGGACTAAACAACAATCAATAAATATTTGCACGTACCCTTCTAGGGACGTATTTCGTATATAACTATTTAAATAGGCACAAATAAGAGCTAAGGTTAATCGCTTGTCCACCTTTCTTAGTATCATTAGTTAAGTCTTTTGATAACTTGTTAAAAATATTATTTTTATTTTATAAATGTTATGTTATTTTTTCAAAATTACAAGCATGCGATCCCGTTTGACCTCATAGTTTTCGCTTCATTTCTTTCACTCTCATAAAACCACAAATCACACTTAAACACATACCTCAATAAGAAAATAATCATGAGGATGTCAAATTAGAACAGGATTAAAAAAAAAATGTTTATTTTTCTCTTTTCGCTTAGTCCAAACTTACAATAACTTACCTACGTAATTACAAAGTAAAATATTTAAGCACGTTATGGATTTATGGATTGTCATATGTGTACTGAAGCGTGCTGTGTGTCTTCGTTTTTCGGTGGAGTGTATGGGGGTGGAGGCAGAACGCTACAGTCATGTATCTGTGAAAAAAAGTTACCTATTTAAAAAATATTATTTCCCGCCACTTTGGTAGATCCGCAGGCTCTGCACGGCAAACGCGTAGCGCGCGGCGAGAATTATAAATTTATAATCGAGGGTTTCGAAGTATACACGCAACGAATGCTATCTACGTGTATAGATGTACGGCTATAAATTGGTCCAAGCCTTCGATATAATTCGCGCCGCGCGGTGCGGTTGTTAAACCGCGAGGGCTGGTACCATACAAATTAATGTTTTCTTCTCCATGCTTCTCCAACATGATACATCTCATCACAAACATAGTAGGGATACTAACGCATGAACTTTCTTATAAGTGTATCGTAATGATAGCTTGTAGTCTTGGCATAAGTATAGTTCTGCCCGGCCCAATAGTGATTATGCTTGAGATTGTGCGTATGTATATGAAGTTTCCATAAAGTTGCCAAATCTAGATACTTACAAATCCAGAATTTACGTAAACAGTCGCTGGTATGGCAGTTGTCCCGGGAGGTGCTGTTCTTGAATACCTTAAAATAGAATAAAATTGGGTTAGAAGTAAGAATATAAAAGTAGCTCGAAAAAAATGGTACTTACCTATTTTCTCATTAATCGTGTACATAGTAATTAAAAAATATAATGTAATAGCAGAACATTGGCAGAAGTATACCTATATTATTTATTGTATAAAAATAATCGTTGCCTGATATTTGGATCAAATTATGTACCTACTTTATCTTGCTACCTATATTGCTACTCTTTACTTTGATCAGAATAATAATGATGGAATGGAAGATAATACAAAATAATAAAAGATGCATTATGTCTGTTCCTTGAAATTAGAAGGCAGATTTTTACATCGCCATCTGTAGTCTAGGTTGTCTACGTTATTATTTTTAGGTTACTAGCGCCATCTATTATAATATGCGGTACTTTTACGACTACGAGTTCCCATTAGATTTTATTCTGTACACTCCGTCCTACATAAGTAGTGTACGAGTTAATTCATATAGTATGGGGCTAGATGGCAGCACTTGCCAAAGAATATCCGAATCGAAACAAAAAATATAGAACTGTGTTATTACACCTAATAATAAATAGATTTTTTACCTTGGCGGTGCGTCTCTCAATCTCTCTTCTACGTATAATTGCAGACTTCCAATGGATAATCTACCTTCATAATTTGAGCCGCCTCCCATTGGTCTGTAAAATAAAATTAATTACAGACTAGGTAAGTGGTGATATGGAATATGGATCATCGTATCTAATTTAGGTTCGATACCGAGTGTGGTTGTAAATTATCTTTTACCTACCTATATGAACAAATAGGTTTATCTTCGAATAACTCTACTCTCTAAGTACTACAAGAAGCCTGTGTTCCGACTTACCTAACGCCTCTGTGGTCCAGTGGTTGAGCGTTGGTCTCACGATCCGGAGGTCCGACAGTAAGATGATCCGTGCTTCGGAAGGCACGTTAAGCTGTTGGTCCCGGTTACTACTTACTGATGTAAGTTAGTAGTCGTTACATGAGCCATGTCATAGGCCTTTGGCGGCTCAAGAATAACCCTGACACCAGGGTTGATGAGGTTGGTAATCCACCCCCACACGATAAGGAGGATCTGTTTAAACCTACGTATCTGTTTAAATCCCTTGTAATAGGGGGCAACCCTTTTTCTATTACATACATACATAAACTCACGCTTATTTCCCACCGGGGTAAGCAGAGACTATGGAATTCCACTGGCTTCAATTTTGACACACTTCTCTTGCTTCCTCCACATTCATCAATTGTTTCATACACGCACGCCGGTTCAGAATAGATCGGACTGATCCTTTCTTCCTTTCCTTTCCTTATTTTCTATTCTGTCTTTATTCCTTTCTTTCTTTTTCTGTCAACTGGGCACAAAGCAAATCAATTATCTACGATCCATTATGAATTCAAACTCATAAACTCAAATTCAGTGGTTTATAGCCCGAGTCGGCGTTGGAACCTCACGATATAAGTCTACAGGCGTTCCATCCGTGGCAAATTAACTCAATCATTAAGCCACGTCAAACAGTATCAAATAGCTCTTTAATTCCATTATTTCATTATCTGTCACCCTTAGTATCTCATTTAGTTATGGTAATCCGACCGAGCCCCAAATGAGATCTTTAATGACATGTAGATATGTCTGATAAAGTATTATAACTGTCTTAGCACCAACCGACAAAACGGCATACAGGGTGTTAGTGACATCGTAACGAATACTGAGGGGGGTGATTCAGACCATGATTCTAAGTTGAGATCAAGTTGAATTTTCCATCGCAAACTTCATGTTTTTTTGTATTTTTTTTTTTTATATTCTTTGCATATAACTATACTTTTGCGACGGAAAAATGACACTTGATGTCAACTCAGAATTATGGTCTGAATCATCCCCCTCAGTATTCGTTACGATGTCAGTATTTCTGACAATATACAGAATGTTAGTGACATCGTAACGAAAACTTTGAGGGATGATTCAGACCATGATTCTGAGTTGATATCAAGGGGATTTTTGGGAAAATTCATGAAAAAAAGTGTTTTTTTTTTTAATTATTTTCCGTTACATACTTTTGCGACGGAAAATTACACCTGATATCAACTCAGAATCATGGTCTGAATCATCCCTCAAAGTTTTCGTTACGATGTCACTGACACCCTGTATATCGTCAGAATCGATAAAATGACCGTGACAAAATTTTATCGCGTTAGCCCTACTGGGCATCATTAAGTTTATCACATGTCCGATAAAGCCCTATCGATTTTAGACTGATAGTTTATCCTGTCGCGTAAGTAACCGTAGTAATATGTTGATTAGTCAAGAGTTAATTTGGTCATAGCTAGCTTCTACGCTAATGGGGAGCCACATAAACATAAACTGCCTATATACGTCCCACTGCTGGGCACAGGCCTCCTCTCAAATGGGGAGCAAACAAAAAAAAAATGGAATGAAAAGAAAAGAAATGAATGCAAGAGAGATACATGTTGTGCCGACGCCACCTCGAGTGGGACAAGGACAGAAGGATGATATTTGAGGGTATTACCTTAAAGTACTGGCAGCACACAACTTGTAGAGCAGCATGAAAGTAGCTATGATTCCGAGCACCAACGCCGTCGCCATTGCAATCTGCGTGCTCGATATCAAGAGGATGTGGTCTAGGGATTCCCTGAAATTAGGGAAATAAAAATAAGTATAATAACTTATAAACATAAAGTAATATCCTATATATGTTCCGCTGCACATGGCATTTAAATATAGCTGTCGAACAGTAGGTGTATATTATATTTATTTATGTTACGCACGCACACATGCACACACACACGCACACCCAAACACACATCCTAACACACCCTCCAGTAGCAAATGTAAATTGTTACTGGCAATAAATTTATTTTATTCTTATTCTTCTTATTCTTAAACATTTTAACCTAATACCAGTGCAAACTAATAAGTTCATAATAAGCTCACTGCTACTTTTATATTTCGCCTACAGTAGATGAGTTTGAAGATATAGCCATGGTTCATATTAAAATGGGCACGAAGTTAGTCTTCCTAACCTATATGGTGAACCTCACTTTTGTTAAGGGAAGTAGACTTTGAAGTTTGTTATATAACATGAAACAGTGTTGCAATCTACATGAATGGATATTAAGTAACAAGTAGTTTACATCTGTTGAGTAACGAATAACATAAACAGCTTAATACGTCCCACTGCTGGGGACAGGCCTCCCCTCAACCGGAGGGGGTAAGGAGCATTTTCCACCAAGCTCTTCTACTGCGGATTGGAAGAGGCGTTCTTACGTCTACTAGCCGGGACCATTTGTCAATTATAAATGAGGGACGTTCCTCAAAAACAATATAGATGGCGCTGTGCAGATTTTCCTTCGTTTAACCTTCTAATTTCATGGATAACAGACATATGCATCTTTTAAAACACATAATAACGGGTTCTTACCGCGTTTAAATGGGGATATGAGACTCCCGAAAAACATAAACAAGCGGCAAAGAAAGAGGGTAGACAGATATGTCTGCCCGTAGAATATTATGGATCTACCTACTCCACTCCGATCTCATCAGTCATCCCGTGATAATGGCACTTGCAACAGTGTCGAAATATCCGGAGTCTCATATCACCATTTAAACGCGGTAAGAACCCGTTATTATGTGTTTTAATTATGATAATAACCGCGTAAACTTAAAACAATGTATATGCATCTTTTATCTTTGTTTTCGGGTATAAATGATGACCCTTTTTGTTACTCCTAGGCACAACACATCTTCCATCCATTATTATTCTGATTAAAATAAAGAGAAGCAGTATAGGTAGCAACATAAGATTAATGATTACCTAAATGATAAAAATACCTGGTATTAATTGTGTTTCTTTAGTTATTAACTTATTACGTAAACAACTTGTAATGTATACTACATTGATTTAAAAGATGAGTTGCTGTTGCAGTTTCTTGTCATTTCTTCTCCTCAGCCATAATAATGTTAAAGTGACCTTCAACAAGTTTATCTATGATAATTACGTTGAATAAATGATTCTGATTTATAATTCTTTACATAATGTGATCCAAATATCAAGCAACAATTATTTCTATATTATGCTTCTGGCATTACATTGTATTTTTAAGTAGTTATGAATCCGAGTAATCAGAAAAAAGGTGATTAACACGTCAAATCTTGACAACGCCATTAAGTAAGTAAGTAAGCGTGTTACAATTATTATAAAGCATTTAAATAATATACTAATACTACTGGGGGGTTAAAATGGCCACATCGAAGCAATTCATCTATTGCAATTTGACATTTGCGCATATAAAAGTAAGTGCGCAATGCAAACAAATGTAATAGCAATATTGGTTTCTTAGATGAATTGCTTCGATGTGGCCATTTTAACCCCCCTGGAACTATAACCACTTATGTGGTTAAAACACTTGCCTACAAATCCACGTTCCGTATGGATCGTAACATTTCTGGCAGACCCCTTGCCAGCACGTGAGGGTGGTGTTCTCACTGCAACACGGCCCGAAACATTTGTCCCCTGCACCTGAGACATATTACATACTACAGTCATTTTCGGGAGCTACTGGGAACCCCTACCGTCTTATTACAGATCGAAAACTAAAGATAATAGGCTAATAACCAACTAGTCAAATCAGTTACTTTTTACTAAACGTCAAAACATGAAATTACTATGGAATATGTATGAAAAAGCACACAGTGACGTCATAGAAAAACGTGATAAAGTGTCGGATTTATTACTTATTATGTTTTTCTTGATAAAAATTCTTGAATACTTAAATGAAATAGAAAAATGAAAATATTTTTCGTTACTTTTATATCTGTATTTATTTAGTAATCAGAATTTCATAATTTATCTTGAACTAGTACACGACCCACAGCCTCCGTGGTCTAGTGGTTAGAGCGCTGGGCTCACGATGTGGAGGTCCGGGTTCGATTCCCGATGGGGACATTGTCGAAATCACTTTGTGAGACTGTCCTTTGTTTGGTAAGCACTTTTCAGGCTTGAATCACCTGATTATCGGAAAAAGTAAGATGATTCTGTGCTTCGGAGGGCACGTTAAGCCGTTGGTCCCGGCCATTAGCCGTAAATACACCTCTATCAACCCGCATTGGAGCAGCGTGGTGGAGTATACTCCATACCCCCTCCGGTTGATTGAGGGGAGGCCTGTGCCCAGCAGTGGGACGTATATAGGCTGTTTATGTATGTATGTAGTACTCGACCCAATTAGGTTTAAAATCCCAACAACACGAAAAAAGTGGACGGATTTCAATGAAACTAATGAGGGAATTTTTAGACCACGTTCCTCAAAAAAAATTATAGATGGCGCGGTGATAAAATTTTCCTTTTTTTCCATTGCTCGGGTACATAATTATTCAACAATATAATGATATGTCAAATAATAATATGATATGATATGTATAATATGATTGGCCACCTGATACGACACGATTCATTTATAACCAACATTATAGAAGGAAAAATTGAAGGGATGAGAGGAAGGGGTAGACCTAGGATAACATTTATGAAACAAATGAAAGAGAAGGTGCAGGTCGTGTCGTATCGGGAGGTGAAGGTTTTGGCGGGAGGAAGAGAGGAATGGCGGTTACTCCACCGACAAGAGCGCAGCTCTTAAATAGAGAGAGAGATAATGATATGTCAGAGGCATTAAACTCAAAAATGACATAAGAGAAAATACAGTATAATACGATACAGTAATATAATACATAGTTAGTTCTGTGCAATGAAGTATATTTGATTTGATTTACCTGGACATTTTGTGCATCGGTTTTGGAAAGGGTTCGGTATGAACCCTCGGGCACAGTAACAGTCCCCGTTTATACACTCGTAAGCATCCCCCGTGCAATTTGACTCGTCACATTCATTTTGCTGATCTGAAACGATACATAGACATGTATACCTGCATTTACGAACAGGTTGTTAGTGTCATCGTAACGAATACTCAGGGGGATGATTCAGACCATGATTCTGAGTTAATCATCATCATCAGCAGTGTCAGAATCGAAACAAATGGAATTCCACTGTCTCTAATTACCCCGGTGGGAAATAGGGGTGAGTCTATGTATGTATGTATAATGAAACCAGTATATTCGCGCCATATGTAGCAAATATACAATAAGTCACACATCAAAAACCCGGTCAAGTGTGAGTGCAACTCGCGTACACAGGGTTCCAAAGCTTTGATGTTGCCGTTGAAAAGAATATTGTTTAATTGAAATTGTCTTAAGTACTTACAAATAAATAAGTTATTCACACACATCAGCCCATTAACGTCCCCACTGCTGGGGCACGGGCCTTCCCTATGGATGGATAGGGAGATCGGGCCTTAAAATATCACGCGGGCCCAGTGCGGATTGATGGTTATTACCGACTGCTAATGCAGCCGGGTCCAACGGCTTAACGTGCCTTCCGAAGCACGGAGGAGCTCGAGATGATTTTTTTTTGTGGTCACCCATCCTATGACCGGCCTTTGCGAAAGTTGCTTTACTTCAACAATCGCAGACCGAGCGCGTTAATCGCTGCGCCACCGAGCTCCTCCTGAGTTAATATCAAGTGGAATTTTCCGTCGCAAAAGTATGGAACTGAAAATAATTTAACGTTTTCGTTACGATGTCACTAACACCCTTTATACCTACAATACAATACAAAACGCTTTATTACACTTAAAAACTCTGGAGCAAAATCGGCGGCCTCATTGCTAAATAGCAACTTCTAGACAATTTTTGGTTGGTTAGGGCTAGCTATGCAGTTGCTATCTTTATGTACCTAAACAGGCATATTTACTGAAAAATAAACAATCAGCATTTTTTACGTTCCTGAGTCGGTTATCGACCTCCACAGATGGCGATAAGGTTCATCACCTATCACGTTCGTTGATCAAATATAACTCGGTAGATACTTCGTTCATCTTGCGATGTACCTCTGACTACCCCATTTGGGAATATAGTCTTGGTTTTAGTTGTATGCTTTTTTTTTTTTTTTGACGTGACTTATTGTAGATTTGCCGCAGATGGCATTAACTACTTGGCCGGACAAATAGGGAGCGCTGAAGGCTCTCACCCGGTACAACGTTTAAGACAACAGGCCTGAGGGTGCCCAGTTGGGCGCGAACCTCGGCTCAGGGCGTCGTCTGAGAGGAAAAATATTTGAAAGAATTAATCGACCCTAGTGGGTCGATAGCGATAAGCGCTGAATGAGGGAAATCGTCGACCACGCCGGCGGGGTCGGTATCGGGGACCAGTGTATGCTACTTATAAACACCTACTAGTAAAGCTTAAAACCTAAACAACATCCCCATAGCGTTTTCCCGTTTGCACAGGACGTTTTTTTTTCCTATTACCCCTGCCACTCAAGAAAGGCAGGGTCATTGGTATCAGACATAGCTTACGTACACATTCATTCCAGTCCTCTAGTACCATACAAGTTCTCACATTTATTCCTCTCGCACTTTTATTCTGTGGCGTTCTAGGTGTGATGGTTGAGTGGTGTGCTGGTAATCAAACGACCACATAAAGTAATATTTTAAAGTTTATTGTTTTTTTTTTTACTTATTCAAACATTTTACACTTTTATTATTATTATTATTTTATAAAGCACCATATATTTTTAGTATTGTTTTAGATAATTTTTTAACACAAGAAAATATTGATTATGCATCCATTTTTGATGCCAATAAGGAAGTCTCCTTTTTGTCTATGACAATACCTTTTTAATAGTAACAAAACCGTAAACATTTTTATATTTTGTTCGTGGTCCGAACATATTCATAGTCTTTCATTCTTTGCATACCTATACCTATTCTATTTCTTATTCAAGGGTGGGGAGAGAAAACAGGGGGGACACTGTCCTTGTCCAGATGACGCGATTTACACGCGCTGTCATACCACAGAGTACTTAACATCGTACGGATACAGACGACATCTCCAAGCATGCAGGAATCTATAAAGTAATCAAATTACTCTGTGGTATGAAAACGCAAGTAAATCGCGCCTGCTGAAAACAATATCTTAATTTTACTGAAAAATTATGTTTGTCTTTCTCGCACTTACGTGTAGGGCGGCTCATAGTAAAAACTAGGATTTTGTATAGTGTCAGAACTGATGAACTCAGTCACATCATCATCTCCTTAGCATTATGCCATTTTTTACAGGGTCTACTGACCTAACCTGAAGATTTGACAGGTCCATTTTTTACAGAAGTGTCTGAACTGAGTTAAAACTAAATAAATCAGAAATCAGAATTATTTATTCAACGTAATTATCATGGATAAACTTGTTGAAGGTCAATGTAACATTTTTGAATTTACATCATTTCACAAGGAGTTATGGCTGAGGAGAAGAAATGACAAGAAACTGAGGGTATACATTGCAAGTTATTTAATAACTAGAGGAACATATTCAATACCAGATATTTTTATAATTTAGGTAATCATTTATCTTATTAAAAAAGATTTAAAAAATATTAATTTAATTTACTGAATCTAGAATTTTGAATAGCAATTTTATTATTTATACCTTGTATTGTAAGTATACCTTTTCCAGTTTCTCGGAAGGAAAGGTACATTTTTACGTACATATATAATTCTTCCACAAGGAGAAGAAGAGATCGACAGTGGAACGAGCTTACCCAGAAAATGCTTATTCACCTGTGATTTAAAGGACCCCAGGTTATAAGTTATTTATTTCTTTAAACAGCTTCCTTAGAGAGTCCCGACGACGCAGATTATAAATAGCGCGATCTGCTCTTTTTTGAATGATGTAATAATAAATACTCCACCGACAAGAGCGCAGCTCTTGAATAGAGAGAGAGAGAGAGAGAGAAATAATAAATAAAACAAAACTCAATTTACAACCATGCACACCTACATATTTCAACTGTTTATATCCACTTTCATTTTCTTGCCTTTGTTTTGAAAGGTAGCCGACTAATCAGCTATCTTTTAAGCTACATAACCAGATTATCTATACAATGAACGATAATTAATTACTAATACTGTCACATAGTATACTTTACTAAGATAAACAATGACTACGTGTTGTGCCAAAAACCTTGTTTTACTTAAAAACCTTGGAAATACTTTATTATATCATCGGATCATCATCTCCCTAGCATTATCCCGTTTTTCACTTTCCGCTTACCTAACCTGAAGATTAGACAGGTCCGGTTTTTTACAGAAGCGACTGTCTGACTTTCCAACCCACGAAGGGAAAACCAGTCCAATACAGGTTA